>NC_084801.1:75380001-75682232 GCF_963169125.1 Humulus lupulus
CTTGTTAGGTTTAGTGCTATCTCGAGCTTCTACGGAATCCATCGAATTTTCAATTTTGCTAACTTCTATGTTTTGGACCTAAATTTTGTTGTATAGCCGACTTTAGTTATATTTCTTTGAGTTGTAAATATGTCTAAACAGTATTTTGGGATCCCAAATGTTAAACACTTAATACTCTTCAATGATGGATATAATTTTAAATTATGTGACTTTGTTTATGGTTTAGCTACACTTTTGTCTTAAAACCTCGATTAGCGAGTTAATTGCACGTTTAAAACTCACTTGGTAAAGTAGGGCGTTACCGATACATTGTTGTTGGCAGTCTTGGATTTGAATAGAATATCGTTGACATACACTTCCATGTTTTTTCCGATCTGGCCAACGAACATTTTGTTAACTAATCGTTGGTAGGTAGCCCCAGCATTCTTTAATCCGAAGGGCATAACTTTGTAACAGTATACATTTGTTGGAGTCATAAAGCTAGTATGCTGCTGGTCTGCAGGATTCATCGCGATCTGGTTATATCCAGAATATGCATCCAGGAAGGAAATGAGCTCGTGCCTCGCAATGGTATCTACCAACTGATCGATTCTCGGCAATGGAAAACAATCCTTAGGACAAGCTTTGTTTAGTTTGAAGAAATCGATGCAGGTCCACCACTTTTCATTTGGCTTCGAGACCAAGGCAGGATTCGCGACCCAGATCAGATATTTTGCTTCACAAATGAACTTGCACTTTAATAATCGAGCTACTTCTTCCTCCAATGCCTCAACTCGGGCTGTTCCTAAACGTCTTTGTTATTTTTTTGGATTTTGAAGATACACTTTTATCCATGTTTAGGGTGTGCATGATCACACTCGGGCTTATTCCCACCATGTCTTCATGAGACCAGGCGAAGTCTTCTAGATTCTCTTGCAAAAAATTTATCAGCTCTGTTTTTCTCTCATCGTCAAGATTTTTCCCAATCTTAACGACTCTCGAAGTGTCCTTGGGATCTAAATTTACCTCCTCGATCTCTTCGATAGCTTGAAGATCTGATCTATCCTCACCCGTTCGTGGGTCAATATCATCACTTGGGGCGGTTCCTCTATCCTTGGTTTCCTGAGGTTCTTCTGTTCCAGAAGCAACTTCAACTTCCTGGGACTCCTCGCCTTCATCATGTATGACCATTGTTTGCTGCCCGGGTTAGGATTTTCCCTTCATGGAAATGCTATAGCATTCCCTGGCAGCAAGTTCAACGCCTTTGATAGTGCATATTCCCACAGAAGAGGGGAATTTGATTGCTAGGTGGCAGATAGAGGTTATGGCTTCAAACGTCATCAACACAGGTCGACCCAAGATCGCATTATAGGCCGTTGGACAATCGATGACCACAAACTCAAGGAGTTTGGAGACAATTCGTGGACCTTCACCCAATGTCACCACTAGCTCGACTGTTCTAATGGCTGCTGATCCATCACCGGAAAAACCATATAGAATCATGGAAGTTTCCTTTAGGTCAGTTACAGACAACCCCATTTTTTCTAAGGTGGACCTAAACAGTAGATTCACAGAACTTCCATTATCTCCTAGTATCCTCCTAACTCTTTGGTTTGCGAGCTGAACCGTTACGACTAAAGGGTCGTTCTGTGGGAACTGGACATGGCTAGCATCTTCTTCCGTAAAAATGATCGGTTGCTTTTCTAACCATTGGTACTTCGATATTCGTTGCTCCGGGACAATCTCCACTCCGTTGTGGGATTTTAGCTTGTTGATATACCTCTTCTGGGAACCTCTGCTCGTGCCTGCCAGGTGAGGACCTCCAGAAATGGTTGCTATATCTCCTCCCATGATCGGAGGAGGGTTGTCTTGATTCACCTGATCTCCATTTTGATTCATTGGAGCCTCCAGAGTTGATGGAATGTTTTGTCCAGTGGGCTGTCTGGGAGTTCCTTGATTCCAGGCGTACTAAGCCAAAGGTCCTGCCCTGACGAGAGTCTCGATCTCGTCCTTTAATTGTCTGTAGTCGTCAGTATTATGACAAATATCATTGTGGAATCGAAAAAATTTCGAGGGATCTCTCTTCGCCCTTTGATTCTTTAACAGTTCCGGCTTCTTCCACGAAAGGCGGGCAGAATTCGCCAAGAAGATGCACTCTCTAGTATCCGTGAGGTCAGAATAAGTTGCATAGATCGGTTTAACCTTCTCCATGGACTTGTTTTTCTTTAGCCTGCTCTGGCCGCCCTCACCATTTCCCTTTCGTTTACTACCTCGGTTATTCTGGCCAATGGTTTGAGCTGTAGCACCAGCCACATTTATTGCCACTACAGCAGATTGAACAAGGGCTTGGCTGCCTCCTGCAACAGAAGCTCGAACCTCTTCTAGATTAATCCACATTTGAGCTCAGTTTAGGAACTCATCCATAGTGTTCACTCCCTTTCTTTGTAGTTCCTGCCATAGGTCGCCTCCCACAAGGATCCCCGTCCTCATTGCCATGAGTTTAGAACTCTCGTCGGCGTCTCTAGCTCGCGCGGCAACGTTGGCAAACCTACTCAAGCATGCTTTTAAAGGTTCTTTGGGCTGCTATTTTACATTTTCCAAGGAATTGGCCTTAATCCGAGCTGCCTGAGAAGCCCTGAAAGCTCTCTTGAAATCTGCAAAGAAATTCTTCCACAAGCTAATAGAGTGTTTTTTTACTGTTTGAACCATTGCCTAGCCGGCCCAATCAAAGTCGAAGGGAATATTAGGCACCTTAGCTCGGATCCAATGTTGTGGGCCATCATCAGGGTGTTGAACATTCCCAAGTGGCCAGACGGATCTCCATCTCCATCAAATTTTGATAAATGGGGCATCCTGAAACCTGGTGGGTATGTGGTTGCCGCAATGTTTGGGGCGAAAAGCTCGAGCTCATCCCCTAAATCATATTCATCTATTTCCTATTCTGATAGGAGTCTTTTCATCAGCTCCTCCATCTGGGCTAACCTTTCGAGGGTTTGGTCTTTGATTCCTTGACTATTTTTGGGCTGTGTAACTCCCTACTCCCTTAGAGCCGTACTAAGTGAGTTTAAAACGTGCAATTAACTCGCTAATCGATGTTTTAAGGCAAAAGTGTAATTAAACTATAAACAGAGTCATAAACTTTAGAAATTAATTCCATTTATAGAAAATCATAAAGCGTTACTCATTTGGGTTCCCAAAATACTGTTTAGAAATATTTAAAACTTAAAACACAATCAGAGTTGGCTAAGCGACAAAATTTAGGTTTAGTACAATCATCTCCCAAAACTACCCCTGGCCGTGGCAGCCAGGCAGGCCAAACATGTACGCGCCGCCTCACGCTCTCCGTATTCATGGTTGGTCGACTTTTCCCTTGCCCTTACCTGCACCACAGAGCACCCGTGAGGCGAAGCCTAGCAAGAAAACCCTCACAATCAGATAACATTTGCTTATCAAACATTTAACATATAAATAAACCACCATCAGTCTAACCACATATGGCCATGCCGTCCCAAGCGCTTTACCAGGACCTGGGTTCGCAGTCCATACTGTGAGGATATCCCAGGTATCCTTTAGGGTCTCGCCCTAGCAAATCGCACTCCACATGCTAAACGCTGCTCCCGGCCCCTTGCCGCACTCAGCCTTGCACTTCACGTGCTTAATGTCATTCCCAGCCCCTTGTTGTTCCTGGCATTGTTGATCTCGGCCTTTGTCGTTCCTGGCCTTCGCCATTCCCGGCCCTCGCTGTTCCCGGCTCTTGTCGTTCATTCACATGTATGCACACATATCATAATAAGGAAAATGCTTAAACATGAATAAACTCAATTAAAGGGCTATGTCGTGCAGCACATTCATATAGGGTCATGCCCTGGAACACAAGATCTACGGGTACAATAGTTTTCTTACCTGTGTCCCGAGCCTTCCAAGCACTGATGTCCCGAGCACAGTCCTCTAGTCCGAGCCACGCTGAAATCCTAGTCGCAACGCATTAACAAGAATCATCCATCAAGTTCTAATCCATTAAATAACTTCAAGCCATAACTCTAATCTCTGTCCCCGATACCAAATCTATAACAAAATCAATCTCCCACTGCGGCGGCAGCCCTGGAAGATCTGCTGGAAATAAATCTGGAAACTCACATACCAATCTGGTCTCACCCGGTCCAACCTACACAATCCTAGAGGTATCCAAAACATTCACTAGGAATCCTATGAAACCTCCCTCCTCAAGTCTCTAGCCTTCAGTGCTGAAATCATAGGTACTCGCGGTCCACTAGCTGTCCCCACAAATACAAAGGGTACCTCCCCTTCTGGTTCAAAAGTCACCATCCTACGCTTACAGTCAAGCGTCGCCTCATACTTCGATAGCCAATCCATCCCTAGGATCATATCGAAGTCATCCATCGCAAGCTCAATCGGATCAACAAACAATTCCCTACCATCTACCACTATTGGTAAAGCTCTAATCCATCTCCTAGAGACTACCAGTTCCCCAGTTGGCAACAAAGTCTGACAACCCCTAGCATACAGCACACTAGGTCTACACAGCTGATCTATCACTCTAGCAGACACAAATGAATGAGTAGCTCCTGAATCAAACAATGCAGTATAAGAAGAACCAGCACTAGCAATCTGACATATCATAACCAAGGGGCTAGCCTCCGCCTCAGTCCGTGCCAAAGTAAACACCCTGGAAGGAACGAGACTGTCGCTCTGCTTCGGCTAATCTTTCTTCACTTTTGGGCAGTCCTTCTTCAGATGATTGGCACTCCCACAGAAAAAGCAGGCTCTAATCTTGCACTCACCTTGGTGTTGTTGTCTGCACCAAGGACATATTGGAAAGCTCCTCCAGTTGTCACCTCCGCCCTAACGGCTGCCAAAAGCGCCCTGTGCCCTCCTATCCGAGCTAGGAGGAACAAAAGAATCTGGGGCCTTCCTCTTCTACTCACTGGAGCCACTACTCCGACTGGATCCAATAAAAGGACACACCATCCTCCTGGCATTGCGCCTAACAGCGCTCTCTCTCCAAATCTGGTCCTCGACCCCCTCAGCTGTCAGGGCCTTATCTACAACCTGAGCATAGGTAGTAGTGTCTGGATCCAAAGTGATCTTCACATCACGGGCGATCATAACGTTCAATCCCCAAAAAAATCTGTCCCTTCTTGCCGCATCCGTCGGCACTAAATCTGGCGCAAACTTCTCCAATTGGTCAAATCTCAAATCATACTCAATAACTGACAACCGGTTCTGAGTCAGGTTGATGAACCCATCAACCTTCGCAGCTCGAACTGCTACACTGTAGCATTTCTTGTTGAAGAAGTTTCTTAACTCTTCCCAAGTCATAACAGTCACATTCCTTCTCTGAACTACCACATCCCACCAGATGTAAGCATCCTCTCTGAACATGTAGCTAGCACAAGCTATCCTCTCGTTTCCCTCAACACTCATAAAATCCATAATCGAGGAAATCATATTCATCCACTGTTCTGCCCGCAATGGGTCTGATCCACTCTCAAAGGTGGGAGGATGTTGTTTTCTGAACCTCTCATATAAAGGTTCCCACCTGTTCTCCACAAATGGTTGAACCGGCACTGGCGCCACAACTTACTGAACTGGCACCCGGTGACCTGTGGAGGGGCCTGCTGCCTCAACTGTTGAAGCTCTTCCTCTGTTCATTGCAATCTTGCTTCCATTTCGGCAAACATTTGTTGCCAATTGTGTGGGGCAGGTGGAGGTTCCTGACCCTAATTGTCATCCTCGACCCTACTACCGTGGAGTCTCGATGATGTCGAGGCATCTCAACAAATATGCCTGCAATCAACGACCCCGCTCATCACGCATGATAACAACATCCAAAACCACCTCCCAATCACATCAACCAACCATAAACATCGGTCCCCGTAACATAAAAATAGCACATAACACACAACAGGCCATGCCCTGACATCATGCATATGTTAACGCATTCATCGTGCTCTATATGAAATAGGCTGGCAACTAGGGCATTTAATAACATATTCAGCATAATAGTCAATCATTACCAACCAACCCTAAGTTGAGCTTGTCACTGATAGTGAGCGTACATGTTCGGTCAATCTCCAGAAACCATAAACCTTGGCTCGCTCTGATACCAAGTTGTAACGCCCTACTCCCTTAGAGTTGTTACTGAGTGAGTTTAAAATGTGCAATTAACTCGTTAATCGAGGTTTTAAGGCAAAAAGGGAAATTAAACTATAAACAGAGTCATAAACTTTAGAATTTCATTCCATTTACTGAAAATCATAAAGTGTTATTCATTTGGGATCCCAAACTACTATTTTGAAATATTTACAACTTAAAAACACAATCAGAGTTGGCTAAGCAAAAAAATTTAGGTTTAGTACAATCATCTCCAAAAACTACCCTGGCCGTGGTAGCCAGGCAGGCCAAACATGTACGCACTGCCTCACGCTCTCCGTACTCATGGTTGGTCAACTTTTCCCTTGCCCTTACCTGCACCACAGAGCACCTGTGAGCCGAAGCCTAGCAAGAAAACCCTCACAAGCAGATAACATATGCATATCAAACATTTAACATATAAATAAACCATCATCAGGCTAACCACATACGGCCATGGCGTCCCAAGTGCTTTACTAGGCTCTGGGTTCGCAGTCCACACAGTGAGGATATCCCAGGTATCCTTTAGGGACTCGCCCTGGCAACTTGCACTCTGCGTGCTAAATGTTGCTCCCAGCCCCTTACCGCACTCATCCTTGCACTTCACATGCTTAATGTCGTTCCCAGCCCCTTGTCGTTCCCAGCCTTGCCGATCTTGGCCTTCGCCATTCCCGGCCCTCGTCATTCCCGGCTCTTGCCATTCATTCACATTTATGCACACATAGCATAATAAGGCAAATACGTAAACATGAATAAACTCAATTAAAGGGCTATGCCCTGCAACACATTCATATAGGGTCGTGCCCTGCAACACAAGCTCTACAGGTACAGCAGTTTTCTTACCTGTGTCATGAGCCTTCCAAGCACCGATGTCCCGTGCACAGTCCTCTAGGCTGAGCGTTGCTGAAATCCTAGTCACAACGCATTAACAAGATTCATCCATCAAGTTCTATTCCATTAAATAACTTCGAGCCATAACTCTAATCTCCGGGACCTTGAATTCTATCAATCCGGGTGATAAAATCCATCCCGAGCCGTAACCTTTGAGTTCCCAAGCCTAAACCCACTTTAAAGCCCAAAATTGCACTAAGAGTCGTGGCCCCATGTGGCCATGCCGCGGCCCGCCCCCAAACCCGAGAGCCACTCCAAAATAGAGCAGGCGCGCTGCGACCCTGTCTAGGGCATGCCGCGGCCTGCCCTTCTTCCAAGCCATCATTCTGCTTTAGAGGGTCGCAGCTCAACAATAACAATGTCGCGGCCCAACCCTTCGAACCCAGAAAAATCCTCCATTTTTACCATGAAAACCAATTCAATTAACCCCAAAATCAAACCAACAATCCAAACCATCATTCACAGAAGCTATACTATGCTTTCAGTAACAAAACCTAACAAAGAATTAGCTCTAAACCTCGTTAAATCTCAAGAATGATCCATCACCCAACACACATGCAAGCTCTAAGAAAACCAGCAGCTACTCAAAACAATTCATTGAGATTAAAGCTTTCCTTAAGCTAAAGTGAATCCCCAAATCAGTTCTCTAAGCTCCAAGCCTCTAGCTCCCAAAATCCCAACTGAATTTCCTTAGTCTTTGAATAGATTCACCAAGATTTTCCAAAGCTTCCAAAGGATAAACTCCAAGAGCAAGAGAGACAGAAGGGAGGGTCGGTTCCTTCTTTTCTAAAGGCTTCTATTAGTTTTGTTTTATTAAAGTCAAGTTCCTAAGGTTACCTCAAGTCTCGGGGTGCCAAAAACATCCCCGAGGGCAAAATGGGAATTTTCCCCAATACTCCCTCCTAAACACTCTAACCTCAAATATATCTCCAAATATTTATTTCCACAACCCGGTAACCCCATAAAACATCTAATAACCGAAATACCCCACGACTCGTCCCGAGTTAGATATTCAACCCCGTTGTGACTTTCTAGCTAACAGCTCCCAGGGGCTGTCTCGGATCGTGCTACACAGATATATCACAATTATAACAATTATCACATTTATGCCCTCATCGGGCTAAAATTGCAAATATGCCCCTAATAACCAAACAGGTCCCACATGCATATATAATTCACCTAAACATGCATTTCTAATTATACACTTACACCAAATTCACACACAATAACAATGAATCACTTATTGCCCTCTGGGCACGCTAATCAAGGCCCCAAGCCTTATTAGTAAATTTGGGTTGTTAGCAAATTCCCCTCCTTACAGAGATTTCATCCTTGAAATTACCTCAACAATTCGGGATACCGCTCCTGTATCTCTGATTCAAGTTCCCATGTCGCCTCCTCAACTTTGTTGTTCCTCCACAACACTTTCACCAAGGTGATGTTCTTGATCCGCAAGACTTTGTCCTTTCGGTCAAAAATCTGAACAGGCTTCTCCTCATAAGACAAATCCTGATCCAGATCCAAATTCTCATATCTCAGAACGTGCGTCGTATCTGATACATACTTCCGGAGCATGGATACGTGAAACACATCATGAACCCCTGATAGGGCTGGAGGCATCGCCAATCTGTAAGCTACCTCTCCAACTCGTTCCAGAACCTCGAAGGGGCCAATAAACCTAGGGCTCAGCTTGCCCCGAACACCAAACCGTTTCACTCCCCTCAAAGGTGAAACCCTAAGAAACACATGGTCACCGACCAGAAAGTCTATGCTTCTGCGACTCAAGTCTGAGTAACCCTTCTGGCGACTCTGGGAGGCGAGCATTCGAGCTCTAATCTTCTCAACTGCCTCATTGGTCCTCTGAACCATCTCAGGACCTAAGTTCCTCCTCTCACCCGTCTCATCCCAATGAATAGGTGATCTGCACTTCCTCCCATATAACATCTCATACGAAGCCACTCCGATAGTCGCCTGATAACTGTTGTTGTACAAGAACTCAATCAAAGGGAGATACTTACTCCATGATCCCCCAAAGTTTAGCACACAGGCTCGCAACATGTCCTCTAGTATCTGAATTGTCCTCTCAGACTGTCCATCTGTCTGAGGATGATAAGCAGTATTAAACTGTAATTGTGTGCCCATAGCCTTCTACAGACTCTCCAAAAACTTGGAGGTGAAGGTGGGGTCCCTGTCGGATACTATCAACCTCGGAGCCCCGTGAAGTCGAACAATTTCCTTCACATATAACTCAGCACACTGCTCTACAGTATAAGTTGTCTTGACAGGTAAAAAGTGGGCAGACTTGGTATACCTATCCACAACCACCTACACCGAGTCATGCTGACGCAGGAGGATTGGCTGGAACATGTTGTCTTCGTGAGTTTGCCCCAGACCTTCACCGTGGGTTACCATGGACGTTTCCAAGCACATACGACGGTGGTATTGAACTTGAGGTCGAGGTCCTAATCGACCGGCTGACTTCCTGATGACCCCTGGGAGGGCCATTAGGCTGAACATCTTGGTGATCTTGTGCCATGGGCGCAGAACTTGGGGTCGAGGTCCTAACCAATCGACTTGGTTTGGATCGGCCATCCCGGCGGGACTTATGAGACCCACCATGCCTCTTTCCGACATTAACGTCGGTTGCAAGAGGGGGTAGTCGAGCCAAAACCTCCTCGATTTTCTTGTTTGCTTTGGCCAAATGGCTTCTTAACTGCATGTTTTCCAGTTCTACCGCAGTCAAGTAATCCGGGTTCGGATTCAATGGCAATGATGTCAAACTCCCAATGTTGTCGTGGCCCATCGGTTGTTTTCCCGATCGTTGTTGGACTTCAGGGCTATGCTCATCGGAAACAGTAGTCTGGTGAGCCTCCTGCCCACCAAGTTGTTCCACTTCATTACTGTGCCTCGATCGAGTGACCACCATGATGAACTTTGATTGGGATTTTGATGAAAGCTCTAATCTGTAGCTCTCAATGAAAGCACCAAATTGTTGACGCAGGTTTTCACCAACAGTAAATTATGAAAATAGCTGGGATGAATTAGTGTTTAATGATAAACCGCAATAAGAAAATGATACTCAAGAGCACCAGAAAAGAACTCTCAAGAACACTCCTCTTTTTTACGTGGTTCGGGGGTTAAAATCCACTTAGTCCACGAGTCTATATTATCACTGTTTTTCTCTCTAAATTTTGACAGAGTTTTTACATTATAGAAAAACCCAACTTCCCTATCCAAGATCTTAGTATTTATAGAGAAAATCCCTGGATAGGCCTTGGGGTCATTACGTGCCTTAACCCCCAGTATCACCTGTACCACACTAATTATAAATATTACAATTTATCCTAAGGTATGGTCTGATCATTAGGTAAAACTGATCATGAATCCTCAGAGATAATCAGACATGCCATACCTGATCATGCCCAATTATATTACATGTCTGGTTTTCAGGGATCCGCGGACATGCTATGTCTGACCATGCACGTCTATATAACGTATTCGGGTTTCTAAAGATCCAAGGATACGTCAGGTCTCTAGCGTACCCCGAGCTAAATACATCATGAGCTCGTATCACGAATGCTATGCCTTATAAACATTACAAGCTCGTGCTTATTGCTTTGCATTCCCCAGCTCATGCTATTGACCTGGGGAACCGTGCTGCCTTAATGGAGAAAATACGGACTTATGGATCATTTATTATAGTTCTTTACTCGTCAGTTGTACACAAGCTAAATAAAAGACTCGTGCTGAATTTTAGGAGGCACAGGAACATACTATACCGATACAACAAAAAGTGTACCCTACTGTAGACCCTATAATAATTTTGTTGACCCTGATTTTGGCCAACTGACACGGAGTCAAATTTGCTTAATGTGGACAAACACGTTGTAAAGAATATGAGGACGAAAACAATAAGGAACACCAAAGTTTATAGTGGTTCAGCCCCAGAATCTGGTAATAACCTACGTCCACTTGAATTGTTATTGATATAAGATTCAAAGGAGTGATCAAAGAACTAGGGTTCAATGAGTTTCACCAACCTCTGAAGAACAAGACAATATATCAAAAAGAATTACTCTAGTCTCCAATAATTCGAAAGCCAAAAGTCCCTTCCTTGATCTATCTTTCTCTATTTATAGGCTCAAGGGGGATTACATTAATTTGTTACAGATATTCTTTCCTAAATAATCGGATACTCAGGAAATCATGGGAGTCAATTTCGAGATTGATAAAGATCTTTATAAAAATATCATGAGGCATGCGAAACCTGCGACCATATTGGTCGCAGGTAAGCTTCAGCTGCCTTTTGCTTGTAATATCTTATCTGGTCGATACCCTAGCAGAATTCCGCCAAGTGTCAGCCACGTGTCCGGGAATCACTTGCCACGTCATTCGTGCCTGTTTTTTGGATAACATTTGCCCCCCAAGTTTATTTATTATGAGCAATAAATAAACTTTTGAGGAAACGACCCTTCGGTTACCCTACCATACCTGTCCGAACCCTTCGTGTGTTCTTGTAAAAAGCAGCCTACCCTTGTCTAATCACGGCTTTTCGCTTCCCAAGTAACGTTTCGACGGTTATCACTCTTCCCCATACTTCGAAAAAGGGGAAGCTGATGATTACTTCCTTTTAATGCTTTCGGACAAAAATATATATATATAGCCTCTTCAAAGTCTTTCTTTCATTTTACGCAAGCCATCACTCTTTAAAGAAACCCTAACACCAGAACTCCTGTTTCCCTCTAAATATCGTCCTTCGGCGTCCCAAGATTCAGTCCGTGAGCCTTTTTACGCCCGAAAAGTTTCTCAAATTTCCACGATCTTCGTCCTGGTAAGTTTCTAGATTCTTACGCTTTATATTTTTGTTGTGCATGCTTTTGTAGATCGATTGTTGGGTTCATTCATTTCTGGGTTGAGATGCATGTCAGTAGGGGGGTTTAATAGGTGAAACTGAATGTTGTGTGATATTTCTCGGTTACTAAGGGGTTACGAGTTAGTTTGATAGTTAAGATAATGGTCTTAGGACGTAAAACCGAAGTGAAAATTCGATTTTTATGCTAGCTGAAAAACTAGGTTTTTCCCGCCCTAAGAGGAGTTGAAAAAGCTTTTTCAAAAAACTTTTCGCTTTCACTTTTGATCTATTTCTGAAACTGTTCGCGTGAAAAAGTTTAGTTTTTTGTTAGAACACTGCTGTATAAAAGCTTAACTTTTATACTCGACCAGCGTTATTAAAAGAAAAAACTTTCAAAATTCTTCATCCTCACCTCCCCATTCTTCTGTTTGCAGACTTTAATGCCAGATTTGTGGGGAGGTGAACGGCCCATCGACGACGATCTTCTTGCCCAGCTGCTCGAAGGTGAAGAACAACCGATCGATCGAGTTCACGAGATTCTGTTTTCACGATCTTCTCCTAGACCTCGTCCATCACCACCTCAAATGGCCTGCTCTAAGTCCTTAGGCAAGAAAAGTCCTGACTCCAAAAATAGCCCAAACTCTCCTGCCCAGCGTGATTCACAGGCTAGGGCTCCCTCGACCAGTGGTCGAGAAAATGCCTCCCCTGACCCTCGTATCCAAGTCAGGGCCCGCCCTCGGCATCAAAATCTTCCTGATGTCGAGTGGTATCTCTCCCCGACCAGCCAAGTGACTCCTCAGATGCTTGCCAACTATCCCAGGAAGTATCCTCTTATAGGGGTTAATCTCAAAATTCCAACTGCGGACCAAAGGGCTAACCTTCCCGGGGGTGTATATAGTGCTTGGTCCAGATATCACATAGAGGCGGGGGCTATCCTTCCTCTACATCCCTTCTATCAGGGGGTGGCCAACTATTTTGGTGCCGCCCCCTTTCAAATTACTCCAAATGGATACAGAATGCTGGCCGCACTCTATATTCTGTATAAACTTAAAAAATGGCCAGAACCTACCCCTCATGAGGTCAATTTTCTCTTCGACCTTAAGTCCAACCCTCAACAAGACGGGACGGGCTTCTTCCATCTCCGTCACCAGGAAATTAGCCGAACTTTCCTGAGTGACATTACCCATATCTCCAACATGGGGCAGTACAGTAGGGAGTACTTCCTCATGCCAGACATGACCGCCAACAACCTGGCCTTCGCTCGAGGAGGTAAATGCTACTTTTACTGGTCGATACTTTTCCTTAGCAAACTCTTCTGCATTTTTCTAAAGTATACTATGCCTTTCAGGACCATGGTTACGTCCAAACCCAACACCAGACATGGTGTTGAGGTCCAACGCACTGGCCAGGATGGCAGATGCAGAAAAAAGCGTCAAGTCCCTGGTTACTGATTAAAATCTGAGCCTATCTGGCCTCCTGGCTCCTCACCATGAAACAAGAAGACCTATGGTAGCAGATGCCACGGCCGAGGGGGATCCCGAGTAGCAACCCCCGATGTCTCCTCCCCGAAGGAGGCCAACAGGGGTTACGATCAGGGAACCCACTGGCGCCCCTTCAGCAGAGAGGCCTTCTGCGCCCCAAAGCAAGGGGAAACAAAAGGAAACAGAGTCTGTCATAGACCTGGATGAATCCTCCGATGAAAATGGTACTGTTATTTCGCTTTTAAATAGCTTGCCAATTCCCTGTCACTTGTTTGACGGGGATGGCAATTTTACGTATACTCCAAATCTAGGGCCAGACTTCTTCGTGCCAGATAGTGAGTGTATGACTAATAGAGTCAGTAGTATAGCAACCAATAGTTGTAGCTCGGGTATTAAACTTTGTGACCTCTTTTCTGTTTTATCAAGAGTTTTCATCCGCCTTTATCTTATCATTTGCATATTTTTCTTTGTACGTAGAGATGGCCACTCCCAACGTCTTTGATTTGTACCAGACTGAAGAGGAGGTAGAAGTCCCCCTGGTTCAGCAAAAGACGTCCAGGAGGCATAATGGCGAATCGAGCCAAGGACCTCCTGCCAAGAAGGGTCGAACAGAAGATCCTTCCAAGGATGTGCCAACTGGGCAAGCTTCTGCTCAGCCTTCGGCTTCTGTTGAAAAGGAAACCCCGCCTGCTACTACGAATCCCACACTTGCAGCCACGAAAGACAGTCCCAGCCAGCTGAAGTTCCTGGGGCCAAACTTTCACACCGCACCTTGCGAGCAGCAAAGGATCGCCTTGCATACATCGTGAGGTACGACTGCTGCAAGGAGACGATGGCTGAGGCGGAGAATATGGGGGTCGATCAAATCCTGAACAGGGCTCTAAACGAAATTGTCAGTGTAAGCATTTTTTATCTATTTGGCTTTCGTTTTTTTTCCTTGTAATAGATTCTAACTTTATCCTTTGACCATAGGGCATGCTGACTGCAACGGCTGCTCGCACCCGTGCCTAGGCTACCATCGACCAGGCTCGAGCAAAGGCCATTGAGAGGTACCAGGTGAAGGCCAATGAGGAGATTTAGGCTGCAGAAGCCAGGCATGCTGGGGAGTTGGAGGTGGTCACCCAACAGAAGGATGCTGCGGTGGCAAAGCTGGCGGAGGCTGAAGCTTCTAAGGCAGCCATGAAGAAGCAGAGGGATGAATACCAGGATTCCAGCCGAGTCCAATATCGTGAATGCAAGAGGCTCAAGGAGGAGCTCCTAGATAAGGGCAAGGCCATAGTTGTTCTTGAGAGCCAAGTAGAGCAGCTGAAGCTCACCAATGCCAAAGATCTGGAAAGGTATAAGAATGCGACGCTTCGGTGTTTCTACGATTTTTGGAAACACAAATGGGGTGCCAACTTTAACTACCTTCCAGAGGATGCCAGGAACGCTGAGCTGGCCCGCTGCACTGCTCGATTGGCTGAAGAAGAAGAAAGAGCAAGGATCCCCACTTCCCCAAGCATCCAGCCGGCCGCGGTCGAAGAGGAAGTAGGAATCGCTGATGATGCAGGCAACCAAAATGTTGAGCAAGATCCTCCTGCTCCTTAAACTTATTTTTCTCTTTTTATTTTTCTTCACTTACACGACCCACGGGTCGTGTTGTAAAGACAATTTTTACTTTTAAATTTGTTGCACGGGCAGTAAGCTTTTCCTTTTACTTTAAACAATTACATCCAAGCAGTGATGCTTTTGGTGTAAAAGAACGCCTTATGATATTATAATATTTTCTTTTTTATTATAACATCTGTTCGCATGACCGAACTTAGCATAGTACTTTGGCTTGACTTAACAAAATATAAATTTTGAAAAATACTCTAAGTACCGTAGCATGTTTCACTCATTTTGTTCATGTGTTTACATACCTCTTGGTATGCTTTTCTCTCATTGTACCTTATATGCCCCCCAAGTGATCGAGGAGCTTTAGGTCCTTGGTCACTTGCCTTGACCACGACCTGTACGAACATTGCTGCTCGGTAGGAAACGTAACACTTATAATACAGCAAAACAACACACGTAATGAACAAATACTTGTAAAATAAATTTACAAAGGTTGGCAAGAATGACTGGCTGCACCCAGTCCCTTATAATCTCGTATTAAAAATGGACTAATCATGTCTTTACGAGTGATCTTAGAAAAGATCTTACATTTATAAGCTATTAGCCAACAACGTGGCTAACCCTTTTTTGAAACTTGTAAAAAGTAAAAATTAATACAAGCCAGTCCTTTAAAAAGGATTGTTTATTGGTAGTACTTGCGCAGGTGTTCACCGTTCCAATAGCATGGAACGAGATCTCCATTTAAGCATGCAAGTTTGTAGGTGCCCGGATGAAGGACTTCTTCAATCTGGTAAGGTCCTTCCCAGTTAGGTCCGAGTACTCCAACAGTGGGGTCGCGGGTATTTAAGAAAACTCGTCGTAGCACCAGGTCACCGACGTTGAATTTCCTTTATTTCACCTTTGAGTTAAAGTACCGGGCGACCTTTTGCTGGTACGCAGCAACTCGGAGTTGAGCTTTTTCTCGTATTTCTTCAATTAAGTCTAGGGACTCCATCATTAGTTGGCTGTTATGGCCCTGGTCGTATGTAATGCGTCGATGTGAGGGGGGATCTAACTCAACAGGTAACATAGCTTCATACCCGTATGCCAAGGAAAATAGGGTGTGACCCGTCGCTGTTCGATGAGAAGTTCTATACGACCAGAGGACTTCAGGCAGCTGTTCAGGCCATGCTCCTTTAGCGTCTTCAAGTCTTTTCTTCAGGGTGTCCTTAAGCATTTTATTCACTGCTTCGACCTGCCCATTTTCTTGTGGATGTACGACTGAAGAAAAGCTTTTGATAATCCCGTGCCTTTCGCAGAAGTCGGTGAATAAGTCACTGTCAAATTGGGTTTCGTTGTCTGAGACAATCTTTCAAGGCAAACCATATCGGCAGACGATGTTCTTGATGACAAAGTTAAGAACTTTCTTGGTCATGATGGTAGCGAGTGGCTCAGCTTCGGCCCATTTGGTGAAGTAGTCAACTGCTACAACTGCGTACTTCACTGCGCCTTTTCCCGTTGGCAGGGATCCAATCAAGTCTATTCCCCATACTGCAAAAGGCCAAGGACTCTTCATCTGTTTTAACTCGTTTGGAGATGCGCGTGGGATTTTGGAAAATCTTTGACACTTATCGCACTTTCGTACAAACTCCATTGAATCTTCGTTCATAGTTGGCTAGAAATAACCCTGCCTTAGAATCTTTTTCGCCAAACTTTGCCCCCAAGCGTGATCCCTACAGAAGCCTTCGTGTACTTCCTTCATTAGCTCCTTAGCTTTCTCTGGTGTAATACATTTGAGCAGTGGCATGGAATATCCCCTTCAGTATAGAATGATATCGACCAGTATATACCCAGCAGCCTGCCTTTGAAGAGTTCTGGCCTTGTTTCTATCTGTTGGTAGTACATCATTTGTCAGATACTCCAAGTAAGGCGCCATCCATGTATCTTCCATTCGTATTTCCATACTGGCTTCAATATCTCGTATGCTTGGCTCACTCAATCTTTCTACTGGCACAATGTTCAAAGTATCAGCATCTTTCGTGCTCGTGAGTTTGGCTAAGGCATCTGCGTTCGAATTCTGATCCCGGGGAATTTGCTGGAGGGTATACTTCTTGAACTAGGCCAATAGATCTTTTGTCTTGTTCAAGTAGGCCACCATTTTCAGGCCTCGCGCTTGATATTCCCCTATAACTTGATTCACTACCAGCTATGAATCACTGTAAATATCCAACACCTTTATATTCATGTCTTTTGCCATTCTTAATCCAGCGAGGAGTGCTTCATATTCTGCTTCATTATTTGACGCGGTGAAGTCGAACCTAATGGCACAGTGAAATTGATGCCCTTCTGCCATTATCAAGATCACTCCTACTCCTGCATGAGATTCGTTTGACGACCCATCTGTGAATAACTTCCACGAAGGAGCTTCATCTTGAGGCTCAGGCTCACTAGGCTGTTCGCACTGCTCGCTGTCCGAGAGTTCGGTGAACTCTGCAATAAGATCAGCCAAGACTTGTCCTTTTACTGCTGCTCGCGGTGAATATGTAATATCGAACTGCCCCAATTTGACTGCCCATTTTAATAAATGCCCAGCCGTCTCTGGTTTTTGGAGGACTTGCCGAAGGGGCTGGTCAGTTAAGACTGTAATGGGATGGGCTTGGATGTAAGGGCGTAGCTTCCTTGAGGCCAAGATTAAACAGTATGCTAACCTCTCGATGGGAGGATACCTAAGCTCTGCTCCAATCAGCCTTTTGCTCACATAGTAAATCGCTTTTTGTACGCCTTCTTCCTTTCGTACTAGTACCGCACTAGCAGCGACTTCAGTGATCGCCAGGTAGATGAACAAAGTTTCTCCTTCAATAGGCTTTGATAAAATGGGAGGTTGTACCATATGGGCTTTCAAGGCCTGAAAAGCTTGCTCGCAGTCTCCTGTCCATTCAAATTTCTTATTGCCCCTAAGCAAATTGAAGAAAAGGACGCACTTGACCGTTGACTTTGAAATAAATCTACTTAGGGTTGCAGTCCTCCCAGTTAGACTTTGTACATCTTTGATCTTCTCTGGAAATTTCATGTCGATCAAGGCTTTTATCTTGTCGGGGTTGGCCTCGATTCCTCTTGAATTAACAATGAACCCCAAAAACTTCCCTGATCCAACTCCGAAGGAACATTTGAGTGGATTTAGTTTCATCTGGTACTTGTTCAATACATTGAAACACTCTTGCAAATCTTTCACATGTCCTTCCGCCTTTTCGACTTTACCAGCATGTCGTCCACGTATACTTCCATGTTTACTATGATTAATTCTTTAAACATGTGGTTAACCAACTGCTGGTAAGTCGCACCTGCGTTTTTCAGTCCGAAGGGCATTACTTTATAACAGTATAATCCCGTATTGGTCCGAAAGCTGGTGTGATCCTCGTCAGGGGGATGCATGCTGATCTGATTGTAGCCTGAGTATGCATCCATGAAAGAGAGGATCGCGTGTCCTGCTGTAGCATCGACCAATTGGTCGATCCTTGGGAGTGGGAAGCAATCCTTCGGGCAGGCTTTATTGAGGTCTGTGAAATCCACACAGGGTCGCCATTTGCCATTAGGCTTGGGAACCAACACTGGATTGGAGACCCACGATGGATAAAACGCCACCCTGCTGAACCCATTCTTCTTTAATCTCTCAACTTCTTCTTTTAAGGCTCTCGGCCGTTCCTTATCGAGCAGCCTTCTTTTTTGTTGCACGGGTGGAAAACTCTTGTCTATGTTCAGGACATGGCTGATAACTGCAGGGTCTATCCCAGCCATGTCTTTGTGCAACCAGGCAAAGAATTCCTGGTTCTTCCACAAAAACTCCACCAGTGCATGCTTCGTGGTTGGTTCTAGGTTTTTCCTGACCCTCACGACTCTGGTCGGGTCTTTCTCGTCAAGTAGGACCTCTTCCAGGTCCTCGACGGGTCCGACGTTTTCTTCAAAATCCCCAAAGTGAGGATCTAAATCTCTATCCTCACTTTGGGCAACACCCTATTTGGTGAATTCATCATTGGATTGTGCTTGTGTATCAATTTCCATCTGCAACCTATCTGGGGGAGTGCTCTTTGACATTCCCTTCTTTGCCTTTGTGATTGAGGCATTGTAGCACTCCCTAGCCTCCCTCTGGTTTCCCAACACGCATCCTACCCCTGTGTCTATTGGGAATTTCATGGCCAAGTGCCACATAGAGGTGACGGCCCGTATATCAACCAGTATAGGCCTCCCAATGACGGCATTGTACGCCGAGGGACAATCGACTACTATAAAAGTAGCGAGTAATGTCCTGGTAGCAGACGCTATACCTGCCGTCACTGGTAGTCTAATTGACCCTGCAAGGGCGAGTCCCTCACCAAAGAAGCCGTATATTGTTTGGTTGCAGTGCTCCAAGTCCTTAACGGATAACTTCATGCGTTCCAGTGAAGATTTATACATGATGTTCACCGAACTTCCTGTATCAACCAACACTCTCTTCACCATCATGTTGGCCATTTGGATATCCACGGCCAGCGGATCGGAATGTGGGAACCGGACATGTTGGGCATCGCTATCAAAGAAGGTTATTTCGCCCTCTTCGGATTGAGCCTTTATTGGCGCGCAGTCATCCACAGTCATCATCTCGATGTCCTGGTCATGGCGCAGAGTCCGAGCATATCGTTCTCTGGCCTTTCCGCTGTTTCCCGTGAGGTGCGGGCCTCCACAGATGGTTAACAATGTGCCAGTCACGGGGTCAGGCTGCAAAGGTGGCAAGCGTTGGCGTGTGGGCGCTTGCTCGTTGCCACCTGGACCTTCTCGTTGGGAACTTCCCGAGGCCCATATATATCTTCTCAAATGTCCTTATCTAATAAGGAACTCGATCTCATCCTTCACCTGGTTGCATTCGTTGGTATCATGTCCGTAGTCATTATGATAACGACAGAACTTGGTAGACTCTCTTTTCGAAATATCCTTTCGAATGGGGGCAGGCTTCTTATAAGGCATGCTGGAACTCATGGCCTGATAAACTTCTCTCCGAGACTTAACTAGGGCAGTATAGTTAGTGAACCGTGGTTCATAACGATTACCCTTGGCTCGTTTATTGTCAGAGGTGGAAGGCTCATTGTGCGGCCGTTTCCCCCCCATTCTTGTCATTGCCGTTGCCATTCCCGTTGCCTTTGCCATTGCCGTTGGGCTTGGACCCATTGGCAGCTTTGGCAGTCTCGGCGGTCCCCTTGTCCTTGCTTGGGGGCTTTTCTTCGTCGGCGATGGCATCTTCGAGATTGATGTAGCAATCAGCCCGAGCCAAGAATTCCTGGGTAGTTCTAACCCCATGTTTTCGGAGGCTTTCCCAGAGAGGCGTGCGGCGCTTAACCCCTGCGGTTATGGCCATCATTTTTCCTTCGTCTCCCACTATCTTTGCTCCAGCAGCTGCTTGCATGAAACGCTGGACGTAGTCTTTTAGTGGTTCTCCATCTTGCTGGTGTATTTCAACCATCTGGTTTGCCTCTGTTGGGTGCACACGACCCGCGTAGAACTGTCTGTAAAACTCCTTTACGAACATTTCCCAGGAAACTATACTTGCAGGAGGGAATTTAAAAAACCACTCCTGTACGGCATCAGAAAGTGTTGCAGGGATGATCCTGCACCGAGCGTTGTCGGACACTTTCTGAATGTCCATTTGTATCTCAAACTTGTTGATGTGAGATACCGAGTCACCATACCCATCAAAGTTCGGAAGCGTAGGCATTTTAAACTTGCTAGGAGTTTCTGCGATAGCTATCCTTTGGACGAAATGAGTGCCTTTCCTCCTGTCGTGGTCGATGTAAGATGTTCTTCCCCCGACCACCTGCTGCACTGCCTGGTTGAGGGCATCTATCTGGGCCTGCACAGCGCTAGGAATCATCGTGGCCTCTGGCGCTGGGGGGACGTACTCGTCGTGCCACTCGCGGCGATCGTTGAGTACATCTCTTAAGTCCTCATCTCTCCTCCGCTACTCGCTAGCTCCGAGCCGGTTGAAGACGTAATTTTGTCTAGGCTGCCCCCCAGCGTCCCGTCTGTCGGGTTGGTCATCTTGAGGTGGTTCGCTCCTGCCTCCACCTCTTTCCTGATTCCTCCGACCGACATTCCCTCTGCCTGAGTCGGCCTCATTATAACCATGGCCATCTCTGAATCTTGATTGGCTATGGTGGGATCGATTGTTCTCTCGATTGCCTTCCTGGGCTGGAACCTCCCGAGTATTAGAGGGTGGTCTGCGTTGGTCGTTAGGTCCCCGTGCATTACCATGCCGTGGGGGGCCTCAGACCGTAGAGCCTAACTCTGAGTTCCTCCTGTTACCAGGAGGATGTTGTCCTCTGCTCGGAAGGTTTGGCTCGTCGCCCCTATGGCGTCTAGGACTACGAGGCTGCTGCCCGGTCCTATTCTGCCTCTGCTGCAGGGAATTGCCACGACCAGTTTGGGATAGAGGCTGCACTTCAGGGTCTCCTATCGGGACATCGTCCTGAGGCGCCGGTGGCTGCTCGGGCCATTGGGGGCTCGAGGGTTGGATAGGCGGGCTAGGATTGGGACCCCTATGGGGTGGCCCATTTGCGGGTTGATCAGGCTGCGAGGCAATTGCAGCCTGATTCCTAGCCAATTGTAAGGCTGCCTCGAGGGCTGCCATGGCCTCCCTTTGGCGACGGTCCATCTCTGCCTGCCTTTCACTCAGCTCCAAGCGCTGCCATTCAATTTCTTGTTGCTGTCGCGCCATGATTTCGGCAGCACTTTCTTGGCCGACCCTCAGATTGGCCAGCTCCTCCTGCAATACCCCTCGGGTACTTTTCAGCGTCGTGTCGTCCATTTCTTCCTCATCAAATTCCAAATGTGGCTCATCCTCAGCCACGTTGGGAGGAGGAGGAGGCGGGTTAGATGGTGCATCGCCGGCCGCCTGTCCAGTTTTCCTGGTAGTTTTCGCCATTGATCTTGTAACGATAATGTAGCAAGCTCTCAATGAAAGCACCAGAATGTTGAGCCTGATTTTGGCCAACTGACACGGAGTCAAATTTGCTTAATGTTGCAAACACGTTGTAAAGAATATGAGGACGAAAACAATAAGGAACACCAAAGTGTATAGTGGTTCAGCCCCAGAATCTGGTAATAACCTACGTCCACTTGAATTGTTATTGATATAAGATTCAAAGGAGTGATCAATGAACTAGGGTTCAATGAGTTTCACCAACCTCTGAAGAACAAGACAATATATCAAAAAGAATTACTCTAGTCTCCAATAATTCGAAAGCCAAAAGTCCCTTCCTTGATCTATCTTTCTCTATTTATAGGCTCAAGGGGGATTACATTAATTTGTTACAGATATTCTTTCCTAAATAATCGGATACTCAGGAAATCATGGGAGTCAATTTCGAGATTGATAAAGATCTTTATAAAAATATCATGAGGCATGCGAAACCTGCGACCATACTGGTCGCAGGTAAGCTTCAGCTGCCTTTTGCTTGTAATATCTTATCTGGTCGATACCCTAGCAGAATTCCGCCAAGTGTCAGCCACGTGTCCGGGAATCACTTGCCACGTCATTCGTGCCTGTTTTTTGGATAACAAATTTCATTTACTTTTTTGATAGATTGTCTTTTTTTTTTACTTGATGTCTTCTTTTATTATTAATTTTTCAAAAAATATAACTAAATATAAAAAAACAAAATATTAATGATAATAATAATAATAATAATCATAAAAGAAGACATTAAAAAAAAGGAGATGATATTATTAAAAGTGAAAGAAAGAAGAGTTTATACTTTCTAGACCATGTGTTTTGTCACATTATTTATTTGGACCTTGTGTTTTGACAAATTACTTTTTAGATCCCATGTTTTTAATAATGATTCAAATAGACATATAAACTTGATTTTGATCAAAGTTTTTTGAACTAAAATCACAAATAATTTACTAAACTAACAAGTCAGATTTAAACATAACTATTTTGTCAAATAGTTGTGTTGTTATATTTAGCTTTTTTTCATCAAAATTGAGTTTTGGGGTCTATTTGAAATTTTTATCAAAATACAGTGTCCAAAAAATAATTTATCTAAATACAGGATCCAAACAAATAATTAAGCAAAAGACATGATCCAAAAAAGTATAAATCCATGAAAGAAAGAAACAAAAAATATTGTAGGTGTGTATAGATTGATAACTAAAAAAAAGTTAAAAAATGATTATTAAAAAAATTACAGTATATATAAATACTACTCACAATATCAAATTATCAATATAGATGTAGTGCCTTTCACTTTAAATTTTATAAAAAAAAATTAAGGATGTTGTCTGTGATTTCCTCATTGGACACGCGACAATCATTAGAGAATACATTTGGCTCATCGGGAGCGAATGAAGTCTTGTAAAGCTCGCCTAGAGCTCCTCGGAGCATAGATTCCTCCCAACGCGTTATTATCCAATTCCAAGCATGGATGTCTTCAAGTTAAGCCAAGTCCCAAGGATAGCAGTTTTGGTCCTCCCGTCTTATTGATCAGTTAGTCCTTCAGGCCTAGAAGTTTGTCCTCGCGACCTGGAGGGAACGCCAGATGTCAGTCATAGCAGCTTTGTACCACAAGCAGCCATCTAACATCTTTTTGTACCTCGAGTAATGGTTTCGAACTCGTACACTCGAAAATTGGCATGTCCAATGCGCCACCTAACATGAGAAACGTGTAGTCGAGTTCTTTCTGTTGGGGTTTTATGCCCTAATTAAAACCCAAATTCTTTGTAATCTCATTTTATTATCAATAAAAGAATAAAAATCATTTTTTGACTTGGTCAATCACTTTGCTCACAAGTTTTTTTTTCATGATTATTTTTTTAATATAAACTTCTATTAAATCCCGAGCATATAGCTAATCTTATTTATAGTGACATAATCACAGTGGAATATAAATATGATTATATGTTCAAAATAAGTTAGTCCTAAGATTAGTCAATGCATCGGATTTACACTGACTTGCCAATCTACGATATGATCTACTTACACATTAGAGTGTTATGTTCTTTCCAGAACATTAACAAAGTAGATAAGATCGGATGTATTTGTTACATCGGACAGGACCGATATTGACAGTTGATAAGATAAGTAAACATACCGTTATTATCTATTCTAGTCATATCATATAGTTGACCATAGGTCAATTCAATCTCAATTCTGAGTGGTTAATATTCTAACTGATTTTATTATTTGAGTTCTTTGACTTGTTCGTTACTAGCTTACCCTACGGACTAGCCCATACTTACATCTTGGGAACTCGGTAGTATAATTGAGTGGGAGTGTTAATCATAGATATGAACATCTATAGCTTCTAATGAAGAAGTGAAACGATGGTTTCCTTTTAGTTTGGTTCAAGGTGTTAAATGATAGAGATCTCATTTCAGTAATTAAATTAGTTTACTGAAATATCATTTACAAGGAACTAAGTGTTTTAAGGATAAAATACAATGAGGGGTAAAACGGTATTTTAGTCCTTTCTCATTGTAGACCGTCTATAGAGGATTGAGTGACAATTATGGTTGTAACAATGGATAATTAATAGCGTATCTATATTTTTTATAGAGCGTTCTATGAATTCAAGAGTTCAATTCTGAGTCTATAGTGGAGTCACGAGGAATTATTAAGTTAGTAAATTTATTTGTTAGATTTATGATAACTTATTGGAGCTTGATTTCATAGGCCCATGGTCCCCATTGTACCTTGGATAAAATCATCTAGATAGTCTCAATTAATTTATTTAATCATCAATTAGAATTATCAAAGTTGACTAGGTCAATTTTGGATAGTTTCACAAAGTTGTGTAATTTTGAGAAGAAAAGAGAAATTATGGCAAATTTATTAATTTAATTAAGATAAATTGGTATCTAAATTAATAAATAAGTTTAAATCAAGGTTCAAATTATAAATAATTAATTTGATAAAGGATTTAAATAATTATTTAATTAATTAAATCAATAGAAAATAATACATGCCTTGATTTTAAGTCCAATGGGCTTATAATCAAATGGGAAATTTCACGAGCCTATAGCCCATGATATTTTCGACCTAGGGCTTTAAAATGGCCATTATTTTATTTATTTTTTAATTAAATTATATAGCCTAATTGAGTCTATAAAAGGAGTGCTTAGAGAGAAGTCAAAACATAAGTCACAAGTCAGATTTTCTGATAATTTTAGATTCTCTCTAAACACAAGTCCTTTTCTAAGCCTCTTTGTTATTTTCTCTTCTTCTCTCTATATCTATCTCATGTGTTGAGAATTGCCCACACTAATATAGGTGGTTCTAAGGATACATTGGAAGAATGTGAAGAAAATAGAAGATCGGTTCAGTTTCTTGGTAATACTCAGCGACAGAGAGGATACATGAGTTAGAGAAACGGAAGAAAGGACTCTTAAATTCCGCTGCGTATACTGTAAGTATTCTATTCTTTGTTTCTCTTTGAATTCAATTTTAGAAACATGTTTTAGGCTATCTCATGTTAATTTTTTTAATATTAGATATACATGAAAATAAATAAAGTAACTGTATAAGCTAATCCAACACTTTCAGTGTCAAGGGGTGTGTCTCCTGTAAAGAAGTGGGCTGCAACCTACGAATTGGGCCCCGTGTGATATGTCTGAGCCCACCCCTTAATTAGGGTACCCGAAGTTGTTAATTAGCATTAAACTCCCTAATGATTGGGAATATCTGTAATAAATCTCCATTATGGGAATTAATTTCCCCAGCCACTATAAATAGGGCTAGGGCGTCCATTATAAGGAACTTTTGGCCTTTAGACATTTGATCTCACTTTTGTACTCAGAGCAACATATACACTGCCTGAGAAAACCTCAATTAAAGCTTGTCATCTCAAGCTTCAAGAACTCTAATATTAAAGCCTCGTGGACTAGACTTGTTTTATAACCTGAACCACATAAAATATGTGTCATTTACATGCATTTCTTTAAGTTCTTGTTTTATTAGTTGATAGCAAAAAATGCATTCAACATTTTGGTGCTTTCATTGAGAGTTATGAAGAATGCTTCAAAGATTCAATCATGGTGACCAACAGAAGAAATGCTCCAGACAACGCTATTCCTCCTATTGGAGCTGAGGGAGGAGAACCTAGCCGACCACCTCGACCAAAGTATCCGAAGGTGGCCCAGGAGGATTACGACAAAAACGTCGACTACGACGGCGAAGATGGCAATTTTTACAAGGATTAATATCCTCAGCCCATGAACGCGAAGAAACTACCAGACGTGGTGGATTTCAGAGACCAAGTCCCCACCCAACAACAGAAAATCGATGCCCAGAAGGGGGATATTGCTGCCCTACAGAAGATGGTTAATGCCATGAGGGCTACATTGGCAGCCCAAGGAATGTGAGTGGACCCTCATGGCGAGGTACCACTTAGGAAACCAGGTGGCATGCCACCTATGCACCCAGCTGGAGCGCCGCCTGATGAGCCAGTGGGTGTGCTTCCCAAGCACCCCACTGATAGGGCGTAAGATCCGCCAGCTGGCGTCCCCTGCGCACCCAGCTGGAGCTGGAGCTTCACCTGCACCACAGGATCATGGTAAAGGCGAAGTCAGTGAAAATCTGGTGCATGGGTAAAAGAGAACTCGTCGGGCTACCAATCTTGTTCAGGTTCCGAGATGGGCCAATGATAGCCAAGGGTGTAGAACCCAATACCACCGCAAAGCCGCTAGCGTCCACGAAGCCCAGGGCGTTATGCCTAAGTATGCTGCGATTGATCGCGTTAGGCTTAGAGGTGGTGTCCCGTCGACACCTCGCCAGCCTCACAGAAAACCTATCCAATGGTCACCGAGGACATGGAATCAGTGTCTTGATCAATAACGAATATATTGACCCCAAGGGGAAATAGAAGTAGGATATCCCGAAGACTGTGATTGCCACAAAGCACAACCTGACTTGCAAGATGACTTGAACACCCACAAGGGCAGGGCAACTCTCAAGGACAATCTTGGGAGACAATAAGAACCACACCTCCAAGATGATCTTAATGCTCATACGAGAGAACACCTAACATACAGTGCTAATCAAAATTGCGACCCTCTCCGCGCAGAATTGGAGATTTTGGAAAGGATAATGCTGAAGATGACCTGGAGACAAGGTCATGGCTCATACTCAGAGGATGAATATTGGGAGCCTTGTTCTCCCCACAATGTTGAAGCCCCACTACCTTTAGGCTTCAAAATGCCAAACATAAATTCATACAGTGGAGGCACGAATCCCACCGACCATCTCTCAAAGTTTAATAGATTGATATTAGTCCACCACGTCTCTGAGGATGCCAAATTTCGTATCTTCCTGTTGACCTTGATAAGATCAACAGATGAATGGTTCAAGACGCACAAACCAGGATCCATTCACACCTTGAACCAATTCTCCTCCTCCTTCCGAAGACAATTCATATCTGCACGGAAGGTGAATTTTGAGGTCAATGCTTTGGCCAACAAAAATCAAGGACCGCTTGAGACCCTTAAAGCCTACATCAAACGCTTTAAGGAAGAAGCAGCCAGGACCAAGAAGGTCGATGATGGCCTATAGCCGATGGCCCTACAAGCTAGCATCCAATTAGGTTCCCCACTATAGGATGACCTCCAGTGAAGATGATGCCACAAGCTCGACGACTTCATACGTCAAGCCTAAGAGTACATGAACTAGGAGGATGCCCATATTGGAGCATTCGGAGGACCAGTCCCTTTCCCCGCTCCATTGTTCCCAAACGTCATGGCTCTGGTAACCCAGTACTCACCATACACTCTAGCCCAAACGAGTGTTATGAGCGCTCCATATTTCAGCCCTACTGTTCAACCAGCTAGCTTCAGCACCATGCCAAATGCTGGTTTTAGTGTCACCCCAACAAGCTATGGAGTAGCTCCCACTAGTTACAGTACTTTTTAACCTACATTCAATGCTAGAAGTACAACTCTAGCCCAGTCCACGACACCCAGCGAGACTCCCAGCGGAAGCAAACGCAGGGGAAAAGGCAAGGACATGAAGCCCAAGATATTTGGAGCAGCTCCCGATGAGAAGTACGCTCCACAATACTCTGAGTAGATAGACCTAGTGGATACTTGGGAGAATATTTTCTTGGCCAGTGAGCAGTAGGTCCACTACTAGAAACCTGTGCAAAGGGATCGAGAGAAAAGAGATTCCACTATGTTTTTTTTATTCCACAATTATGTGGGGAATCACACCAACGAGTGCAGGAAACTTAGAGATGAGATTGAAAGTCTCATCAAACTGGGGCACCTCCACCAATATGCTAGGGTCGGCGCACACCTAGCTAAGGCTCTGGTCGTAGGATTTCCACCTCAGCAGGTGGTTCCTCAGCCCCTGGCCCAAGTGCCCATGACCCGGCAGCATCAGATAGCCCATGGACCTCCCCCAGTGAACAGGAGAGTAGGGACTATCTCCGGAGGACCCCACCTAAGGGCACGTCTAGGAGCTCAAAAAATCGTTATGTGCAGGCCCTAAACCACGGCAATGAAGTGTTGGCACTGGTCCACCTCCTAGCAGAAATGTCCCGAATGACAGATCAAGTTGTCACATTCTCCAAGGACGCTACTCGGAGGGTGCATTTTACCCAACACGATCATTTAGTGGTCGAGAGCCAGATCTCCAACAAAATGGTGGCTTAGATCCTGGTGGACAACAAGAGTTCTATGAACATCCTTTTCAAGTAAGCCCTTGAGAAGATTAGTCTGATTGCTAGTGGCATGTCCCCTTGCACCTCCAACCTTTATGGGTTCTCGAGGGAAGTCCTCTTCCCAATGGGGCAGGTTAAGCTGCTAGTGACACTTAGAGAAGTGCCACGCCAGGCCTTCAAATATTGCACGTTTGTGGTTGTAGACTGCTCCTCTGCTTATATTGCCATTCTGGGACATCCAACCTTGGTGGAGTTCGAAGCCGTCACCTCAATACGCCACGTGTGCATGAAGTTCCTGTAACGACCCAAAATCGCTAATAAGGCTTAAGGGCCTTGATTAGTGTGCCTGGAGGGCATAATGGAATTTATGTATGCTGTTATGAGTTTAATGCATGGTTATGATTTAAAGCATGTTATATGACTATTTGATTATCTGAGATGCATGACTCTGTATATTAGTATGCATGTAGGCCCGGTTCGTGTTAGAAGGGCATAACTGTAATTTTGGCCATGTTTGGGCATTGCTGTATTGATATGTGATATTGTTTTATGAGATTTGTACCACGTGGGTGTGGTGTTATTATTGTGATGCACGTGCCGAGACGGTCCTAGAGAGCTAGTTAACTCAAATGTCACAACGGGATTTTATACCCGGCTCGGGAGGAGCCTAGGGGTAATTCGGGGATTTTGTAACTTAGTCCTTGAGAGATTTTGGTGACTGGTAATTTGGTAACTTGTGTGACTGTTAGTAACCATAGAGAGTAACAGGTTTTGATGGTAAAATGGTAGAATTGTAATGGATAGGAAATGACAAGTAAGCCCTTGAGGTTTAGTTAGGAAAGGATAAGCAAGGAGGGGTAAAGTGGTCATTTGGCAAGGGTAATAGACAAATTTGAGCTGTGTTATAGGGGTACACGGTTTGGACTTAGTCATTGTTGGTCTTGATAGAGTTTGAAGAGAAGAGAAAAGAGAAGGAAGAGCTAGGGCATGAAGAAGAAGAAGATGAGTGGAGGAGCTGAATTGGAGACTTAGGAGATGAAGGAAGCTTAGGGTTGGATTCAACTTTTGAGGTAAGGATTTTATACACATTTAAGGCTTGTTTCTGTTATGGTTTGAGGAATTTAAGCATGGTTTAAGTTTGGTTTTTGGGTTTTATATTTTCTAAAGTTGAAAATCAAAGATGTGGGTTTTGGGGATTTGATTGTGTGTTTGGATTTCTTTGATGATGTTTCTGAGTTGTTAAATGGTCTATGTGGGGTTTTGAATTGATTTTGGGGCTTAGGTGTGAGTTTGGGAGTGTTTTGGATGATGAAATGCAGGGGAAAAACCCAGTTTTTCTGGGTTCGCGATGGGGCGCCGCGGCCCTGTTCTTGGGCGCCGCGGCGCGAGGCTGTGTCCAGGCGAGGGTGGCTTTCTGTCTTGTTGGGCGCCACGGCGCTATAGGGCAGCGCCGCGGCGCTAGGCCATTTTCAGGGCACCAAAAGTTGCACTTTTGAGCTTTTGCTCCGGGGGTTCGGGGGATATTTCCGATGGATTGTTGTAGGGATTTGGGAGTCCCGAGAGTGTGGGATTGGTCCCGGGAAGCGGTTTTTTATTTGATTAGTGTTGAGGGATATTTCTTGTGTGTTGTGACTAGGTTATTGGAGAGGCTCATGCTAGAGGACCGTGCTCGCGGCTTTAGTGCATCAGGAGGCTCGGAATACAAGTAAGAAAACTATAACACCCGTAGGATGAGGCATGGGCCCATAGTGTGATTGCGGGGCACGGCCCTATATTGCATGTTGCATGATGAGATGATTGCAGGGCACGGCCCTATATTGCATTACATGTTAGGGTGCAGATTTAAATGAATTGATATTTGTTTGAATGTTGTTTGATTTATGCTATATATGATTATAGTGAATTGAACGGCTATGGCCGAGGGCGGCAAGGCTGAGAACGGCAGCGGGGCCGGAAGTAACACCTAGCACATGGGATGCTTATGGTCAGGGTAGGACCCAGGGGATACGGGTGATATCCCTACGGTGAGGACCGAGACCCCAGGCTTCGGTAAGGCTTCGGGGGCGGCATGGCCGTGTTTGCTTAGTCTAATGGTTGACTTGTTTATATGTGGATTATCTGTTATGATAAACTGTATAAATTGCATATGTTATGTTCTGCATGAGTTTTCTTGCTGGGCTTCAGCTCACGGGTGCTCCGTGTTGCAGGTAAGGGCAATGACTGAGTCAACCAACCATGAGTACGGAGAGCGTGATGCGACGCGTACATGTTTGGCCTGCCCGACTGCTTTGGTTGGGGGTTTATTTGAAAATGGCTGTAATAATCTATGATTTTTAGAACTGATCAACTGTAAACTTATTTCAAGATGTAAATAGTTTTCAAACCTTAATTTGGGATCCCAATTGTTTAATACTAGAGGTTTTATTAAGTCAACGTATTTTCAAAGATTACAGCCTTAACTTTTATTAGTCACACTTTTGTTTCAAAACCTCGGTTAGCGAGTTCATTGCACTGTTTTGTCTTAAAAACTCACTTAGTAACGGCTCTAAGGAAGTAGGGCGTTACAGTTCCCCTCCAAGGCGGGAATAGGCACAGTCTGCGGAGATTAAAAGTAGGCCTACCAGTGCTACAATGTGTCACTCAAACATCCAATGATGGTGATTTAGGAGGCAGCAACCCCCGAGCAGCCTTCTCCTGAGGAAATGGAGGTCCAACGTGTCACAGAGAAAAGGGAGTCCAATGAGTTGGACCCTAGAGTCCATGAAGAAAGTGCTATCGAGCCCATGGAGGAGGCTCGATAGGAAAACCAAGGTTGGAAAAATCTCAAGGCAGAAAACCAAGGTTTGACACCTCCAGTCCTGACAGGAAAACCAAGGTTGGAAAAATCTCAAGGCGGAAGTCCGAGAACCCCTGGTGGGTTTCCTTCCGGAGAACCAGGATGCCTTCGCCTGGTTACACTCACACATGATGGGCATTGACCCAAACATAATATGCCACGCCTTGAATATTGATCCTAACATTGCCCCAATACAACAGAAATGGAGGACAAATGACATGACTTGGGCAGAGGCCATAAAGGCAGAAGTCAACATGCTTCTCACCAACCGTTTCATCAAAGAAGCCCAATACCCCAAATGGTTGTCAAACTCGGTCTTGGTGCCTAAGCCAAATGGCATCTGGAGGTCATCTATAGTCTTCTCCGACCTTAACAAGGCATTCCCAAGGATTGTTATCCATTTCCTAATATCAATCAAATGGTCGAGGCCACCTCCGGGTACGAGCTCTTGTCCTTTATGGATACGTACTCAAGGTACAAGCAGATTTCGATGCATGTCACTAACCAAGAGAACATTAGTTTCCAAAAAGGCAAAGTTTTCTAATGCTATAAAGTGATGCCCTTTGGTCTCAAGAATTTGGTGCAACGTATCAAAGACTGGTGAATTGGATGTCCAAAAACTAGCTTGGTAGGAACATGGAAGTATACGTGGATGGCATGCTGGTGAAGTCTAGGACAGCCTCTGACCATGTGAAAGAACTGGCGGAAGTATTCTCGGTCCACCACCGATTTGGGATGAAGTTGAATCCCCAAAAGTTCACCTTTGGAGTTGCCTCTAGGAACTTCCTAGGCTTCATAGTCAGTGCCCAGAAAACAAAGGCAAATCCCGAAAAGATCAGAGCCCTAACCAAAAAGCCATCCCTGAGGAAGCATAAGGATGTGCAAATCCTGATGACAAGGATAGCTACCATAAGCCATTTTATCTCGAGGTTGATTGATAAGTGTATCCCTTTCTTCAACACCCTCCGAGGAGGCCAAAGGTTCGAGTGGACGGAAGAATGTGAGTAGGTATTCCAGCAGCTAAAGGTGCACATGGCTAATCCTCCAATTTTATCCAAGCCCATAGAAGGAAAGCCCCTGCTCCTATACATGGTTGTCTCCAATTTTATCCAAGCCCCTGCGAAGAAGGTTGGGTCCAACATCCTGTCTACTATGTGAGTAAAAGAATACTCAGAACGGAGTCCAGATATTTACTCATGGAGAAGCTAACATCCCGCCTGATTGTAATTTCTTGGATGCTCATTTCTTTGTCGAACGAAATTGATTCGACTGGTTGCTCGACTACTTTTCCTTTCTGCAACCCTACTTCTAGGTGAATCCCATCAGGGTCTTCACCAACCAGCCCTTACAGCAATTCCTTCAGAAGCTAGAGTCCTCTGGGAGACTCCTCAAGTGGGCAGTCAAACTGAGCCAGTTCAACATCACTTACCACCTGAGGACTACCATCCATGGGCAGGCACTGGTGGATTTTATTGTCGAGTACATTGGAGCACAAGAGCAACCCTCCAAAGACCCCATAGTCGAACCCACATGGAAGCTGTACATGGATGGGTCTTCCAATGAGAACGGGGCTGAAGCAGGACTTATCTTGGTGTCCCCTGAAGGGCACAGGATTCACAATGCTTTGAGGTTTGGATTCGACACCTCAAACAACATCTTGAGTATGAGGCACTCATAGCCAGATTGTGAGTGGCCCTGGAACTTAAAGCTGAGGGCCTCAAGATTTTCATTGATTCTCAACTCATGGTGAATCGGGTCCTCGAATAGTATCAGGCCTAGGGGAAAAAATGGCAGCCTATGTTGTAAAGCCCTAGGAAATGCTACCAGCTTCAAGAGATTTACCATCCAACAGGTACCAAGGGAACATAATTCGAACGTCGATGCCCTAGCCAAGCTTGCTACCACTAAGGATGCTGAGTTGATCAATGTAGTCTCAATAGATTTTTTGGGAGGGGAGGCATCAGTATCAGCTCAACCTAGGGTTGAGAACAGATGGGAATTTCTCTGTGGAAGATTCCTGAAGTTTTATCCTCCAATCTTTGAGGGAGGCCTAGATCCATTTAGAGCTGAGCAATGGATGGGTATGATCAGCTCCATCCTGGATAGTATGGGACTGGTGGGTCACGATAGAGTGATTTGTGCTACATGTGTATTGCGGGATGATGCCCAGACATGGTGGGAGGTAGTATCCCAGACACGAGACACAGCTGTGATGGACTGGAAAGAGTTTAGGCAGCTGTTTAATGAGAAGTATTACTGTGACGTGGCTAAGACTGCTAAGGTGAATGAGTTTCTGAGTCTTGCTCAAGGTAATGCGTCAGTGACCGAGTATGTTACTAAATTTGATGAGTTGGCCAAGTTTGCCTTACACATGGTACCTACAGATGTGGCCCGAAAGGAAAGATTTATTCAGGGATTGAATCCTGGAATAGCTCAGGGCATTAGAGTTGCCCCAGTGTATGAAGTCTCTACCTATGCTCAGGTGGTAGAGAAGGCTCTTGTTGTTGAGAGTATAGTAGTTGGGCAGCAGAGTGCTGGAGAGCATGGAGCCCAGATAGTGATACCTCCACTTATTGGGACAAGTAACAAGGAAAGCTGGAAAACTCGTCCAAAGTGTGCTCAGTGCAAGAGGCATCATCTGGGAGAATGCCGAGCAAAGGCATGTTTCTTTTGTAGGATGGTTGGGCATCTTAAGAAGGATTGTCCAAGTCTAAGAGAGCTTAAGAAAAAGAGGATAGACAGCTCGATTCCAACTCGAGTGTTTATTTCAGGACAGTCAGAGTCTGAGACCGAGACTAGTTCCTCAGGGATGATAAGTCAGTTTTCTAGTCCTGAGTTTTGAATTATGTTGTTTGGCTTTGGCGCCATGTTATTCTTTCATTGGTATATATATAGAGAAAGGTATATTGATGGTATATGTAGATCACATGGTTATGTTGTGATGGGAAAAGTAATATGGTATTGGCAACCTAAGAGATAAGTTGAGTTATGTCAAGGACTCATTAGGGATTCTGATAAAGCTGGTTATGACAGGCTTTGGTTTGATCCAGGGTTTGGATTGGTTAATTAATTACAGAGCAGTCTTGAATGGTAAGGAAAGTGTAGTACTCTTGAGCTTGTGAGCGGAAAGTTTTGTGACAATTGGCACTGTGCGTGGATTTGATATGTTTATGATATCGGATGTGAGGGCTGGAGTTTGTGCAGGGAGGTGCATGGAACTCTTAGCTAGCGTGGTGGATATCACCTGGATTATACTGGTGAGATCAGGACAGACTGGATTAGTCTGTGGGTTCTGAATATGGGTTACCAGATGGTTTGCCATGACTTCTTGTTATAACAGGAAGATTAGAATGGTAATTGGTTTGTGTTGACGTGGTTCTTCGGCAACAGATAATTAAGAGAAGAAGAGAAAGAGATTAGTACTAAAAGTAGAACCGTCACAGATATGAAATCTTTGTGGAAAGAACTAGGTGACTCCAGACACGTTTTTAAGTGGTTCGAAGGTTAAAATCCTTCTACTCCACTAGTCAATATTATTGATCTTCTCTGGGTAATTGGTTTACAAAGTATATAGTTCTTAAAAGACTATTTTTCCAACCCCTATCAACTCCCAGGGTCTCCATATTTATAGGAGAAGGCACCTGGAAGTTGGTAGGGAGGTCATCCCGTGATCTTACCATTTGTCATATCAAGTCTGTGATATTCATTATTAATTCCTAAACCTGACACACAATTGTGGTCTAATCAGTATGGAAGGAGATAATGGGCCGCACGGCCCAACTCGTACGTGGGTGTCTGAATACGCACGTTCTTGCTGCGTGTCCGAGAAGTCAGGGGGACATCGGACACGTGATGGCAGGAATATGCACGTTTATCTTGCGTGTTGACTTCCCATAGGGTCAGAGCTTCCTGAGAAGCTCGTTACTCGAGCAATTCATAACCCGAGCTTATTCGTCCGTGGACGCCGGATATTATTCCCAGCTCCTGGTGCAACAAGTGCGAGCTGGAAACAGGACCCCCTCGAGCTAGAAAGGGCCCGTCCTGGAAATAGAGCCTCTAGCCTGTGGGAACCTCGGACTAAATCATGTTTAGTCCGAGGCTCGTCCTGCTAAACAGCCTGTGGGAAAACCAGGGCGTACATCTGCCCCCCAAGCTCCTGCTCGTGGTCCATGACATCAGATATGGGAGACTACAGTAGGGGCTTTTAGACTTCTCCCACAACCCTTCGCATTCCATGCTTTTCGCAGGCGTCTGATACGTGGAACGCCGTGGGTGGCGACGGTACACTCTACGAGAACCGCATTAAATGGCCTAGCCTACTGTCCAGCCGTCGTTTCACATTTCGAGTGGAGGGTCTCCCAAGGGCCTTTTACACGTGATCCTTCCCGTGTATAAAAAGGGGTGGTCATCCCACGCATGGGCCACCTTACCATTCAAAACCTCATAAATTTCCTTCTTTTCTCTGACCTTCCGAAGAACAAAACCCTCATTTCCATTGCTCTCATCTTCTTCGTTCACGAAGCTTAAGCGTACGAGTTCCTTCAAAACCTTGGAGACCACTGTGCCAACGAAGCTCCAACCAGTGCAGCAACCTCGCTCACCATCTAACCATATACTGTAAGTCTTCTGTCCTTGTTTATTTTTGAAAGCATGCCACTGTAGCTTAGGTAAAAAAAATTTTACTGTAGCCACATGCAGAGGTTTTCTGGGTCGCGCGGATATGGAGGGTGACAGCCCTTCTTAGATTAGGGCACACTTTCCATGGGACATCGTCTTAGAATATGGGTTCCATGGTTCTTTCTTAGGAACAATTTCTGGGTAGGATCCTTAGGAATTTTGGGTGCAAAAACCGGGTAGCTTAGGGAATACGCCTTAAAAGCGGTTTTTCCACGGCTTGCCTGTTGAAACTTTCCCCCCAAGGCAATTTTTTACTGAGTCCTCTGACACACGAATTTCGAGTAATCTGGGATCTGTTGAGGGCATAGGCGCGTGTTCCTTGGAACGCGTGGCACCACTCTCCACGGGCTGGGCTTACCCCAGCTCGTGTACTTAATACTTGCTTCACTCTCCTGCTTGGGTCGCCTTTTCTAAAGTGTTTTCTTTTGTTCGATAGGCGACCAGATGGCTCCAAAGAGAAATCTGCCACAGAAGAATGTGGGAAGTTCGTCCTCCCAGCAGGATAAAGGAAAGGCGGTGGTGACCAGCTCGCCAATTCCTCACTTTGGGCCGGCGGTGGAGAAGCAGGCCGAGGTGGCTCCTGACGCGTTTTTCGAGGCGGAGAGAATTGTCTCGAAGATAACCAGCCAGGCAAAGATCACCAAAATCTTCCTTAACCACAACATTCCTCTGGGGAAGACCTCCGTGATCGCCCGACCTGCTGCGGATGGGGAGAGGAGCTGCACGCCGCTCGACGAGTCGTTCGCGGCCTGGAGCGGGGAACACTTCAAGGCAGGGGCCTTCCTCCCCCTGGATCAGTATTTTGCTGATTTTCTGAACTATGTGGGGTTGGCCCCATTTCAGCTCCCCCCCAATTCATACCGTCTGCTGGCGGGACTGAGGTATTTGTTCCAAAAGCATGAGTGGGAGGTCCCCACTCCTGCTGATATTCTATATTTCTTCTGCCTCAAAGCCAGCCAGGACCAGCGGGGGCGAGGCGACGGGTTCTATTACTTAACCCGCTTCCCTAACACAACAGCAGTGATCGAGCTGCCGAGCCATCCAAACGACTTCAAAGACCAGTTTTTTATGTCTACTGGGTTCCGAAACTGTGATCATCACTATTTCAACCGCCCTCGTAAGTAATCATCAATTTAGCTCGCCTTTTAACGGTTATCTTATTTTAGCTCGTCCCTTATTCCAATCTTGATTTCAACCAACCTTGCAGCCATCTACTCGAGGACCGAAAAGTCTGTGACCCTCGGGGGTCAATACGATACACTGGCGAACTTGCCCCCCAGTGAGAAAGACTACCACGCGCTCGTAATGGACGAGACGATGGTATTCTGCAAGCTGATTTTCCCAAATCAGACTTTGAATTTGAAAAGGCCCTGGGGGCCTCCCCCAGCTCGCGACAACAGACCGATCGTCGCAGAGGAGGTCACAGACGACGAAGGCGAGGAAGAAGGTGAGGAAGTTCCTCTGGTGATGAATAGGAAGAGGACCTTGGAAGTCGCCCAGGGGATGAGCGAGGAGAGGGCCCACTCCGGAGCAGCCGCGGGTCCTTCCGGTCAAGGTAACTCTTACTTATTTAAGAACGTAGATAGGGCCACTGCAGACCCCCGGCTGGTTAGGTTCAACCCTAGGCAGCTCGTCCATCGTCACTCAAGGAATCCGGACCTGGACACGCTCTTGCTCCATTGCGTTGACCAGCTCGTGCTGGACAACCAAGAGAGTCGGCCTAAGGGTACCGTAGTAGTAGATAATACCCTAGCCTTTAGGTCGGTCATTTTTTAGGAGTACGGGACCAACTTACACACGTGGCCTGCGCTCCAGAGGGGCATCTATGCTCCGGGGATTAGGCAGTACGTAGAAGAGTCCAGCCCCGAGTCAGAACCGGACCTAGAACCTTCGCCAGTTCGCGAGATAATCGTCCTAGGCTCTTCCAGCTCGGGGGGTAGGGCTCCCTTAGTATTTGCTTTCTTATTGCCTTTGGACCTTTTGTCTTTATTTCTGCATGATTGCAACCTTGTAATAACCATGTTTTTTGTTCTTGGCAGAAGAGATGTCTCAGCCCGGGAATAGTCTGCGGGGCGTTGTGTTCGGTGGGAATCCCCCAGCAGGGCCGAGGTTAAAGAGGCTTCGCGAGTCCAAGAGCTCAGTTGGGGCCTCCACCAAATCCCCGGCTAAGGAGAAGGAGAAAGCGCCGCCATCCCAGGTCGCGAGGTCGAACCTCCCTGTCGCCAGGACAGGGCTCATGCACCCGCCACCCCAACGATCTCCCCTAGCCGCCCAGGATGGGGTAATAGAGGTCGGGAATCTGGCCGCGGCAGCCCCGGACGTGCGTATCCCGGTCGACCCCCGGGCTCTGGAGAAGATGCCCGAAGACATCCGGGGTACGGTGTATGAGTCGGCTAGCTACGCCGTCAGCCATTTCTACAATATCAGGGAGAAGGAGCTCCGGGCCATCGAAACAACGAGCCCGGTCCGAGTTATAGAGTCTGCGATGGACATGACCTTAACGGTAAAGTGCCCCCTTCTTTTAAGGCTTTAACACTCACACGCCGCCTTTTTCCTTCCAGTTTGTTAATTTATCATTCTTTTCTTGCAGGGTATTGCTGCCGCCTACAGAGGCATTGTTAGGACCAAGGCCCAGCTCGAGGGTTTGGAAGCTGATTGCCAGACCACCCTCCAGGAGTCTCAGGAGGCGAGAGACACTTTGGCGGCCTCTAAAGTCGAGCTAGAGAAGATCCGCTCCGAGAACCAAGAGCTTAAAAACTCCCTGGCCGCATCCGAGCTAGAGAAGATCCGCTCCGAGAACCAAGAGCTTAAAAACTCCCTGGCCGCATCGCAGACAGATCTTGAGGCAGCGAAGGCCGAAGCCCAGGCCTCCCAGGCCGCCCTGAAAGACGAGTGGGTCGTATCGGAGCAGTCTTTACAAGACCTGTTCTATCACTGCTGGTCCCACAATCCGGACGCGGACTTTTCTTTCATGCCGCTGGACCTCTGGGCATTCTTGTTGCCGCAGCTTCAAGCCCGCCTGAATAAGGAGGTTCCTCCATCGGAGACTGGAGAGGCCTCTGCCGCGGCGGAGCAGGATGAGACCGCGACCTCCAAAGGGCCAACTGATGGGGCTTAGGACACTTCTCGTTTAAGTATTTTGAACTCTTTCTATTGTAATTCTCTTTTTTATGTGAGGCGTTTCCGCCTCGAGACAATTTTCTCAGCCAGTTTTACTTATATATTTTTATGCATTTGGTCACAATTCATCTCTTTATTTTTATGAACTTAGTTCGAGTTAACTTTATCTGTATCCCGGGCTCTTTAAAGAAGATCTGCGTTCAACAAATTTTAGTTCACTTCTAAGTTTTCTGACCTGGTTAAGACCAGGAACTTATTTTGAAAAAACTTAGTACACGTCAACTTTTATCCGTATCCTGGGCTCTTTTAAGAAGAACCACGGTCAACAAATTTTAGTTAACTTCCAAGTTTTGTGACCTGGTTAAGACCAGGAACTTATTTTGAAAAAACTTAGTTCGCGTCAACTTTTATCCGTATCCCGGGCTCTTTAAAGAAGAACCACGGTCAACAAATTTTAGTTAACTTCTAAGTTTTATGACCTGGTTAAGACCAGGAACTTATTTTGAAAAAACTTAGTTCGCATCAACCTTTATCCGTATCCCGGGCTCTTTAAAGAAGAACCACGGTCAACAAATTTCAGTTAACTTCTAAGTTTTATGACCTGGTTAAGACCAGGAACTTATTTTGAAAAAAACTTAGTTCGCGTCAACTTTTATCCGTATCCCGGGCTCTTTAAAGAAGAACCACGGTCAACAAATTTTAGTTAACTTCTAAGTTTTATGACCTGGTTAAGACCAGGAACTTATTTTGAAAAAACTTAGTTCGCGTCAACTTTTATCCGTATCCCGGGCTCTTTAAAGAAGAATCACGGTCAACAAATTTTAGTTAACTTCTAAGTTTTATGACCTAGTTAAGACCAGGATAGGACTTAGTTTGTGATAACTCTTATCCGTAGATAAAAATTAACACCTAAGTCGTTAAGGAGACCTGGATATATCCAGGTACCATATGCCCCCCAAGTAACTGGGAAAGGGTCTTTCGTTGTTACTTTAAAATTACACTTGCAAATAACGAGAAACATTTGATTTTTATTTATACATGGAAGGTGACCTTCTAGGCCTTACAAATGGCTCATTGATAATATTTCTTTAGGTGGATAGCATTACAAGTCCGCGGGACCGCCCCTCCACCAAGTCGAGCTAACTTATAAGTTCCCTCTTTGATGACTTCGATGACCCGGTATGGTCCTTCCCAGCTTGGTCCCAAAACCCCATCTTTGGGATCTTTCCCGGCCAGGAAAACTCTCCTCAAGACCAAATCACCGACGCTAAAGGCACGTCTTTTGACCTTAGTGTTGAAGTAGCGAGTGATTTTCTGTTGATAACAGGCGAGCTGGAGCTGTGAATCCTCTCGCCTTTCATCTACTAAGTCTAAGGAGTGGCATAGGAGCTCGTGGTTCCCGTCTTGGTCGTAGGACCGGACCCTGTGCGACAGGACCTTCACCTCCACGGGGAGGACTGCTTCACTTCCAAAGGTTAGGGAGAAAGGAGTGTGACCCGTGGGAGTCCGATGTGAGGTCCTATAGGCCCACAGAACTTGGGGGAGCTGTTCTGGCCAGATCCCCTTTGCCTCATCTAGCCTCTTCTTGAGGCTTGCCTTTAGAGTTTTATTGACAGCCTCGACCTGGCCGTTCGCCTGGGGATAGGCCACGGACGAGAAGCTTTTCACAATTTCGTGCCTTTCGCAAAATTCGGTGAACAGGTCGCTGTCAAATTGAGTGCCATTGTCGGAGACGATCTTTTTGGGTAGGCCAAATCGACATATGATGCTTTTAACCACGAAGTCTAGGACCTTTTTCGATGTTATTGTCGCCAACGGCTCTGCTTCGGCCCACTTGGTGAAGTAGTCAATGGCTACCACGGCGTAACGGACCCCGCCTTTTCCGGTGGGCAGGGCGCCTATTAGATCTATCCCCCAAATGGCGAAGGGCCAGGGAGACGAAATAATTTTTAGTTCAGTCGGAGGAGCTCGTGCAACCGCGGCGAACCGCTGACACTTGTCGCACTTTTTTTACATATGAGATCAAGTCTTTGGACAGAGTCAGCCAGTAATAACCCTGCCGAAGGATCTTCAAGGCCAGGCTTTGCCCCCCAGTGTGATCTCCGCAGAATCCGTCATGAACTTCTTGCAGGATGGCCTTCGCTTCACTTGGAAGAACGCACCGGAGGAGAGGTAAGGAATGCCCACGTCGGTACAACACCCCCTCGACTAGCGTATACCTCGATGCTTGATAAAGGACTCGTCGTGCGTCGTTGCACCCTTCGGGTAACTTGCCCTCGACGAGGTACTCAACAATGGGAGTCATCCAGGTCGGCCTGATGTCAATCATTTCAATATCTGCTCGATCTTCGTCTATGCTGGGTTTCTCCAAGAACTCAACTGGCACCAACCCCAGGGTTTCTGTCTCTCCCGAGGTGGCGAGCTTGGCGAGAGCATCTGCGTTGGTGTTCTGCTCCCGAGGTATCTGTTCGATCGACCCTTGCCCAAACGTAGACAGTTCGGATTTTACCTTAGCCAAATAGGAGGCCATCTTGGGACCCCGCGCCTGATACTCGCCTAGAACCTGATTCACCACGAGCTGGGAGTCGCTGAAGCATTGGACAGAGCTTGCCTTTAGCTCGCTAGCTATCCTAAGTCCAGCTAACAAGGCCTCGTACTCTGCCTCGTTGTTAGACGCCTTGAACCCGAACCTCAGAGCCGAGTGGAATCTATGCCCCTCTGGGGATATCAGAATGATTCCGGCCCCGGAGCCGTTCTCGTTAGATGAGCCATCAACGAAGATCTTCCACGATGAACTTGAGGAGGCGACCTGAGGTGATTCTTCTGATGGGATCTCATGGAATCCCGCGCATTCTGCCACGAAGTCGGCCAAGGCTTGACTTTTTATGGTAGTTCGGGGAGTATAGAAAATCTCGAACTGACTGAGTTCGACTGCCCACTTTAGCAAGCGTCCCGAGGCTTCAGGCTTTTGCAAAACCTGCCTTAGAGGCTGATCGGTCATGACGTGTACAGAGTGGGACTGGAAGTATGGCCTGAGTTTTCGCGAGGCCGTGATTAGGCAGAACGCCAGTTTTTCCATCAATGGGTACCTCGACTCAGCTTCGAGGAGTCTCTTGCTGATGTAATAAACCGGTTTCTGAGCCTGGTTCTCTTCTCGCACCAGAACAGCACTAGCTGCGTCCTCAGTGACGGCGATGTAGAGGAAAAGAGGTTCTCCTACCTTGGGCTTTGACAGCACAGGTGGCTCAGCCAGGTGCGTTTTTAGGTCGAGGAATGCGCTTTCACACTCTACTGTCCATTCGAACTTCTTGTTTCCCCGGAGCAGGTTGTAGAAGGGTAAACACTTGTCGGTCGATTTGGAAATGAACCGGTTCAGTGCTGCCACCCTTCCTGTGAGGCCTTGGACATCTTTCCGCGACCTGGGGGAAGGAAGCTCGAGCAGTGACCTGATCTTGTCGGGGTTTGCCTCGATTCCTCGGGTATTGACTATGAAACCCAAGAATTTCCCCGATGCGACACCGAAAGTGCACTTCTGAGGATTGAGCCTCATGCCATATTCTCGCAGTATGTTAAAGCATTCTTCCAGATCGGCGACGTGGTTGCTGGCAATCTTTGACTTGACAAGCATATCATCGACGTACACTTCCATGTTTTTCTCGATCTGATCCGCGAACATTCTATTTACCAGCCTTTGGTAGGTAGCCCCGGCATTCTTAAGGCCGAACGGCATGACCTTATAGCAATAGACATTAGTCGGGGTCATGAAGCTGGTATGATCCTGGTCTGCTGGATTCATCGCGATCTGATTGTAGCCCGAGTACGCGTCCATGACGGACATGAGCTCGTGCCCCGCCGTGGCATCCACCAGTTGATCGATCCTCGGTAATGGAAAGCAATCCTTGGGGCAGGCTTTATTCAGGTCGGAAAAGTCGATACAGGTCCGCCACTTCCCATTGGGCTTTGGAACTAACACGGGATTGGCAACCCAAATGGGAAATCTGGCTTCTTGGATAAAGCCGCATTTTTTGAGCCGGGCCACTTCTTCTTCAAGGGCTTCGGCTCGGGTTGTCCCTAAACGCCTCTGCTTTTGAGACTTGGCAGGGACGCTTTTGTCTAGGTGGAGCGTGTGCATGATTATGCTCGAACTGATCCCTATCATGTCCTCGTGCGACCATGCGAATACGTCCAGGTTTTTCCACAGAAACGCAGTCAGTTCTGCCTTTCTTCTATCGTAGAAGTTCTGTCCGAGCTTAACCGTCCGTGACGGGTTTTGTTCATCGATGCCTACCTCCTCGAGATCTTCAATAGCTTGGAGCTCGGACCTGTCCTCGCCTACTCGGGGGTCAATGTCCTCACTTAGGGCGAGCTTTTCGTCTTCGGAAACCCGAGGTTTTTCAATCTCAGGAGCCGCCTTGGGTCCCTGTGATTCCTCTTCATCATGAATGGCCATCGTCACCTGCCCGGGTTTAGATTTTCCCTTCATGGAAATGCTGTAGCATTCCCTGGCAGCGAGCTGATCGCCCTTGATAGTGCAGACCCCTGTTGAAGTAGGGAACTTCATGGCGAGGTGCCGGACGGACGTGACAGCTTCGAAAGCAACGAGCATAGGTCGGCCCAAAATTGCATTGTAGGCAGCGGAGCAGTCAATGACTACGAATTCGAGTAGTTTGGACACTGTTCGGGACTCGTCTCCTAGGGTGATCACCAGCTCAATCGTTCCTATCGCTGCTGACCCTTCTCCTGAAAAACCATATAGCATCATCGAGGTTGCCTTCAGCTCGGAGACGGTCAGACCCATTTTTTCTAGGGTGGAACGGAATAGGAGGTTCACCGAGCTCCCATTGTCCACTAACACTCCCCTTACTCTCCGGTTGGCGAGCTGGACTGCTACGACCAAGGGCTCGTTATGAGGGAATTGGACATGGCTCGCGTCTTCCTCCGTGAAAGTGATCGGTTGTTTCTCTAATCTTTGTTGTTTTGATTGACGCTGTTCCAGGACGAACTCCCCTCCATTGTGGGCCTTGAACTCATTCACATACCTCTTCTGGGTGCCTTTGCTCGTGCCAGCCATGTGTGGTCCTCTAGAGATGGCGGAAATCTCTCCCTCGACCACGGGGCGAAGGACGTCCTGATCTACCCGAGGTCCAGGTTGACTGGCTGGGATCTCCGGAGCGAGTCGACTTGTCGGGACCCTGTTCCGCGAGTATTGCGCCAACGGACCTGCTCGGATGAGAGTCTCGATTTCATCTTTGAGGTGCCTGCAGTCGTCGGTATTGTGCCCGACGTCGTTATGAAAACGGCAGAATTTCGAAGCGTCTCTCTTTCCCTTAGGGTGCTTTATTGGCTCCAGTCTTTTCCAGGGGACTCGCGTAGCGTTGGCCAGGAAAATATTCTCTCTGGTTTGGGTGAGCTCGGTATACGTTGTGAACACGGGCTTGAATTTATCCACGGACTTATTCTTCTTTTGACCGTGCTGGCTGTTTTCACCATTTCCTTTTCTTTTGCCGCCACCGGGCTGGTTATTCTGCATGACGTCGGGAGTCGCTACTACGATATCTGTTCCCGTCCCAGCGGGCTTCTCGAGGACCTGGCTGGTCCCCGCGGCTGAAGCTTCAGCTTCTTCCAAGTTTATCCACTCTTGGGCTCTATTAAGGAATTCACTAACTGAGCTGACCCCCCTCCTTTGAATATCCTTCCACAGATCTCCGCCTACTAGGATCCCGGTCCTCATAGCCATGAGTTTGGAGCTGTCGTCGGCGTCTCTGGCTCGAGCAGCGACATTTGCAAATCTGCTCAAGTAGGCTTTTAGCGTCTCTCCAGGTTGCTGTCTCACGTTAGCTAGGGAGTCAGCCTAGACCCTGGCGGCCTGAGAGGCGCGGAATGCCCTCTTGAAGTCAGCCGAAAAGGTCTTCCAGGAGCTGATTGACTGCCTTTTACTTTGTTTGAACCACTGCCTGGCAGGTCCAGTTAGGGTGGAAGGAAAGATCAAGCAACGAAGCTCTGGCCCGATGTTATGAGCCATCATTAGGGTGTTGAACATCCCTAAGTGGTCAGATGGGTCTCCATCCCCGTTGAACTTTGACAAGTGAGGCATACAAAAGCCAGAAGGGTATGCCGTTGCTGCTATGTTGGGGGCGAAGGGTTCCATCTCATCCCCTGAATCATATTCATCTTTTTCTTTCTCCGACAGGAGCTTCTTCATCAGCTCCTCCATTTGAGTTAAGCGCTCTAGGGTTTTTTCCTGAGATCCTGGGTTATTCCAGGGCTGTTCAACAGCTCCGGACCCGTTGTACATATTAGGCGGGTTGTTGCCCCTCCTGTCTTGAGATAGGTCATTTGGGGCATTCCCGTCATTATGTACTTCGGATCGGACCCCAACTGAGCGGGCCTGGCTGCCATCCCTAACTCGATCCTCTCTGTGAGAGTTGAGGCGATCTCGAAGGTCGCCTCCCTGGGTAGTATGGTGACTTTGTGCTGAACTTAGTCGCTGTCGCAGGTCTCCTCCCGAAAGATCACTCCGTGCACTACCGGTCCAGTGACTCCTGCTGGACAGGCTCGAGGTGCGTCTTTGGCGGCTCCGACCTGATCCTTCCCCCGGCACCCTGCTGCGCTGGGAAGGCCCGGCCGATGGCGGGTCTCTCCTACTATTTCCGTAGGTCGGGATGTCTCGGACGGGCTGAGGAGACGGGTATCTGATGGGAGAAGGAGGATGCCTGACCGGAGAGGCGATCCTAGTGCCGTCCGGACGGACTAAATTTTGTGGGGGCCTCTCGGCCCTGCCAGCTTGCTGGTTTCGCGCTGGGCGAGCTGGACGAGGAACTGGAGGTTCTTCGGGGATGGGCTGACGTCTCCGGATCCCCTCGGCCCTCCTTTGGGAACTTCCTCGATCTCTTCTGGGCGTCCTCGAGGAAGGCTGAGAGCTAGGGGTTGATGTCCTAACCGAACGGCTGTACTGCTGCTGTTCGGTCTGAGGCATTTCCCTGAAGTTCGCCTCTTGATGGTGCGGTGAAGGGGTGGAGTTGGCTGCAGGGAGTCTACCCGAACGGCTATGCCTGGATCGATTACTCTGGCGAGACTTGGGAGCCTCGCCTTGTCTCTCTCCAACGTTACCGTTGGTTGTGAGAGGGGGTAGTCGACTCAGAATATCCTGGATTTGCTGACCAGCTGCTGCTAGCTGGCTCCTCAGCTGAGCATTCTCCATCTCCACCGCAGTGTAATAACATGGATTCGGATTAGGCGGTCGGGGCGCCGAACTACCAGTGTCGTCTTGGCCGGCCGGCTGCTTTCCTGGCCTCTGCTGGACTTCAGGAACTTGCTCATCAGGGAGGGCAACATGGCGGGCCTCCTTCCCATCATGTTGTTCTGTCTCGTTGCCATGTTTGGATCGAGTGGTCACCATAGTTGTATGTTTGTGGTAGTACTAATCGGACTTGCTCTCAATGAAAGCACCAAATTGTTGACGCGGTTCTTCGGCAACAGATAATTAAGAGAAGAAGAGAAAGAGATTAGTACTAAAAGTAGAACCGTCACAGATATGAAATCTTTGTGGAAAGAACTAGGTGACTCCAGACACGTTTTTAAGTGGTTCGAAGGTTAAAATCCTTCTACTCCACTAGTCAATATTATTGATCTTCTCTGGGTAATTGGTTTACAAAGTATATAGTTCTTAAAAGACTATTTTTCCAACCCCTATCAACTCCCAGGGTCTCCATATTTATAGGAGAAGGCACCTGGAAGTTGGTAGGGAGGTCATCCCGTGACCTTACCATTTGTCATATCAAGTCTGTGATATTCATGATTAATTCCTAAACCTGACACACAAGTGTGGTCTAATCAGTATGGAAGGAGATAATGGGCCGCACGGCCCAACTCGTCCGTGGGTGTCTGAATACGCACGTTCCTGCTGCGTGTCCGAGAAGTCAGGGGGATATCGGACACGTGATGGCAGGAATATGCACGTTTATCGGACACGGGACGATCATGAGATGTAAGTGTTCGGTCTAGTCATAACGGGTTTAAGTTCGAGGCTCGGGGAGAGTCTCAGGGTGAATTTAATGATTAGAGCATTACCGGGAATTAAAGGGTAATGGGATATGATTTATTGGTATTTGGGAATATTGAGAATAGCGGGGATTGGAGAGCGTTAATTATAATTAACGAGATAGGCGGGAAAGGACGGTTTTACCCTCGGAAGCTTTTAGAGGGATTTATTTGTCTTAAGGGCATTATGGTCTTTTGACCTTAAGGATTTATATTAGTTTTAGGGGGTTTGGAAGGCTGTGGAAACAGAGCTCATCCTCATCACTTCTCTTTCTCTCCCGTGCAAGTCTTCCTTCATTCTTTTCTTTGGATTTTGAGAGCCACCTTGAGGAGTTAAGCTTGGAGATCAAAGGGGGAAGCTAGGGAACTTGTCACAGCCATTTAAGGGGATTCAAAACCGTGTTTGAGGTGAGTTCCAGTTATGAATTTAATGGTGTGCTCTGTTTTTAAGTTAAGTTTTGAGTTTCTTAAGCTTTTACGCTTGGAATTGGACTTTGGCAATTGTTGAGTTTTTGGTTGGTTTGAGCTTCAGGTTTTGGTGGTTTTGGACCATTGGGAAGTTTGGTAACTTTGATTTGGTGATTTGGAGATGTTTAGATGGGTTTTTGGAAGGTTTTAGAAGTGGAAAAACGAAGAAAAATGGCTGGTTCGAGGTTGGGCCGCGGCCCTGTTCTTGGGCGCCGTGGCCCTAGCTTGAGGAAGGTGGAGGAGGCTCTGCCAGGGGGGCGGGCCGCGGCATGGTCCATGTAGGGCCGCGGCCATTAAGGGAAAAATTTCCCAAAAGTGTTTTTGTGATGGAAACTTAACTCTAAGGGCCTAGGATCGATCCTACTACCTAGTTGAGTGGGATTCGATGTTCCGGAGGCTTGGGTTGGGTTTGGAAGTATTTAATTACTCATTTTGATGAATTTTTATATTTGGTTATGACTAGGTGACCGCTAAGGGCTTAAAGGTTGATCGTTCTCAAGGGTCGCTCATTAAATCGTTCTAGCTCGAATCTGAGGTAAGAAAACTGCACCCTGTATATATGTGACATGCTTGGCTATTATTGATGCATGTCGGTTGATTATTATGTATGACATGCATGGTTATTATGATGCATGTTGGTTGATTAATGAGTATGACATGTGTGGTTATTATTGATGCATGTCAGTTGATTATTATGTATGACATGCATGGCTATTCTTGATGCATGTTGGTTGACTATTAAACGTGACATGCATGGCTGTTATTGGTGCATGTTGGATTGCTGGGTATATCGCATATGATGCATGAGAAACATGTGATTGGGACATGCTTTATATACTGAGTATGATATCGTTCAGAGCTTGAGCCTCTGTGTTTGTGCATGGTCCTAGTTGTACTAATACTTGTTTAGTAAGCATGCTGAGTACCTTGTTTATGGATATGGAACATGTGATATATGATTGGCGGCATGACTTACTTGTGTATGACACTGACTAGTCAGGGACCGACTCTAATGTCGAGAATCACGCATTGAATGGCTCTATGGCATTAATGTTAGACCGACCCTAGGGTCGAAGAACTTATAAGCGCTTGCCTGGTCTACGACCAGATGACTATAGCCAAGGTATATGACCCCGGTGACCATTTGTCACATGGCTAAGGAACGTTGTCCATAGTTTCGACTCTAGAGTCGTGAGGAAGGTTATGTTGGTGACTAATCACCTTACACCTGTCCTAATCAAACTCAAGAAAGAATCACTTATCGGTTAAGCCCTGGTGACCCTATCGTCACATGGCTAGAAGGAGCGATGCTCATTATTGTGACTTTTGGCTATGTCACCTATTTGCTTGGACTGATAGTCCTGAATGGTTATTATGATCGTTGTTGATATTATATCATGCTTTATTGTGTTTTCTTGCTGGGCTTTGGCTCACGGGTGCTACGTGGTGCAGGTAAAGACAAGAGGAAGCTAGACCATCCTTGAGTTGAAGAGCTTAGGTGATGATGTGTACATATGCAGCTGCTCGTCCTCCACGGCCGAGGTTTAAAGTGGAACTAGGGTTGAACCCTGTTTTGCCGCTTAGAACGGCCTGTTGTAAATATTTTCTGTAATAAACTCTGAAATTATATTTTCGGGATCCCAATGTATATATTAAACGTTCTAGTGAAACGTTATCTCCTAACCAAAGTTTTAATCCCTAAATCGCTAATCATACCTAGATCACGATTTTGGCCAAATGACTCGATTAGCGAGTTTATCACTATTTACAAGGCACACCGTAACGATCCCTGGAGTTTGGGGCGTTACAACTTGGTATCAGAGCGAGCCAAGGTTTATGGTTCCTGAAGACAAGCTGGGCATGTACACTCATCACTGAAGATAGCTTCACTCAAGGAATGGTAAATATTTCTGTAGCTATGTGCATAGCTGTTTAAATAAAATGTAAATGCTTTACCTGCACATTGTATTAGGGAGCATGAGATTCTGATAGAGCCTGGCTCTTGGCTATATGATTATATTGTAATGACCCACTACTATAGACTATTTGGACCATTAACGAAACTATACATAAAACTTACATTTTTACGAAAATACCATAATTTATTGAGTAACTTGCAAAATAAGAGTTATTTACAAATAAACAGAATACTAAGAAGGATTATGGGATCCCATTGTTTTTAAAAACAAAAGATGATTTAAAATAAAAGACATTACATAATTGGTGCGGAAAATACACATAAAATCATAAAAACATAAAATGAGACTACATCCTCGAATCGAATAACGCTCGGCCCCTTGACTCCATTCACCATCGATACACATCCTCTAAGCGTCACGAATCTTACCGCCTCTAAAGCTTATTTTCCTGCACATAAAACAGAAAGGAATGAGCCTAATGCCCAGCAAGGAAAATCTAACACATAGTCATACACATAATTTCATAAGAAACATAAAGACTTAACATATAACATACACTTATTATAATGGCCATTATTACTTGGGGTCCCATAGACTAAACAAGCTTATGCCCATGAGATTAGTGGGGTCCTACTAGCTAAGTAGGCATATGCCCATAATCTTTTTGGGGTCTTGTTAGTCAAATAGGGCATAAGCCCAAGCCTACAAACATACACATTCATAACATATTCATAACGTATCATATTTCATAACATAACACATAAGATAACATAAGCAATAAACATATAGATTCTATCCTATTTTCCTTACCAAAGTTACCGGGATATGTGGACTGAGTTGGGACTTTTTGGAACACTCCTAAAACCATAAGAAAGAGTGAGTCTAAAGAAAGGAGATGAAATGAAAGAGATGGAACGACTAAACCATTTGAGAAACATGCTTACCGAACTTATGTGCTCAAGAACTTAGATTCCCTAACCAAAATGAAGTTTAAGGTTAGAGATTGAGTAGAAGACTATGAGAAAGAAAATAACATAATACAGAAAGGAACTAGAGTTTTGGTTACCTCAAAGACTTGAAAGAACAATCTACACCGCCACCGAAATACTATAGAACTCACTTCCCAAAGTGTTTGATAAGCTTATGATGTTTAAGCTTATAGTTTTTCCCAAACCAGGTGTTTATACTCTCACACTCACTTAACACTAGCAACTTCTGAACTTAGAGCAAATGGTGAATAATGGCTGGGTACTAGGTCCTATTTATAGAGTTTGGGAAAGAAAGTGTCTTGATTTTACTTGAATAAAAATAATGGCTTTTTAGGTGAAAATCATTTGAATAATCGTTCAGCAGAGGCTGAAGACTCGTTCAAAAGATGCTGGACTGTTGAAGGAGTTTGAATGGCTGAAAACATACTGGAGGAGGCGATATATCGCCCCCTGTAGGCAATATATCGCCTGGGCCAGTATGCCCGAGGCAACCGTGCATCGTCTCGTGTTTTCCGTATCTACGTGCTGCGATATATCGCCCCCTATAGCTGCGATATATCGGCACACGCTGAATATTTAAACACGAAATTACACATTTTTAGCTAAGTTTGAATGGAGTAAACAGCCTTGACTAAGCCCTCAACGTACTCAAAGCTGCTGACTGACCCTATAACATTCAAACTTTACTCCTTATTAAATTTAATCCTCAAAAATACTTAATCCTTAATCACCATTCATAACATGTGCTTAAAATCCTATTGGTTGATGTCTAAACCTTATAATATAATAAATATAATCCTTAATATCAGTCACATTAATCAAACCATAGGTTATACTTAATATTCTTAAACTATAGATTAAACTTAGAAAATCTATAAGTACTACTATGAGTGTCCAAATAATTCCCGGTCTGAACCAAAAATCCACAGTTACAAAGATAATACTAAACATACTATAATACTACTAACAATTAGCTAAGTAAAGTTCTTGGACTCTACATATATGCTCCGTGAATATATATGTATATATGACTGTGATCATATGGTTACCTACTCTGTGAATATATATATATATATAATTGTGTTATTGCATGCTGGGATTGGAAGCATGGTTTGAGTTTTGGAAGAGCAGGGATTATGAGTATGTATGAATGCCATGGGCATGTTTGCAGCACTGCAAGTGGTTTATGATTGTGGTGTGGTAAGGTTTATTCCGTGGGAAAAGCCCTTGATATGGTTATTGTGAATAATAGGTCAAGTTATTGACTGCAGATTCAATCAGCAGGTTTATATTCAAGGCAGATTATGAGGCCTGGTGATAGTTATACAAGGGCTGGGAGTTACAGCCAGGGTATTGGTTCTTCGTCTGCCCCTTTGAATGTTCAGCAGACCCTTACAGATTTGCAATTAAGATTGCAGAGGCAGGAAGAAGAGATCAGGTATTTGAAGCAACAGCGGAGTCTGTTGGGGAGCACCTCTTCCTTTCCTATGCCAGGGGAGGGATCAGTATCAGCTCAGCCTAGGGTTGAGAACAGATGGGAATTTCTCTGTGGAAGATTCCTGAAGTTTTATCCTCCAATCTTTGAGGGAGGCCTAGATCCATTTAGAGCTGAGCAATGGATGGGTATGATCAGCTCCATCCTGGATAGTATGGGACTGGTGGATCACGATAGAGTGATTTATGCTACATGTGTATTGCGGGATGATGCCCGGACATGGTGGGAGGTAGTATCCCAGACACGAGACACAGCTGTGATGGACTGGAAAGAGTTTAGGCAGCTGTTTAATGAGAAGTATTACTGTGACGTGGCTAAGACTGCTAAGGTGAATGAGTTTCTGAGTCTTGCTCAAGGTAATGCGTCAGTGACCGAGTATGTTACTAAATTTGATGAGTTGGCCAAGTTTGCCTTAGACATGGTAACTACAGATGTGGCCCGTAAGGAAAGATTTATTCAGGGATTGAATCCTGGAATAGCTCAGGGCATTAGAGTTGCCCCAGTGTATGAAGTCTCTACCTATGCTCAGGTGGTAGAGAAGGCTCTTGTTGTTGAGAGTATAGTAGTTGGGTAGCAGAGTGCTGGAGAGCATGGAGCCCAGATAGTGGTACCTCCAATTATTGGGACAAGTAACAAGGAAAGCTGGAAAACTCGTCCAAAGTGTGCTCGGTGCAAGAGGCATCATCTGGGAGAATGCCGAGCAAAGGCATGTTTCTTTTGTAGGATGGTTGGGCATCTTAAGAAGGATTGTCCAAGTCTAAGAGAGCTTAAGCAAAAGAGGATAGACAGCTCGATTCCAACTCGAGTGTTTATTTCAAGACAGTCAGAGTCTGAGACCGAGACTAGTTCCTCGGGGATGATAGGTCTGTTTTCTAGTCCTGAGTTTTGAATTATGTTGTTTGGCTTTGGTGCCATGTTATTCTTTCGTTGGTATATATATATAGAGAAAGGTATATTGATGGTATATGTAGACCACATGGTTATGTTGTGATGGGAAAATTAATACGGTATTGGCAACCTAAGAGATAAGTTGAGTTATGGCAAGGACTCATCAGGGATTCTGATAAAGCTGGTTATGACAGGCTTTGGTTTGATCCAGGGTTTGGATTTGTTAATTAATTACAGAGCAGTCTTGAATGGTAAGGAAAGTGCTAATGCTACGCCAACATACCATGAGCTCTTCTGAATGAGCTCATTCAGATGACAAGTCCCTAACCCTTTGCAGTCTGTGGCATTGACAAGAAAGGGAGGAGTGAAATACACTACTTTGGCAGATGACTACTTCACGAAGTTGGTCGAGGCCAATCCTATCGCTACGATCACTTCCAAGAAGGCGTTGGGCTTTGTCATCAAAAACATCATTTGTCGCAATGGGCTTCCTAGGAAGATAGTCTCCGACAACAACCTCCAATTTGACATGGAACTGTTCATAGATTTTTGTCAAGGCACAGAGTTATGAAGAGTTTCTCTTTCGTAGCCCATCTACAGGCAAACAAAAAAGTGGAAGCGGTCCATAAGATGCGTAATGCCACTTTTAAGAAGAGGCTTAAGCAGGGGAAATGTGCCTGACCTGAGGAGTTGCCTAAGGCATTATGGAGCTACAACACCACTGATAAGACCTCTATTGGCCATTCGCCATTCTCCATGGCCTATGGCTATGAAGCCATAATTCTAGTTGAGGCAACAATCTCCACACTTCGGCGACATACCACAAACCACGCTTTACTTAGCGAGTCACTCGACCTTGTGGAGGAGCTTTGAGAAGCTTCACAGCAACGTGTAGCATGCTACCAACAAATGGTAGCCATTATGTCAACTCTAAAGTGAAGGATATGAAATTTTGTCAGAGACATGGTGTTGCCTAGAGTTTTTTTAGCCACCTTAGACCTCGGTGTTGGGGTATTGGGCCCTAACTGCGAAGGCCCATACCAAGTCGGGATCATCGTGTGTCCAGGGACATACAAATTGGCTCGACTGAATGAGGAGTTAGTGCCTCACGTCTGGAATGCCAAACAACGAAAACCAGTATTATCAGTAGTATGAGCAATGTATTTTCTTAATTTTGTAGTCATTCTGTAGGTTTCGAGCATAATTAATGGAAATCGTGTATACAAAACAATGGTAGATGAAATTTAGAAAGTCTGCTTATATTTCTTTTAGTTTGTTAAATTTTAATTGACTACTCGTGGAGCACTCGCTCGCTGCCCTGGACAAGTGAACAGAGACTTGTCTCCGATCACTTGGGGGGCATAGCTGGGTAACCTTGCAAGGCAAGCCTCTTGTGGAGGATGACCTAGGAAACTAAGCTTGTCATGAGCGAAGTAAGCCTAGTGTCACGTCTTGTGAGAGTGGAACAGCCTAAGATTTAGCGGTCAACTTGAGTTATCTCCCCGAGGACTACGCGCACGAGGAGCAATAACTAGTTCTCTGCTTTTGAAGAGTAACTGGTACCCCAAGTCATTTGTACTCGGACCCAAAAAAATTTAAAAATATATAGAGTAAGCATGGGAATAGATGTGGTGGGCCTATTGTTCATAGAACAATAAAAAATTTCATCATTCATATGAATAGTTTATATGAACAAGAAAACATCCGGACAAAAACATTAACATACAATATTATTAATCATGCAACATATATATAAATATACAATATATTTATGTTTATATATAACATATAAACACATAAACATATGAATATTCAAGAACATAAGCATTTACCTCTTGAATCATATCAAGTGTCCTTAAGTCTTTTCGTATATTTATCGATCTTCCTATCCAATGCTTTGAGCACTCAAACCATGATCTTCCTAAGAGTTCTCTACACCGCAAGATATGTGTGGGCACATAGAGAACAGGAGTTTGCAATTTAGGAATCACAAGTATTTCTCAACACATGAGAACTTGGATTATGGTCTAAGAATGATTAGAATAATTAAGAAGATGATAAACTTTTGTCTGACAAAAATTATGAAACCTATTCTGAATTGTATCTCTGACTTATGTTTTCTTATTATTGTTCTATATCATATATATATATATTGATTATTATATTTCCTTATTATTCCTAATAATAATAATAGTAATATTATAATAATAATAATATCATAATGATGATAGGAATTGATTTAGGTAAATATCTAACTTACCAAATTTGAAAAAACTATTTTCAAATTATTAATTAATTAAATAAATAAATTAAAAAAACATTGATACAAATATTAGTGTGGTAGTACACTCATGGCACAGTCCCTAGATTGTGTCATGTGTGAACTGTTATTTTCCTTTTCAGGGATATTGCATTTTTCTTTTATTTATTTATTTAACTAAAATCAATCTTCCACAAAAGAAGGTTGTTTACGCGGTTTTTCACCAACAGTGTATTAAGAAATAATAAGGTTGATTAGTGCATAGTAATAAACCGTAATGAAAGATGAAATGAATTCACAAGAACATAAATCTTTTACATGGTTCAATGGTTAAAATCCACCTAGTCCACGAGTCTATATTATTATTATTTCTCTCTCTATTTTGGCAGAGTTTTTGTATTACAGAATCATGGTCCCTTTCCATGTCCAATATTCCCAGTATTTATAGAGAAATTCCCTGGACAGGTTTGGGTAACCACGTGAGTCAATCATGAATTTACATATTTATTACATTTAAACACATATACTTTCCATTTATAATGGGATATGATTTGATCATAAAGTAAATGTTCTCCTAATATCTGGGACATTAAATATGACAGCCTGGTCATAAATAACCGTATAAAAGTATCCGAGTCTTTGGGGATCCACGGGTACGCGATATATTTGAGTTACCACGAGCTGGATATCTCTCCAAGCTCATACTTCGATAGTTGTTTGAATATCATGAGCTCGTGCTTCACCACCTCCGAATCCCTAGCTCATAAGACCATTGTGCAAGCTGAGCTGCCTACGTGGATAATAAATGGATATCTTCCTTGGTTATTTTTCCATATATTTATTTTACAGATGTACCTGAGCTGAGCGAAGGATTCGTGCTGAAATCAAGGTACAACATTTTCCCATGCCTATCCACTACTCGAGTACTGGACACGTGGTATACCGCAATTGGCATTGCATTAAACCATGCATATCCACTACTCAAGTACTGAACACGTGGTATACTGCAATTGGCGTCTGTTCGGGTTTCGAGGACTGCAATAATTATCTTGTCACCTTTTTACCGCCATTTTGTCTATTCAACCGTGGCCCTTGGATCTTGTACTAACCAGATTGGATGGCCCAGATTAACTTTCACCATTTACATATAAATATGATAGGTAAAGTTCAGTCTTCACCACCTTTCATTTGAGATGTTTCCTGTAACGACCCAAAATTACTAATAGGGCTTAAGGGCATTGATTAGTGTGATGAGAGGGCATAACTGTATTATGTGTGATTTAAATGATTAAATGCATGATTATGTGATAAGCATGCTTACATGATTATCTGGATTTATGAGATGCATGATTATGAGTATTAGTATGCATGTAGGCCCTGATTAGGTTATAAGGGCATATTCGTAATCTTGGCCCGTTGAGGGCATAAATGTAATATTTGTGAAGAATTGTTGAGACCACATTATTATGTGGATATATTTGGAGCTTGTGACTTGAGGCGATCCTAGTGATCAGTTTAGCGAAAAAGTCACGGTGGGGATTTATACCCGGCTCGGGGGAGCCTGGGGTATTTCTGGAATTTGGGAAATATATTGGAGGCTATTTGACATTAAGGGAAATAATTGATGATTAGTTAGGTGTCGGTATGTAAGCGGTAATTATTAGGGACACTCGAGGAATTAGCGAGAATTGGGAGCAATGACCAAAATGCCCTTATAATGACTTAAATGTTTGGTTATAATTGGGAGGGCAATATGGTCATTTGATTTAAAAAGGGATAAGTGATATTTAGCCTTTATAGACTTAGTGGGAAGTGTAGAAACAAGTGGAAGCTGAAAGAAAAGAAAAGAAGAAGGAAAGAAAGAAGCAAAAACATAACACATAAGTTAACCTCTTTCTCTCTTTCGGTTTAGGCCATTCTTCACCATTTCTTGAGGAGTTTTGGAGCTGTAATTTAGAGGAGGCTTAGGCTAAGGCTTAGCACTTTGGTCCTTGGTGAAGCTAGGAAGTTTAGCTGGAACTAAGCTCAATTGAGGTAAGGTTTAAAGATTTCTGATGAGTTTTTCTGAACTTTGTTGAGATGGATTTCTAAACTTGAACTTTGGATGGAATTAAGCTTAAGGAATTGAGGAGCTTAAGGTTGAAGGATACTAAAGGAAACCTAGGGTCAAATTTCCCATCAAAGGTAAGGAATTCTATGCTTGATCATCTGAGTTGCTGGATAAACTTCTGAGTTTCTGGTTTAGTTCTTGAGTCTTGGGTTCAAATCTTGTTTTCTTTGTTTGATGGTGCATGTGGCTAAGTTTGTGTTGTTGGGTTATGTCGGATGAGATGTAAGGGATGGTAGGTTCAATTTGGAGTATCATTGAGGTTTGGAGGGGTTTTATGGAGGTTTGGCTTGGGGAAAATCAAAGGAAGAAACTCATAGTGTTAAAAGTTCTGTAAGTAGCGTTGTAGCGCTAGCCTTAGGGCACTACAGCGCTAGGCTTGAGTTTCTGGGGGCTTTTGGCTCTGCTTGTAGCGTTGTAGCACCCACTTTGTGGCGCTGTAGCACTACCCTACCTTCAGAAGTGGATTTTTGGGTAATTTCTTAGGGTTTTTGGCCGGGGGCTCGGGGTTTGATTCCACTACCCCGTTTGGTGGAATTAGGGCTTCCCGAGGGCTCGGGATTGGTCCCAAGGTTAGGTTACTGAATTGAAGTTTAGTGATGGTTCTAATTTATGACCATGACTAGGTGTATGCTAGGGCTTGGACGAGATCATGCTTGAAGGTCGATTTCACTAATCAAAGCTATCGGAATCAAAGGTAAGAAACTGCACCCGGTTATGTGTTAGGACTAAGAGTTCCCTATATTCATATGTGATGTCATGAGATGGTATTATGCCATGGGACATGTGATAAACAACCGAAGAGTGCCAGAATCAATATTTTCACACAGGGCACGGCTCAGCCACTGGTAGCTGAGGTTAAGTATATAATCACTGAGCTCGGCCTAAGCGGGCTAAGTCAGTGGGATAATCGGAGGGTGCGGCCTAAGGGTGCCGACCCTGTATTTTGATGTGATATGTTTAATTTTGTTTAATTGATGAATGTGACAAGCGTGTTATCTAAATAACTGATTATTGGTTTGTGGATTGATGTCACTGTTTATGTGAGTTGTATGACTTGTTATATAACTAACTGTCGCTTATTGCTTATATTCTTTATTATGGTTTTCTTGCTAGGCCTCGGCTCACGAGTTCTACATGGTGCAGGTAAAGGAAAAGGCACGGTAGACTAGGTCTAAGTTGGAGAGCTTTGAGGCTGAATGTACATAGTCAGCTAATCGGTCACCATGGCCGAGGAGTGATACAGGACGAGAGAAGCCTAAATGTATGTTTTGCCCTTAGAGTGGCCAGTACATGTTTATAACCTGGAATTTTTGTAAACTGTCTTTTAGACTCTATTTCTTTTGGTATCCCATGTACAAAATGTTTAATTATATGAAATGTAACTTTTGTAACCAAAATCTTTTAACCCTAGTTCAATTATAGTTTCAGTAACACGTTTCTAACTCAATGACTTGATTAGCTAGTCTTGCACCTTTATAAAGACACAGTGTAATGGTCTTTGCTATCCAGGGCGTTACATTTCCCATTTTTTCCCTTCTACACTTCTGAGCCTCTCTTTTTTCCTAGAAATCCCCAAAAATTATTCGCCACACCCAGTTGCTCAGAAGTTTTTCAGGAACTTCCCTTCGCAAAGTCTACATATCACCGTCGACGAACACACTATAAGTATCTCACTCTTTGGATTTAAGAGCTTCTTTTTTTTATAATGGACTTTTGTTCTTCAGCATGCTCATCCATAATATTCACTATAGTCAATGTTAGGCTATTTCTAAACATTTTTAGCGAATATGTTTCGACTTAGGTTCAATAGGTAGGTCCTAGAATATCTTCAGAACTACGACATTCATAAAACTGGGTAATTTTTAGGAAAATTTGGGTTATTTCAATGGTAAACTAATTTAAAGAATAGCCATTCACGATAAAGGAGATGAAAGGTTTTTAGGGTTCAAACCAGATTGCTTAGAGGTCACGCTCCTTGGGCGGTTTTGCACTAAACCGCCTCCCAAGGGAAGTAGTGGTTTGACAGTCTTACACACGGATCCCTAAATATCAGGGGTCTGTTAAGAAACTGAGGCGCATAACTTAGGGTATCGTGTGGCATCACGCGATGGAGCTGAGGCTAACCTCAACTCGTATAAAAAAAGTGAACCTTCCCCCCCTTCGTACTACGTCAGTCTTTAAATCCTCTTAGGTTGTCTACTAACTAGATCGTTCTATTCGTTAAGCGATCTGATGGCTCCTCACAAGAAAACTACACCCAAGAAGTACGCATCCACCTCTTCTACTCAACAAAAGAACAAGGGGAAGCAGATCGCCCCAGAATCCCCCATGACCCACTTCGGTCCGGTGGTGGAGAAGGAGGTGGAAGTTAACCCTAACGCCTACTTCGAGGTTGAACATATAGTATCCAAGTTCATGACCTAGGGGAGGGTGAACATGATCATGCTGAGTCACATTATTGAGGTCTGGACCAGAAATCTCCTGGCTCAACCTGCATTCGAAGGGGAACGGATTTGTTCTCCTCTCCAAGATGACTTCGTGGCTTAGAGCGACGAACATTTGAAAGTGGGGGCCATCCTTCCCCTGAACCAATATTTTGCTGTGTTCCTGAACTACGTAAAGTTGGCACCATTTCAACTCCCTCCAAATTCTTACAGGCTTTTGGTGGGGCTGAAATACTTGTTTTTGAAACATGAGTGGGAGGTCCCCACTCCAGCAGATATATTATATTTCTTCTTCCTTAAAGCCAGCCCGGAGCTGAGAGGGCGAGGTGACGGGTTCTACTATCTCACAAGATTTCCCAACTCTGCTCCTGTCATCGAGCTTCCCAGTCACCCCAACAATTATAAAGACCTGTTCTTTATGTCGAATGGGTTCCGGAATTGCGAAGACAGATATTTCAACCGTCCTTATAAGTTCCTTACTTCATTACTTCACCTCATGAAATTTTATGCTTTTCAAGATATTTCTTTTATACATGTCTTGACTAAATTTGTCTATTGTGCAGCCATATTTGCGAGAACGCATAAGTCTGTGACTGGGGGTCAGTACGAGGGATTGTCTGGGCTGCCCCCCCAGTGAGAAGGATTATCGCCAGGTCGTGAATGACGTCACCATTCTGGCATGTAAATTTATTGGCGAAGGTCAAATGTTGGCCTTAAGGACCCGGGATACCCATTCGGTGATCCAGGAGCTCCTGTCCTCTCAAAAGGAGGCATTGCCGGCCACCGAAGGCGAGGGGGAGGAAGAGGATGAGGTGCCTCTTATGAAAAAAAGGCAGGTTCCTGAGGCTGTTCGGGAACTTGATTTAGAATGAGCTACGTTAGGGGCAGCAACCGACCCCTCCGGCCAAGGTAACCCATATCCCTATAGGGAACTAGATAAGCTATTGCCGATTTTAGGTTAGTTCGGTTTAACCCAAATCAGCTCGTCCATCGTCATCCTCATAACCCAGACCGTAATACAACCCTACTCCAATGTGTAGACCACCAAGTGGTGCGTCATGACAATAGTTACCCTAAGGGCATAGTTATTGTTGACAACACTTTAAACTTTAGATCAGCCATTTTTTAGGAGTATGGCACCAACCGCCGGACCTGGCCTTCTCTGCTCCAGGGCACCTTTGCCTCTGGATTTAGGCAATACGTAGATGAGTCCAGCACTGAGGAAGAACCTGAGCCTAAACCTCCTAGGATCCAAGAAATACTAGTCATAGACTCTCCCTCTCCTCCAGTAGTCCCAAAGGCCGGAGGTCGTGACAATAGACTCCTCCCCTAGCCTGGAGGGTAGGATCTTTATTTATTTTCTTTCTGTGTTTTTGACAACTTTAGTCATGAACTAATCCCCTTTTATTCTTTTCAAGCAAAGAGATGGAATAACCCGGAGCTCCTAACCTCCAAACTGCCTTCTAGGCTAGGAAGGCTGCCTCGGGTCCCATTGTGAAGAGGCCCATGTTTACGAAGAAAACCCCTTCGACAACAGGGAATACCTTAAAGTCCCCTGCTAAGGGGAAGGGGACGAGCTCAACAGCTCCAGTGCCCTTTGCTGCCGATAGGAGGGTTCCTCCTCCTCCTCCTCTGCCCGGTTCGTGCCCACCCCCCCCCCCAAAGACCAAGTGATACAAAGTGATCCTCTAGCTCCCACCGTCCTAGATCCTACCGTCCAGATACTGGTTGAACCCCACGACCTGGAGAAAATCCTTGAAGCCTTTCAGGGTATCATTTACGAGACGGCGAGCCATATGGTGGGGCAAGCCTATAAAGCCAGCTCGGGGGATCTAAGGACCATCGAGGAGCGCAACCCATAGAACGTCATGGAGTTTGCTATTGGAATGAGCCTCACTGTAAGTTGTCTTCCCTTGGTGAAAATATTTTTTATATATTTTTTTTAACAAGGGTATCTCTGACTTGTGCTTTTTTATGTTGCAGTCTGCCCTGGCACAATATCGCAGTATAGCCCATGCTAGGGCTAGAAATGATGAGCTCCAGGTTGTGCTAAACACTGCCAACACAGCTCTGGCAGCTGCTCAGGAAGCCGAGCAAGTCGCTCAGAAGAATGTACATGATGCCAAGACTACTCTCACCTCGTCCCAAGAAAGAGAGCGGGCTACAAAGGTGGCCTTGACTGCCCTCCGGGCTCAATTTGTACAACTCCAGACCAAGGTGGGTGAGGTCAAAACAAAGCTACTCGAGGCCGAGACCATAGCCAAAGAAGAAAAAGTTGCATCCTCATCAGCCATGGAGGAGATGTTGTACCATTGTTAGGCCTTTAAGCAGGATGGGAACTTCTCTTTCATGGATGCCGGGCTGTGGGATCCGCTCCTTGAAAAATTCAAGGCTCAGCTTTTGCAAGAACCATCCGAGACTGGGGAAGCTTTCACAGCAGCTAAGGGGGATGGCGAGGAGGTTACATCCTCAGAGCAACCTGCTGGAGCTCAGTGACACCCTTTTTTTCTTTTTATTTGTTTGTAACTACTCAACAGTATTTTTTTTATTATTATTTAAACAATTGCCTTCTGGCTCAGTTCGAGATTTTTTCTCCTCGGGATAATTTTATCTGATATATATATCTAACTTTTTATCTATTTATCATTCCTTCTCTCTCATGTTTATGATCCTTAGACTTGTACATTCGAGATTTTAGGAATCGATATTTAGATCGGGATAGATTTTTTAAGCTCGGTTATATCCAAGTTTTGTGTGTTGATTTTTATCGTACCTGTTAAGAATTAGGCCTTGAACCCGGTCATACCAGGGGTTTTAAATAATTTAGACTTAGTTCGTGTTAGGTTTATTGATAACTCGAGCATGAAAAAGCCCTTGATTTTAAACAATTTTCCCAACTTTCCATGTTTCAGACCAGGTTGTATCCAGGGATTTAAATGATTAAAATTGAGTTCGTGCTAGGTTTATTGACATCTCGAGCTCTTAAAAAGCCATCGAATAATCAATTTTCCAAGCTTCTAAGTTTCGAACCTGGTTGTATTCAGGGTTTTAAGTAATTTAGACTTATCCAGCGATCTTAATCTGACCCACCTCGGGTAATATGCCCCCCAAGTAACTAGAATGTAGAAACATTCATGGTTGCTTTTACAAACATTAATACATGAGCTATCACAACCTTAACAAGAAAAATTATTTAAAAATACCATAACAATAAAACTTATTTAATAATCCATCTATTATTTAATCAAATGGCTTTTATAACTAAGCCTTACATGGATGATGGTGCTACTAATAATACTTTTTTAAATGCATGGCATTCCAGGTCCGTGGGACCATCTCCCCATTCAGGCGAGCTATCTTGAAGGTTCCTTCATGCAGAAACTCCACGATCTGATATAGTCCCTCCCAGTTCGGGCCTAAGACACTGTCCTTGGGATCCTTATTCACCAGAAAGACCCTTCGGAGAACTAGGTTGCCCAGTCCGAAACTACGCCTCTTGACTTTAGAATTAAAGTAACGAGTGATTTTTTGTTGGTAATGGGCGAGCTGTAACTGCGATTCCTCTCGTTTCTCATCAATCAGGTTGAGAGATGCGTTAAGTAATTCATCGTTCCATTCCTGGCTGAATGTCCTTTGCCTATGAGTGGTTACCATGGCTTCGACTAGAAGGACGACCTCACTTCCAAAAGTTAAGGAAAAAGGAGTATGTCCCGTGGAGGTTCTGTGAGAAGTTTGGTATGCCTAAAGTACTGGCGGGAGCTGTTCGGGCCATAATCCTTTGGCCTCTTCTAACCTCTTCTTAAGGCTCGCCTTCAGGGTTTTATTCATAGCCTCGACCTATCCATTGGCCTGTGGATACGCTACTGAGAAGAAACTCTTAATAACGCCATATTTTCCACAGAAGTCAGTGAAAAGATCACTGTCGAACTGTGTCTCATTGTCTGACAATATCTTTTTAGGAAGCCCAAACTGACATACAATACTCTTAATCACAAAGTCCAGGACTCTCTTTCAAGTGATGGTTGCCAAATGCTCGGCTTCTACCCACTTCGTGAAATAGTCGATTGCCACCACCGCGTAATGAACTCTTCCCTTGCCCATAGGTAGGGAGCCTATTAGGTCGATTCCCCATATCGCAAATAGCCACGGGAATGAGATCATCATTAGCTCGACTGGAGTAGCTCGGGCAATTATGGCGAAGCGCTGGCATTTGTTGCATTTCTGAACATATGAGATGGAATCTTTTGAGCCCTGCCTCAGTATTTTCAGTGCGAGTTTTGCTCCCCAGCATGATCTCCACAAAATCCTTCATGCACTTCTTGAAAAATGGTTTTAGCTTCCTCGGGCAGAACACATCGTAGGAGAGACTATGAATGACCATGTCGGTACAATGTCCCATCTACTATCACATACCTCGGAGCTTGATATAGTATTTTTCTTGCATCCTTTCTATCCTTAGGTAGCCTTCATGTTGTGAGGTATTCCATTATGGGGGTCATCCAGGTCGGTCTTGCGTCGATCATCTCAACCTCTGAAATTTTTTCTGTTACGCTCGGATTCTCCAAGAACTCTACGGGTACTACATTCAAGGTCTCAGCTTCTTTGGTGGTGGCAAGCCGTGCCAAAGCATCAGCATTAGAATTCTACCCTTGAGGTATCTGTTCAACAGTACTGTAGTCAAATTCAGATAGCTTCCCCTTCATCTTAGCTAGGTAAGCCACCATCTTGGTGCCTCGAGCTTGACACTCTCCCAACACCTAATTAACCATGAGCTGAGAATCGTTAAAGCAGTAGACTGCCTTTGCTTTGAGCTCTTTTGCCACTCTCAGTCCAGCTAGTAAGGCCTCATATTTGGATTCGTTGTTAGATGATTCGAATCCAAATCTTAGAGCTGTATGGAATCGATGCCCTTCTGGGGAGATTAATATGATCCCAGCTCCTGATCTGTTCTCGTTCGATGATCCATCTACGAATATTTTCCACATCTCCTGCACCGGTTCCTTCAAAACCTCCTCTTGAAATCTGGTGCATTCAGCCACAATATCACCAAGTTCCTAACTTTTGATTGAGGTCCATGGCACATACAATATTTCGAACTGACTGAGTTCAACTTCCCATTTTAAAAGACGTCCCGGTGTTTTAGGTTTTGCAACACCTGCCTTAAAGGTTGGTCGGTCATGACGTTGATTGAATGGGACTGGAAATATGGTCGCAGCTTCCTAGAAGCCAATATAAGATAGAATGCCATCTTTCCTATCACCGGATATCGTGATTCAGCTCTGAGAAGTCTCTTGCTTATATAATACACCAGATTTTAGTATGGTCTTCTTCTCAAACTAACACGGCACTGACTGCATTTTCTGTCACGGCCAAATAAAGAAATAAAGGCTCTCCAGACATAGGCTTAGACAATACTGGGGGCTCAGCCAAGTGCGTTTTTAGGTCGAGGAATGCCTGCTCCCACTCCTCAATCCATTCAAATTTCTTGTTTCTTCTGAGCAAGTTGTAGAATGGCAAGCACTTGTCAGTGGATTTTGAAATAAAACTATTCAAAGCTGCCACCTTTCCAGTCAGGCTTTGAACTTCTTTACCCGACCTGGGCAAGGGCATTTCTTACAATGATTTGATTTTACTAGGATTCGCCACTATCCCCCTCGTATGGACTATGAATCCCATAAATTTTCCCGATGCTACCCTGAAAGTACACTTCTGGGGATTCAGCCTCATGTCATACCTCCTTAAGATTTCGAAACATTCTTTCAGATCGGATACATGGTTATCAACAGTCTTGGATTTGATAAGTATATCATCGACATACACTTCCATATTTCTCCCAATCTGACCAGCAAACATTTTGTTGACTAATCGCTGATATGTAGCTCTGGCTTTCTTTAGCTTGAAGGGCATGAATTTATAACAATATATGTTAGTTGGGGTCATGAAGATAGTATGCTCTTGGTCCACAAGATTCATCGCGATCTTGTTATATCCAAAATACGCATCCATGAAGAACATGAGCTCGTGACCTGCCGTGGCATCTACCAACTGATCAATCCTTGGCAGTGGAAAGCAATCCTTGGGATAAGCTTTGTTCAGGTCAGAGAAATAGATTCAAGTCATCCATTTCCTGTTTGGCTTTAGGACCAGCACGGGATTGGCAACCTAGATCGGTTATTTTGCTTCACGAATAAACCCGCACTTTAGCAGTCGAGCTACTTCTTCCAGTGCTTCAACTCGGATTGTTCCCAAACATCTCTAGTTTTGGGATTTTACAGGCACATTCTTGTCCAAGTTTAGAGTGTGCATGATTACACTTGGGCTTATTCCCACCATGTCTTCATGTGACCAGGCGAAAATGTCCAGATTCTCTTGTTAGAAATTGATCAGCTCCGTCTTCCTTTCATCATCAAGATTTTTTCCAATCTTAATAACTCTTGAAGCTTCCATGGGGTCTATACTTACTTCCTCGTGCTCCTCAATGGCCTGGAGCTCTGACCTTTCCTCGCCCATTCATGGGTCAATGTCATCACGTGGGATGATGTCGCTATCCTCTGCTTCTTGAGGTTCTTTCGTCCCACAAGTAACTTCCACTTCCTGGGACTCCTCACCTCCGTCACTTATGTCCATAGCTTGCTGCCCGGGTTGTGATTTTCCCTTCATAGAAATTCTATAGCATTCTCTGGCAGTGAGTTGATCGCCTCTAATGGTGCATATTCCCTCAGGTGAGGGGAATTTAATTGCTAAGTGGCAGATAGAAGTTATGGCTTCAAATGCCATCAACGCAAGACGACCCAAAATCGTGTTGTATGCAGCTGGACAGTCAATTACCATGAATTCCAGCAGCTTGGAGACAGTTCGTGAACCTTCCCCCAATGTTACCACTAATTCCATCATTCCAATGGTAGCCGACCCTTCTCCAGAAAACCCATATAGAATCACTGAGGTCGCCTTCAGTTCTGTTACAAACAACCCCATTTTTTCCAAGGTGGACCTAAAAAGTAGATTCACAGAACTCCCGTTATCTACTAGTGTCCTCCGTACTCTCCGGTTGGCGAGCTGAATGGTTATGACCAGAGGATCGTTATATGGGAATTAGACGTGGCTAGCATCCTCTTCTGTAAAAATGATTGGTTGTTTGCATAATCGTTGCTTTTGCACTCCGTTATGGGATTTCATTTCGTTAATGTACCTCTTCTGGGCACCTCTACTCGTACCTTCCAGATGAGGCCCTCCCGAAATGGTGTCTATATCTCCCCCTATTAACGGAGGAGGGTTGTCCTAATTCTCTTGAGCTCCAGTTTGATTTATTGGAGCTTTAGAAGCTGACAGAGGATTTTGTACAGCGGGCTAATTTGGGGCCACTCAATTGCTGGCGTATTGGGAAAAAGGTCCCACCCTAATGAGAGTCTCGATCTCATCCTTTAGCTGTCTACAGTCATCAGTGTTATGACTGATATCATTGTGAAATCGGCAGAACATCGAAGGATCTATCTTCGCTCTTTGGTTTTTCAACAATTCTGGCTTCTTCCATGGAAGTCGAGTAGAATTGGCTAGGAAGATGTGCTCTCTAGTATCCATGAGTTCAGTATAAGTTGTGTAAATAGGTTTGAATTTCACCCCGGACTTATTTTTCTTTGTTCTACTCTGGTAGCCCTCAGCATTTCCCTAATGCTTATTATTTCCCCCTTGGTTATTCTTGGTAACGGTTTGAGCCGTAGCTGCAACATCCGTTACCGCTCCAACAGGCTGGAAAGGGATATGGCTAGTTCTTGCGACAGAAGCTTGCGCCTCTTCCAGGTTAATCCATCTTTGAGCTCATGTTAAGAACTCGTCCATGCTGTTAACTCCTTTTCTCTATAATTCTTGCCATAGATCGCCTCCAACAAGGATTCCCGTCCTCATTGCCATGAGCTTGGAGCTGTTATCGGCATCTCTAGCTCATGTAGAGACATTGGCAAACCTACATAGATATGCCTTCAATGTTTCGCAAGGTTGTTGTTTTACTTTGGCTAATGAATTAGCCTTAACCCGAGCTGTCTGGGAAGCCTGGAATGCTTTCTTGAAATCAGAAGAAAACTTCTTCCACGAGCTTATAGAATGCCTCTTGTACTGTTTAAACCACTGCCTGGCTGGCCCAATCAGAGTTGAGGGGAATAAAATGCACCTTAGATCGAGCCCGACATTGTGGGCCATCATTATGGTGTTAAACATCCCGAGGTGATCAGACGGATCCCCATCTCCGTCAAACTTTGACAAGCATGGCATTCTGAAACCCATCGGAGAAGTGGCCACTGCAATATTTGGAGCGAAAGGCTCAAGCTCATCCTTTGAGTCACAATCGTCTTTATCTTTTCCAGATAGAAGCTTCTTCATTTTCTCCTCCATCAAATCTAGCCTCTCGAGGGTTTGGTCTCTGGTCCCTAGGTTATCTGGGGGCTGTTCAACAGCTCCCATCCTATCGTACGCGTTTGATGGGTTATTCTCCCTCCAAGCTCGAGCTTGGTTTGGTGGGGCATTCCCATTATCACGTACTATGGAAGGACCTCCCTCTCAACGAGTATAACTAACACCCTCATCTAGAGCTAAATTTCTTCTCTGCGAATTCAAGCGATCACGCAGATCAGGTTGTGAATCGTATCGAGGGCTTTGTGCTGAACTCAGATGATTTCTCAGATCGCCCTCGTACCTACCACTTCAACGACTTTCAGTCTAAATAACTTCGATTTGCAAAGCTTGTAGCTCACGGTTGAAGACGAGGAACTCGATTCTCAACATGTGTCCGTGGGACATAGGTATGGGTAGATAGAGGAGGATTTCTCCTACTATCTCCATAAGCGGGAATGTCCGGCGTAGGCCGAGGTGGTGTTGGATATCTAATAGGAAATGGGGGATGCCTTACTGGCAAGGCAATCATTATCCCATCAGGGTGAACTAAATTAGCCTGCCTTTGTTCTGCCCCATTATTTTTAGCTCTCTGCACCTGATGATCCGATCGTGATGCAGGAGGGTTTGCTAGAACATTCTGTCTCTGTGAGCCTGTCCTAGTCCCTCCTCCTGGGTTGCCATGGGAATTCCTAGGGGCTTGTGAAGGAGGCACTGAACTTGGGGTCGTGGTTCTAACCGATCGACTGACATACTGATGACCCCTATGAGGGCCATCGGGTTGAGCATTTTGGCGATCTCGCAGAACTTGAGGTGGCAATTCTGATTGACCGACTTGATTTGGATCGGTTATTCCTGTGGGACATAGGAGACCCACTTTGCCTCTTTCTGACATTAACGTCGGTTGCAAGAGGGGGTAACCGAGCCAAAACCTCCTCAATTTGTCTGTTTTCCATTGCAAAATGGCTTCTTAACTGCATATTTTCCATCTCAACGGCAGTTAAGTAATCTGAGTTTGGATTCGATGGCAATGACGCAAAATTCCCAGTATTGTCATGACCCGCCGGTTGCTTTCCTGGACATTGTTGAACTTTAGGGCCATGTTCATTTGAAACAGTGGTATGATGGGCCTCCTGCCCACCAGGCTATTCTATCTCATTGTCGTGCATTGAGCGAGTGAGCACCATGATGAGATTTGACTGGGATTTCGATGAAAGCACTAATTCCCCACTCAATGAAAGCACCAAACTGTTGACGCGGTTTTTCGCCAACAATGTATTAAGAAATAATAAGGATGATTAGTACTTAGTAATAAACTGTAATGAAAGATGAAATGAATTCACAGGAACACCAATCTTTTACATGATTCAGTGGTTAAAATCCACCTAGTCCACAAATCTATATTATTTTTATTTCTCTCTCTATTTTGGCAGAGTTTTTGTATTACAGAATCATTGTCCATTTCCCTGTCCAATATTCTCAGTATTTATAGAGAAATTCCATGGACAGGTTTGGGTAACCGCGTGAGTCAATCACGGATTTACACATTTATTACATTTAAACACATATACTTCCCATTTATAATGGGATATGATTTGATGATAAAGTAAATGTTCTCCTAATATCTGGGACATTAAATATGACAGCCTGGTCATAAATAACTGTATAAAAGTACCTGAGTCTTTGGGGATCTGCGGGTACGCAATATATTTGAGTTACCACAAGCTGGAATCTCTCTAAGCTTGTACTTCGACAGCTGTTTGAATATCATAAGCTCGCACTTCACCACCTCTGGATCCTTAGCTCATATGACTACTGTGCAAGTTGAGCTGCCTATGTGGATAATAAATGGATATCTTCCTTGGTTATTTTTCCATATATTTATTTGCAAGCTGAGTGAAGGATTCATGCTGAAATCAGGGTACAACAAAGGTATATATCTTTTTAAGGAAAAAAATGACAACCATAATTCAAAATTTAAACTTTAAATTGAAATTGATGATCATCATTATTATCATCTTTTAAAATTAAATAAATCAAAAACTATTTTTGACTTACCACTTTTATTTTCTCCCACTCAAATAAAATAATTAATTTCAAATTTTAATTTATTTATTTATAAATATGAATTTCAAAAATTATACATTTAAATTAATAAATATATTTTTGAAAATTCCAAATTAAATATTCAACCTCAATTATAATATAATTGTATACTTGGCACGAAGAATAAAATTCTTCTCAAATTCTCAAATTACAGTTTTACCCATGTATCAACTATTACCATGATATGGTGTTGATAGAGTCACCCTGGGGACTTATGGACCTATAATATCAAGCTCCAATAAATATTAGATTATTAATCGAAGGTCTTTGATTAAATAATCATATTTATTAATCTCATGATTACTCCACTATAAATATGAGATTAAACTCTTGATAATTATAGACATATATTTACTGAGTACTTTATTTAAGAATAAAGTGTCCATTGATATAATCATTACATACAATGTTAATCCTCTATTAATGGTTCATAATTGAAAGAGAATAAAATTACTATTTTACCCTTTTAGATATATCTTGTTCCTAGAGTACCATTGACTTTACTAGTGAAGGTTGTGTCACAATAAGTTTGCGACGTGAGCGCTCATAACCTTTTCAGTTCCAAAAGTAAACCCAATAGGAAACCATTATTCAATCTATAAGAAGGTATAGATTCCATATCTGTTAAACTATGTCCCCAGTCATATACATCATTGACTCCTCAAAACAATTGTTATTAGCCTGATCATTCTGACAAACCTTAATGCATGAATCAAATGATCAGATGACATATAGGAGTTCATAGCAACCTCAGGATTAAGATCATCGTGTATATGATCATCTTTTGATGTGTTTGAATAATACTATGAAACAGTGTTTAAACAAGTATTAATAAATCACATTTGCTCCAGTTTTATATATCACTATATATAAAGTACCTTCACTAAAGTGTCATACTACACTAGTGACCCGGATCTAGGTCACTTGTATTCATAATACTAGCGAACCGTACTAGCAGTAATCAATCTAAAGATTCCATAACTATATTTAACTGTGTTGACGCGATTTTTCGCCAACAGATAATTATACGAATAAGTAGGATGGATTAGTGAAAATTGGTAAATCGTAATATGAAAAGAATTGTAATCTAGACTTGGGAAACTAATAGCATGGGAAGATGGTCACTCCTTTTTTTTTAGGTGGTTCGAAGGTTAAAATCCCTCTAGTCCACCAGTCGATATTATTGATATCTCTTGACTATTTCTTACAAAGTGCTTCTTTACAAAAATATGCCAACCCCTTGCACTACCCAGGGTCCTGGTATTTATAGGAAGATGATATCTGGGTTGGCAATGGGGTCATCTCGTGATCTCTTTATCCTTCACGTCATCTCTGTGACACTAATGATTAATTCCTAAACCTTACAGTGAAGTGAGGTCTAATCAATAGGTCGAGATGGGTAATGGGTCGCATGGCCCAAATCAGATGCAGGATGTCTGAACACGCACGTTTATATTGCGCATCCGAGAAATCAGGAATAGAATAGACACGTGATGTCTGATATACGCACATTTATATTGCGTGATTGAATTTACAAGGATTCGGGTGTCAGATCTCTGCCGCATCACAAGCTTAATGTGGCGCCATCTCGTGACACTCATATTGCTGACATGATGGCTCCAAGTAGCAACTAACTTTCTAACCAGCTCGGGCTGGCTAGATAGAGGCCCGTAATAAACAGCTCCGGGTGGACGGTTGACACATGGCAGATCAAATTAGGCCCTTCTCTAGCTTTCCAAAGTGTGCGGGTATTTAGGGCGTACATTTGCCCCGCAAGCCCCTGCTCGTGACCCATGACGTCATCTGTGACTTTCATAGCGGGGGCTTTTAAGCTTCCCTTTCGACTCTTCATGTCCTGCCCACTGCGTGGGTAACGGACACATGGAGCACCGTGGTTGGAGACTGTTCGGTTTCTGAGAATTGCATTAAATGGCCTAGCCAACTTTCTACCACCGTTTCACCTCTCGAGTTATGACCCTCGTATCTCGCATTAATCTGATCGGACAGTCCTCATTTCTTTATGCCTCTTACGTATATATAAGGTTGGTGAGCTTTCGTATCAGCCACCCTTCATTTGAAACTTTTTCCTCATTTTCTCTCTTCTTAGTTTCAGAAGCTCTTCTTCTTCCGGTCATCATCCTAGAAATCCCCACGTTCTCGCCACAGGAGTTTCTTCATTAGTCCTGCTTTAAGGATTCCACCAGGACTTCGATTCCTACACTTTCTGTGACTTTCACTCAGAAGATACACTGTAAGTTCTCTGCCTGTTGCATGTTTTGATTTTTTTCGTTTTTGTGTTTGGCAAACCTCTTTCTTAGTCGCGCACTATAGGTTGTTTTTGGCTGGTTTTTGGTGCATAGGTTTTGATCCTAGGCATATTGATTATTTAAAAACTTTTCTAGGAATGTGACGTTCATGACTAGGTAATTTTTGGGTAATTTTCTAGGTAACTTTAGGAAGTGCTTGTTTGGAATATGGAAGGTGAGAGGTTTTTAGGGTGCAAAACCGGGTAGCTTAAGGGTCACGCTTCCTAGGAGGTTTTCCTTTCAAAACTTTCCCTCCAAGGAAAGTACTAACCTGACCCTTCTAACACACAGATCCCGAGAAATCGGGAATCCGTTGGAAACGTGGGCGCATGACCATGGCAACGCGTGACTTCACACACCGCGAGCTGAGACTACCTCAGCCCGTGTATGAAAATCGTTTCTTCTCGCGCTGTTTTCCCTTTTCTATTTTTAGGTCGCCTATTTAAGCTTTTCCTCGTTCTTGTCCTGTAGGCGACCAGACGGGACCCAGGAAGAACGTGCCCAAGAAAAGCACGGTTGGCTCATCGTCCCAGCAGTCTAGCAAGGGGAAAGAGATTGAAGTGGAGGCTCCCATTCCCCAATTCAGTCCCACGGTGGAGAAGGAGGTCGAGGTGGGACTTGACGCTATCTTTGAGGTGGAGAGGATAGTCTCAAAGATTACGATCCAAGGGAGGGTCAACAAGATTCTGTTGTCCCATAACATCGAAGTTGGGATTGGCGCTCTTGTAGCCCGACCTCCCCTCGAGGGTGAGAGGAGTTACGCGCCTCTTGATGAGGAGTTCGCGGCCTGGAGCGACGAGCACCTCAAGGTCGGGGCCTTCCTACCTCTGGACCAGTACTTCACGGATTTCCTGAATTACGTGAACCTAGCCCCCTTCCAACTGCCCCTAACTCCTACTGTCTGTAGGCGGTGCTGAGGTACCTCTTCCTGAGGCACGAGTGGGAGGTCCCTACTCCAACGGACATCCTTTATTTCTTCTGCCTCAAAGCCAGCCCAGATCAACGGGGACGAGGCGACGGGTTCTACAACTTGACTTGTTTCCCAAACTCTCCTGCAGTCATCGAGCTGCCCAGCCACCCCAACGACTTCAATGACCAGTTCTTCATGTCGATGGGGTTTCGTAACTACGAGTACCACTACTTCAACCATCCTCGTAAGCTTTCCATTCTCAGCCTGCGGCTAAAAAATACTTTTTTCTTTCCTTTTTTTTTTTTTTGCGTGTATACTGGCTGGAACAACATTGTGCAATCATCTTTGTGAGGATGGCCAAATCATTGACCCTCGGGGGTCAATATGACACCTTGGCGAGGCTTCCGTCGAGTGAGAAGGACTACCGCCAGCTCGTGTCTGACAAGAAAATGCTGGCGTGTAAGCTGATTTCTACAGGCCAAACTCTGGCCTTGAGGAGGGCGTGGGCCAATCAACCAGCAACCCACGCGATGGAGACCATTCCTGAGGTCGAGGTCGCGGCTGGTGACAGCGACGAGCAGGAAGATGAGCCTGAGGTGCCCCTTGTGCAGAAGAGGAGAGCTCTGGAGGCTGCCCAGGATCCAGATTTGGACCAAGCTCAATTAGGGGCAACAGCCGGTCCCCTCCAGCCAAGGTAACCACTATCTCTTTTGGGATCTAGATAGGGCAGCCGCGGACCTTAGGTTAGTTAGGTTTAACCCACACCAGCTCGTGCATCACCACCAAAACGACCCAGACCTCAATGTAACCCTGCTCCAATGTGTAGACCAGTTAGTACTACGTAATGATGTGGGCCGTCCTAGGGGTACCGTAGTAGTAGACAATACGTTTTCCTTTAGGTCAGCCTTCTTTGAGGAGTATGGGACCAACCTTAGGTCGTGGCCCTCCCTCCTATAGGGTACAGTTGCCCCTGGAGTTAAGCAATATGTGGAGGAATCTAGCCCTGAGGTAGAGCCTGAGCTGGCACCTCCCACAATCCAAGAAGTGGTTGCTTTAGATTCTCCTTCCCATGTAGCAGCTCCTAGGTCGGAGGTCGTGGAAGTAGACTCTTCCTCTAGCTCAGAGGGTAGGAAAAAAATTTACTGTGTTGTTAATAATTTTCTTTTGAGGAATGTGCATGTATAATTAATGTCTTCTTTTCAGGCGAGGAGATGGCAGAGAGGGGAGGACCTGACATCCGATCGATGTTCCCAAGAGGGAAGCCAATCGAGGGTCCCCTCGTCAAGAGGCTTCGACCTTCTTCTAAGAAAACGCCACCCCCGGCTGCAATCACCTCTCAACCCCTGGCTAAGGGGAAAAGCTCGAGCCCAGGAGCTGCACCTGCTGCCAGACCTACAGCGACATTTCCTCGCCCTCCTCCCCTCCTCCTCCTGCTCGAGAGCCGGTAGAACTGGTTGGTCCCCCAGCTCTGATTGGTCCCCCAGCTCAGTTGGTGCCTGCTGCCACAGTCTGCATCCCCGTCAACCCTCAGGATTTGGAGATGATTCCAGACACTTTCTGGGGGACCGTCTATGAGACAGCGAACTACTTGGTGGAGCATTTCTACAAGACCAAGCCCACCGATTTGAAGGCAATCGAGGAGAGGAGCCCTAAGAACGTGATGGAATCTTCTCTCGGGATGAACCTCACAGTAAGTACTTATTTTGACCATTTTTTACATCTTACTTTTCAAGAATGCGTCTAACTATTCTTTTGCTTTTTCCAGGCGGTCTTGGCCCTCCACCACAGCATCTCTCGGGCTAGGTCCAGGAATGAGGAAATTAAGGCCGAGCTAACCACGGCCCAAGCTGCTCTCGCCACATTGGAGCAGAACGAGCAGACTGCCAGGGCCGCCTTGGCGGTGGCCCAAGCGAGTGAGCGGGAAGCGAAGTCTGCCCTCACTACTGCCTAAGCGGCCAAGCAGGAAGCAAAATCTTCTTTGGCAGCTCTCCAGGTCGAGCTTGAGGGGGCCAAGGCAAAGCTGTTGGAAGTCGAGGCGGCCGTCCAGGAGGAGAAGGAAGCGTCGGCATTCTCCATGGAGAGTATGTTGTACCATTGCTCGGCCTTCAACCAAGATGGAAACTTCTCATTCATGGCCCCTGACGCTTGGGGACACTACCTGGAGAAGTTCAAGGTTCGGCTACAGTCGGAGCTGCTGACAGCGACTGAGACCGGGGAGACCTCTGTTGCCGACGAGCAGGATGTCGAGGAGGTGACATCCTCGGAGTGACCTGGGGGGGCTTAGGATTTTTCTATTTCATTTTTATCTTTTGTAATTATTTATTAAAAGGTTTTTCTCCTCGAGACAATTTTATGATTTTAGTTATTTCATCATTTTTTTTAATATGATGTGTTTGGTAAAAGCTTAGTTCGTGTTAGTTTATTGACTTTTTCTTTGAGACTGCAAAGCACTACCTGTCAATTTTAACCAACTTCTAAGTTTTAGGACCTGGTTGTGTCCAGGATATTTAATATAAAAACTTAGTTTGCGTTAGTTTTATTGATACCTCGTGCCTTTTAGAGAAAACACTAATTAATCAATTTAACCAACTTCTAAGTTTTAGGACCTGGTTGTGTCCAGGATATCAATTTAAAAACTTAGTTCACATTAGTTTTATTGATACCTCGTGCCTTTTAGGAAAAACACTAATTAATCAATTTAACCAACTTCTAAGTTTTAGGACCTGGTTGTGTCCAGGATATCAATTTAAAAACTTAGTTCGCGTTAATTTTATTTATACCTCGTGCCTTTTAGGAAAAACACCGATTAATCAATTTAACCAACTTCTAAGTTTTAGGACCTGAATGTGTCCAGGATATATGCCTCCCAAGTAAACAAAAATAGAACTTTCTTGGTTACTTTGAGCACGCCCTTTTAAGCCTATACGCACACGGAAACATACAACGATACAAGGAATGTACTTCTCATTTTTTAATAAAACAAGGTGGCTTTCATAATTAAGCCTTACAAAAGTATGACTATTGATAATATTTCTTTAGGTGTACAGCATTCCATGTCCGTGGGATCGCCTCTCCATTAGGTCGAGCTAGTTTAAAGGTCCCTTCCTTCACAACCTCTATTATCTGATAGGGTCCTTCCTAGTTTGGTCCCAAAACTCCGTCCTTGGGATCCTTACCGGCTAAGAAGACTCTTCGGAGCACCAGGTCGCCTAAGTTAAAGATGTGTCTCTTGACCCTTGAGTTGAAAAAACGAGTGATTTTTTTTTTATAATGTGCGAGCTGGAGCTGCGAAGCTTCTCATTTTTCGTCAATTAGGTCGAGGGACGCACTGAGCAATTTGTCATTCTGGTCTTGGTCAAACGCTCGGACTCTATGCGAGGCTATCTTTGTTTCGACAGGAAGAACGGCCTCGCTTCCGAAAGTCACAGAGAAAGGAGTGTGCCCCGTCGAAGTTCGGTGCGAGGTCTGGTACGCCCATAGTACTTGGGGGAGTTGTTCAAGCCAAACTCCCTTAGCCTCGTCCAGCATTTTCTTAAGGCTCTCCTTGAGTATATTGTTCACAACCTCAACCTGCCCATTAGCCTAGGGGTAGGCCACTGAGGAGAAGCTTTTAATTATGTCGTGCTTCTCACAGAATTTGGTGAAGAGGTCACTATCAAACTGGGTTCCGTTATCTGACATGATCTTCTTCGGCAGATCGAATCGGCAGACAATATTCTTACCCACAAAATCGAGGAGTCTTTTTGATGTTATTGTTGCCAGTGGCTCCGCTTCTGCCCATTTCGTGAAGTAGTAAATAGCCACCACTGCATAGCGAACTCCTCCTTTTCCTGTGGGCAGGGCAACAACCAAGTCAATTCCCCAGACCGCAAATGGCCATGGGGACGAGATCATCTTTAGATCGACTGGTGGAGCTTGGGCGATCGTGGCGAACTGCTGGCACTTGTTACACTTTTGGACGTAAGAAATTGAGTCCTTTGATAGAGTGGTTCAATAATATCCTTGCCTCAATATCTTCAAGGCCAAACTTTGCCCCCCAGCGTGGTCCCCACAAAAGCCTTCATGCACCTCCTGCAGAATAGCCTTGGCTTCTTCTGGCAGAACACATCGCAGAAGAGGCAAAGAAAGGCCATGCTGTTACAACGTCTCGTCTACGATTGTATACCTTGGGTCCTGATAAAGTATTCTCCTCGCTTCGCTTCGCTCTTCAGATAATTTTCATGTTGTAAGGTATTCGATTATGGGAGTCATCCAAGTTGGCCTGGCGTCAATCATCTTGACCTCTCTCACAGTCTCATCTATGCTCGACCTTTCCAAGAATTCCACCGGTATTAAACCCAAGGTTTTGGCTTCCCTGGAGGTGGTGAGCTTTGCTAAGGCATTGGCATTGTCGTTCTGCTCCCGAGGGTTCTATTCGACTACGATGTATTCAAATGCAGACAGCTCCTTCTTTACCTTGGCCAGGTAGGCCGCCATCTTGGTTCCCCATGCCTAGTATTCTCCTGATACTTGGTTAACCACGAGTTGGGAATCGCTATAGCACTGGATGGCCCTAGCCTTCAGCTCCCGGGCCACCCTTAGCCCAGCCAACAAAGTTTTGTATTCGTCCTCGTTGTTGGACGCTTCGAATCTGAACCGTAATGCGGAGTGGAAACGGTGTCCCTCTGGGGATATCAAAATGATTCCAGCTCCGGACCCTTTCTCATTAGATGAGTTGTCCACAAAGTCTTTCCACAAGGCCTGCACCAGTTCTTCCATCGGTTCCTCTTGGAATCCAGTGCAGTCTGCCATGAAATGAGCCAGAGCTTGGCTTTAGATTGCGGTTCGCGGTACGTAGAGTATCTCGAATTGGCTGAGCTCGATGACCCACTTCAAAAGACATCCTGGTGCCTCAGGTTTCTGTAATACATGCCTTAAAGGTTGATCGATTATGACGTGGATTGAATGTGACTGGAAATACAGCCTGAGCTTTCTGGAGACCGTGATGAGGCAGAATGCCATTTTTTCCATCAACGGATATCGAGATTCGGCTCCGAGGAGCCTTTTGCTAATATAATAGACCGACTTCTGAGACCGGTCATCTTCCTGGACCATCACGGCGCTAGCCGCATCTTCTGTGACATCTAGGTAAAGAAAAAGAGGCTCTCCTGCTGTCGGTTTAGACAACACGGGTGGCTCAGCTAAATGTGATTTTAGGTCGAGGAAAGCACACTCGCACTCATCGGTCCACTCAAACTTTTTATTTCCCCAGAGCAGGTTATAGAATGGCAAACACTTGTCGGTTGATTTGGAAATGAACCGATTAAGGGCTACCAACCTTCTTGTCAGACTTTGGACATCCTTTCGCGACCGAGGTGATGGCATTTCAAGTAGCAATCTAATTTTATCAGGGTTCGCCTCTATTCCTTGGGTGTTGACTATGAAACCCAGGAATTTTCCTGATGCAACCCCGAAGGTACATTTTTGGGGATTCAGCCTCATACCATATTTCCTTAAGATCTCAAAACATTCTTTCAGGTCGGGAACATGGTTATCGGCTGTTTTTGACTTGACCAACATGTCTTCAACATATACTTCCCTTTTTTTCCTGTTCTTATTAGCGAACATTCTGTTGACCAATCTCTGATATGTAGCTCCTGCATTCTTCAACCCAAAGGCATGACCTTATAACAATAAACGTTGGTTGGGGTCATGAAGCTAGTATGTTCTTGGTCCGCAGGGTTCATGGTGATCTGGTTATAGCCCGAGTATGCATCCATGAAGGACATGAGCTCGTGCCCCACAGTGGCATCCACCAATTGGTCAATTCTCGGCAAGGGGAAGCAATCTTTGGGGCATGCTTTATTCTGATCAGAAAAGTCGATGCAGGTCCGCCACTTCCCGTTGGGCTTCAAGACCAAAATAGGATTGGCGACCCAGATCGGGTATTTCGCTTCGCGAATGAAGCCGCATTTTAAAAGTCGAGCTACTTCTTCTAGGGCCTCAGCTCGGGTTGTGCCCAAGCGCCTCTATTTCTGGGACTTCACAGGCATGTTTTTGTCCAAGTTAAGGGTATGCATGATGACACTTGGGCTGATCCCAATCATGTCTTCATGAGACCAGGCGAACATGTCTAGATTTTCTTGTAGAAATTTCAGCAGCTCCGCCTTTCTCTTATTACAAAGGTTTTTCCCGAGCCTAACCACCCTCGAAGGGTCTCTAGGATCGATGTTCACCTCTTTGAGCTCTTCGATGGCCTGGAGCTCGGATCTATCTTCGCCTATCCTTGGGTCGATACCATCACTCAAGGTGATACCTACGCCATCGGCTTCCTGAGGTTTGTCTATCCCAGGAATAGATCTCACTCCCTAAGATTCCTCGCTTTCGCCCTGGATGGTCATCGTCTGCTGCCCGGGTTGTGATTTTCCCTTCATGGAAATGCTATAACATTCCCTGGTGGCGAGCTGATCACCTCAGACCGTACATGTCCTCGTAGAGGAGGGGAATTTGACTGCGAGGTGGCAAATAGAAGTTATGGCTTCAACTGCCATCAACGTAGGCCGGCCCAGAATTGCATTGTATGCGGTGGAACAGTCGATAACCATGAATTCGAGGAGCTTTGAGATAGTTTGGGGTCCATCTCCCAAGGTTAATACTAACTCGATCATTCCTATCACTGTCGACCCTTCTCTGGAAAACCCATACAACATCATGGAGGTAGCCTTCAGTTCGGCTACAGACAACCCCATTTTTTCTAGCGTGGAACAGAACAGCAGGTTCACCGAACTCCCATTATCAACCAGCATCCTCCTAACTCTCCGATTGGCAAGTTGTGCAGTTATCATCGAAGGATCGTTATGTGGAAACTGGACATGACTAGCATCCTCTTCGATAAAACTGATTGGTTGCCTCTCTAATCGCTGTTGTTTGGGTAGATGCTGCTCCAGAATAAATTCAACTCCATTATGAGAATTCAGCTCATTGACGTACCTCTTCTAGGAACCTCTGCTCGTGCCTTCCAGATGAGGGCCTCCGGAGATGGTGGTTATCTCTCCTCCTATTATAGGAGGAGGGGTATCCTGATTTACCCGAGCCCCGGGTTGATTTATCGGAGCTTCCAGGGCTGGCTGACTAGTACGAACCCGATTCCGCGAATACTGAGCCAAAGGTCCGGCTATGATGAGTGTCTCGATCTCATCCTTCAAGTGCCTACAATCGTCAGTGTTGTGGCCAATGTCGTTTGTGAATCGACAGAACTTGGAAGGGTTCCTCTTGGCCTTCTGATGTTTCAAAGGCTCTGGTGTTTTCCAGGGGAGGCGGGCAGAATTTGCAAGGAACATGTGCTCCCTAGTGTTCGTGAGCTCGGTATAAGTCGCGTAGATTAGCTTAAACTTTTCTGCGGGTTTGTTCTTCTTTGGGTCATGCTAGCCACCCTCGCCACTCCCCTTTCTCTTGCCTCCACCGCCTTGGTTATTCTGGGCAACGGTTTGAGTCATTTTCACGACATCCATTTCCACTCCAACGGGCTGATCAGGGGTTTGGCTGGTTCTCGCGACCGATGCTCGCGCCTCTTCCATGTTTATCCATTCCTATGCCTTGTTCAGGAATTCATCCACGGTGCTGACACCTCTTCTCTGGATTTCTTTCCACAGCCCGCCTCCAATGAGGATTGCAGTCCTCAAACCCATAAGCTTGGAACTATCGTCCGCGCCCCTGGCTCGAGCCGCGACGTTTGCAAACCTGCTTAGGTAAGCTTTTAAAGGTTCCCCGGGCTGTTGCTTCGCGTTCGTCAGGGTGTCAGATCTGACGCGGGCAGCTTGAGAAGCTCTGAATGCCCTCTTGAAATCGGCAGAAAAATTCTTTCACGAGCTAATGGACTGCTTTTTACCCTGCTTGAACCACTGTCTAGCTGGCCCGATTAAGGTCGAAGGGAATATCAAGCATCTCAGCTCGGGGCCGATATTATGGGCCATCATCAAGGCATTGAACATACCCAAATGATCCGATGGGTCTACATCCCCATCAAATTTGGATAGATGGGGCATCCGGAAACCCGGTGGGTACGTCGTGGCTGCTATGCTGGGGGCAAAGAGCTCGAGCTCATCCCCCGAGTCATACTCATCCTTGTCCTTTTCTGACAAGAGTTTCTTCATTAGTCCATCTGAGCTAACTGTTCTAGGGTCTGGTCCTTAGTCCCTTGGTTGTTCTGGGGCTATTCAACAGCTCTTGTTCCATTGTACGCGCTAGGTGGGTTATTGTCCCTCCAAGCTTGAGCTTGGTTTGGCGGGATATTCCCACTGCCATGTATTCGAAAAGACCATCCTCTCAGTGAGCATGATTGTCATTTCTGGCTGGATTCCCCCTCTGCAAGTTGAGGCGATCTCGAAGGTCGGCCCTCAAGGCGGTTCGGGGGCTTTGCGCCGAACTTAAGCGGTTACACAGGTCTCCACCAGATCTGCCACTTCGATGGCTTTTGGTCCAGTATCTCCCATTGGAAAAGCTTGGAGCCTGCTGCCGGGGGTGAGGTTACGGGACCTCCTCGTGTGTTCGTGGGCGATGGGAAGGACCGGCCGGAGGAGGATTCCTTCTGCTGCACCCGTGCGCCAGAATGTCTCGAACTGGATGGGGAGGAGATAGGTATCTTATCGGTGATGTGGGATGCCTAACTGGCGAAGCGATCCTTGTCCCGTCCGGGCGGATCAAATTAGCTCATGGCCATTCTACCCTACCGTCTTCAGCTTCCTACGCCCGGTGGTCTGGCCGCAGCACAGGAGGGCTGGCCGAAACAGGTTATCTGCGCGAGCTTTCCCCGGACCTCCTCCACAAGCTGCCACGAGCCCTTCTGGACGCGTACGATGGTGGAGCTGAAATAGGAGTTGAGGTTCTGACTAATCGGCTGAATTGTTGATTGGCCCTAGGAAACTCCTTAAACATAGCTCCCTGGTTATGGTGTGACATGGGTGCAGAACTCGGGGTTGAGGTTTTGACTGATCGACTTGGTCTAGGCCGACTATCCATGCGGGACTTGTGAGTCCCGCTTTGCCTCTTTTTGACGTTAATGTCGGTTGCAAGAGGGGGTAGTTGGGCCAAGACTTTCTCGATTTGCTTACTTGCTCTGGATAGCTGACTCCTCAACTATATGTTCTCCATTTCTGTCGCCGTTAGGTAACCCAAGTTCGGATTTGGCGGTCGGGGCGCCGAACTCCCGGTGTCGTCCTGGCCCATTAGCTGTTTCCCGATCGCTGCTGGACCTCGGGGTTTGGTTCGTTGGATATGGCGGCATGGTGGGCCTCCTGCCCATCATGTTGATCTGCCTCGTTACCATGCCTCGACTGAGTAACCACCATGATCAAGTTTTTGCGATAGCACTAATCCAAATCCTCTCAATGAAAGCACCAAACTGTTGACGCTGTTTTTCACCAACAGATAATTACACAAATAAGTAGAATGGATTAGTGCAAATTGGTAAACCGTAATATGAAAAGAATTGTAATCTAGACTTGGGAAACTAATAGCATGGGAAGATGGTCACTCCTTTTTTTTAGGTGGTTCAAAGGTTAAAATCCCTCTAGTCCACCAGTAGATATTATTGATATCTCTTGACTATTTCTTACAAAGTGCTTCTTTACAAAATTATGCCAACCCCTTGACTACCCAGGGTCTTGGTATTTATAGGAAGATGATATCTGGATTAGCAAGGGGGTCATCCCGTGATCTCTTTATCCTTCACGTCATCTCTGTGACACTGATGATTAATTCCTAAACCTTACAGTGAAGTGTGGTCTAATCAATAGGTAAGGATGGGTAATGGGCCTCATGGCCCAAATCAGATGTGGGATGTCCGAACACGCACGTTTATACTGCGCATCCCAGAAATCAGGAATAGAACAGACACGTGATGTCTGATATACGCACGTTTATATTGTGTGGTTGACTTTACAAGGATTCGGGTGTCTGATCTCTGCCGCATCACAAGCTTAATGCGGTGCCAGCTCGTGACACTCATATTGCTGACACGATGGCTCCAAGTAGCAGCTAACTCTCTAACCAGCTCGGGCTAGCTAGATAGAGGCCCGTAATAAACAGCTCCGGGTGGACAGTTGACACGTGGTAGATCAAATTAGGTCCTTCTCTAGCTCGCCAAAGTGTGCGGGTATTTAGGGCGTACATACTGTGAATTATTTAAGTTTATTATCTTAATCTTGATCCTCTCATACCAATATGACATTAAGACCACTTAGATAAACTTTAGAATTTTCTGATATTTACTTAATATTATTAACATAATATCAGACATAGTCTATATATATAATAATTCCATTAAATTATTTATTTCATTTAAAATATTTGTCAATTACAATTACTTTAAGGGAACTATTCCCAACACAAACCTCTCCCGAACTTCAGTTATTTCTCGAGGGGCAATAATCAAATCTCAAACCCTGAGTCACCCATACTTGAGTGCAAAATCATGTTTCCAAAAACTTGACCACTCATGCTCGCGTAGCAGGTGATAAACGAGTTTTAGGCTCGTTTAGGGTCTAGTTTTTAGGTAAGTTTTCATTAGTTTAGGGCTATTTTATTCCAGAATTATGCTCGTTTGTTCATGCTTTAGGTTTTCCATGCTAAATTGGTGAAAAGAGTGGAATGAAGTGAAAGTGGAAGAAAATGGAGTTAATTTGGATAAAATCGTGTTTTTCGGGAGCAATATGCCCGAGGTATGATACTATCAATAGTGCTACAGTGCTATCAAAGTGGCACTACAGCACTAGGAAGGATATGTTAGACTCTGTTGAATCTATCAGTAGCGCTCTAGCGCTACAAAACAGGCGCTACGGTGCTATCAAGAACAGAAGAGTAGCGCTACAACGCTCAAGACCTAGCGCTACGGCGCTATCAACGTAGATTTTAGAGTTTTAGCCACTTTTTAAAGGACAAAACAGTCTTTTCACTTGGGAGCCTTGGAAAACTATTTAAAGGACATTATTCTGTGAATTTGATAAGCATTTTTAGTTTTATAAACCCTAGATTTAGAAAAGACTGCTATAATTAGATTTCTTTTCCTGACTTTTTAGATTTTTCTCTTCATCTAAATTCTTTAGGTTATTTTCTATGAATAATTATTTGAAGTTTATTTTCATTATGTTAGCTATGAACTAAATCTTTTATCTAGGGATTAATGTATTCATTTGAATTTCAATTTAATTTTATTATGATGTTCTATTGATACTTCTTCTCTATTCTAATCTATATGATGTTTTTTAATGCTGGTAAATACTTGATCACTATTTACTTGATTTAATGGTTTTGATTCACCGATAGATGAGAATTGAATATGCTATCATTATATAAACATAGGTTGCATATTGGATGAAAGTACCTGTATGGCTTGTGTAGTAATTAGGTTGCTATGCTTAATGCCTTCTATGTGTTTAAGTTTATCACAAAAAAGTAGAAAACCTGCATATAGATTGAGATCTTATATCTTGAAAAAGAATAGGAATCGATTATGTTAACCTTCTATTAGAATAGAAAGAAGAGATTTAGAATTGATTAGTTAAATTTAATAGAATGAAGAGTTGATGAAATTATTTCCTAGGCTTTTAGTTATTGATTTTTAATCCATTGATCCATTGTTCTATTTACATTAATTAAATTGCATTCGTAGTTTATAATTTTTCCTTTGAATTTTAATTATCAATCTAAAATTTTAATCACCAAATAGAAGCTAAGAAACAATTATTGGTAATTGATAAATAGTCTCTATGGGACGATCTCTATTCTTACAAACTATATTATTTGAATCGATCACGTACACTTGTGTGTAGATTTCACATATCAGCAGGACCTAGGAAAATAAGCTTGTTGTGACCGAAGTAGGCCTAATGTCATGACTTCTGACAACGGAATGACCTAGGAAAACTAGTAAAACCTAGAGTTGGAAAAACCTAAAAACCCCATTTAATGGGAGAACTTGAGTTATCTCTTGAGGACTATGCGCCCGAGGAGCAGTAATCAATTCTCAAGCCCCGAGGTTGTCATACTTGGGCGCAAACCTCAAGTTTCCAAAAACTTAATCACAAGGCCTGGCCTAAAGGGGCGGAGATCTCGATCCATGTCCCGAGGACTTAGAGCCCGAAGACTAGCAACGAGTTTTTGATTCCCAAAACCCAAGTAACTCGTACTAGAGGGGAAAAGATATAATTGTGACTAACAAAAATGACCTAGTGAAACCTCCCAATGACTTTGTGCCTATTGAGTAACACTTCATTTTTGAACCCTAAGTAAATTTGACCTCCTAAGACCCGAGTTGTTGGGACTGGAGGACGTAAGGACAAGATGAGTTCCCCCACTTGACAACGCACCAAAGTTACTTCCGAGGATTGTGAGCTCGTGAAGCAACACTAAAGTCTTAAAAGCATTGAAATACTAGGTGAGTCGACAAGACTCGAGTTGCCAAGAATCGAGCACAAGTCTCTAGAAAAACTTACTAGGGAAATTAAGACCTAAGTCTCAAATTCTAAGGCCCATGAGTGGTGGACAAGATAAAGTTTAAAATTCTCATGACATCAAATTGCGTTGAGTTAAAATTAAAACCTTACCAAATTTAATACCAAATTGCCCAATTACTAAATGCTAAAAATATGTTGAGTGATAACACAATGAAGCCAGAAGAATAGTGCAAGCAAGAACCATCCAGTAAAGTAAGAAGAATTTATTACTGTTGTTGGGGGTTCGACCAGTAACTTATTTGTACCCTAAATAGAGCAATGGCACGAAGACCTATTTTAAAAGAAATAAATAAAACAAAATTACAAGGGCCTACTTGTCCGAGGGAACTTCCACGATGATGTCTATTACAGGAATGGCCTTGGGGGCACGACCCACCTTAGCTGCAGCCTAAGCCTGGGCAGCTACTGCTTCGTTTGCCTAAAAGCGTTGTTCGAACAACATATTGATGATGGGGTCGTCTGTGAAGGCCAATTGTATCTCCTTGTTGCTCCGCCAAGGCACATTAAGGGTGTCCTCCGCCAGCACATCGAGCTCCTTCTCCAGCTCCTGAACTTTAAGTTTCAAACCCTCAGACTCCGTGGCAGCAGTTTGAGCCAACAAAACCGCGTGTGCAACTTTCGCCCGAGCTCGGGTAGCGTCTCCTCGGGCTTGGGCAGCATCCTCTCGGCATGATGCAATACCTCCCCTACATGCTTGTCTGCCTCCTTGCGGGCAAGGCAGGTTTCCTCCCGTAACACCTCAAGGTCATCAATAACCTTATGGACACCCTCCTCAGCAGCCTTGGAGCGCCCCATGGCTTCTTCCACTAGCTTGGAGGAAGTCTCCTCAATTGTTTGGAGTCTCGAATGCTCCGTCGTTACATGGGTCTCCAGGTTGAAGGCACGAGCCTTCTCGTCTTCTAGTGCCTTCTAGAGCCTTGAATGCTCCTCCAGTGAGACAACAACCTCCCTTAACTCCTTGAGCTCGAAGGACCGTGTCATGATGATGTCCCTGAGCCATTAACAAAGAGTCGCAACCTACACAACGAAATAAAATTAGCTTCAAGAAAACATTTAGCTGTAAATAGATAAGTTTTGAAAATCCAGAATAATACTTACTCGCAGTGTGGCGTAATGGCAGGTTGCGAGGAGGGAACTCATTGTTTCCTCTGCAATCGGCGAAGATGCGAGAAGGCTCTCACAGAGGGATCCTATCAAACCCTGAAGAAGCTCTGCCGCTAGCGGAGCTATCCTCTCTTCAAGCCTCCCTACTAGGAGAGGCTCTAGCTCTTCGTGGCTGGGAAGCGACATCGAGGTCTTCCGCCTATCCTCTCGAAGGAATTCCACAAGGGCCTTGAAGTCTTCATACCCCTCCTAACAAGATCTACATTCGATCATTACAAAAAATGCACATGTGGATGAGCCAAGGATCTTCTTTTCTAATACATCATTACAACACATATTACATCATTTCTTTTCTAATGGGACTGCAAGATTCTTACTCACAGGTCCGGGGCAATATCTTACTCATGAATCCCTTACCTTCTATCAACAAAGTCTTCTTCCTTGTTTCTCGAGAAGAAAATCAACGAAGGATTGGTTCTCTTGCTACTGATATAGAAAACACTCAACCTATGGATTTTGCTTTCAGTGGGGATCAGCCTAATGGTGGTTCACAGTTCACGCCACAAAGAAATGACCCATTAGTACACCACAATAAGCCTCGTTCCTCTCCTACACCACGCAAGAACATGCCCCTTTCTACACACTGCAACATTTTTGGGCATACCATCGATAGATGTTACAAACTCCATGGATATCCTCCTAGTTAAAAAAAATCCTAATGCATCCAATACCACTGTTGTCAATCATTTACACACTTCCGAAGACCCTGTTTCCCAAAGCACCAACGACAATACATTTCTGCCTCAACTTAGTGCTACACAACACTAACAACTTCTTCAGCTCCTTGCTAAACAACAATTAGGTACCATGAATACTAATCTTGTCCCCTACAAGTAATTCAGGTATCATTCTTTCTACAAACTTAATACCAAACTTGATTCTTGGATTATGGACTCGGGAGCTACTAGACATATATGTTCTAATGTTTATCTTTATTAATTCATTAAGTCCTATCATTCCAAAAAAATTAATTCTACCCAATAAAGATACTTTATATGTGCACTATTGTGGTAATGTTCCTTTACAATCCAATCTCATTCTTACTGATGTTCTATATGTTCCATCTTTCCAATATAATATTATCTCTGTTAGTCAATTATATTCCTGAATCTATCAATATTACTTTCTCTTCAAATTCTTTTTTTATTCAGGATTCAATCACCCGGAAAATGATTGGCAATGGTAGTTATAACCATGGTCTCTACATTGGACAACACTACGTCTATTTTTCTCCACTTTCTGTTACTGCTGAGACTTGGTATTCTAAACTAGTTCATCTATCTTCTAAATACCTAGATATACTAAGTGATACTTCATATTTTAATACTTCTCAATTACATAAAAATTATCCATGTTTTCTTTGTCCTATGTCTAAACAAAAGAGATTACATTTTCCTAATAATAATCATTTTGCTAAACAAATATTTGATATTATTCATTGTGATATATAGGATCCTCATCATATTCCTTCTCATTCTAATCATAGATGTTTTTTTTATAGTTTTGGATGATCATTCTCACTTTGCATGGATATATTTGTTAAAACACATGTCTAACAGTCTTACTATTATTCCTCAATTTTTAAATATGATTCACACAATTTTCCACTGTTATTAAATACTTTCGTTCTGATAATGCACCTGAATTAACATTTACCGATCTTTTCTCTCAAAAAGTCATTTTACATCAATTTTCTTATGTAAAAAAACCTCAACAAAATGCCATAGCTGGGAGAAAAAATCAATATCTTTTAAATGTGGCTAGGGCTTTACATTTTCAAGCTGACAATTCTATTACTTTTTGGTATGAATGTATCCTTACTGCCACTTACATCATCAATACGACTCCTACACTTTACATAACAAAAGCCAATATGAAATTATATATCACACACCTCCTGATTACAATCATTTTTGCACTTTTGGTTGTCATTCTTTTGTCTCTACATTAATAGCGCATAGAACCAAGTTTGAGTCACGAGCGAAAACTTGTGTCTTTGTCAGTTATCCACTAGAATTAAAGGGTATCATTTATATGATATTCATAACAAGACTTTCCTTTAATGTAGTGAATTATCTTTTCACAATATTTAAATAATAAAACTAATTAAATATTTTAGATTATTTAAATGCTATTTTTTAAAATACCATTTTATTTAAAAAATTATTTTCAAAAATTGCCTTAATTAAAAATGCCAATTTCAAAAATTGCCACATTAATTAAATAATTTGTCTAAATTGAATATTTGACCTCGAAGAACAAAGTTCTTCCAAATATGCCATTTTCTTGATTTTTCCCAATTTAAAATATGTAAAGCATCCTATTCTATTACTTTGTAAAATGTCTCTCATCTCATAAATAATTAGAAAATACCATTTGACATATGAAATTCAGTGGGGTCTTGATAAAACATGCAAGTTGGGCCCAATAGTTTAAAATAAAAATAAATTGTTCTTATGCATCGTTTAAAGAAAATAAAATGTATCTCCAACTGATAAGTTTAAAACTAAAGTCCATAACATGATTCTTTAAAACTCGACACTTATGTTGATCGTTTATTCGTTCATAGGATACCCCCACACCATACACAACCAAACGTCGGAACTCCTCACATCACAGAGCGTGCCAAAGAGAAACCCTATTTTTTACCTGAAAGGGGGAAAGTAAGGGGCTGAGATAAACGCCCAGTAAGGAAGTACAAGCAAATACAACAATATTCAAGGAAACACAAGAAGTTTATATTCGTATCGTAAAACTCATAGCATATCATACCATAGTCATATCATATTCATTTTATAATCATATCATATCATATCGCATCACAATCATAATCATACATCATACTCTTTGTGATCATGGCACCGTTATTGTCCATGTCACATCTTGAGGTAACCAGCAAAAGCATAAAACTGAAAAGACCTCCTCTGTGAGGTAAACATGATCTCTGGTCCTTGAATAACCTTGGTGCATCCACCCAATGAGTTACGTCATATCCTTAGTAACTCATTTGTTGTGTCGCATTCAACACGCTAGCAACCCTTTGCTTTTTATACATCATACAAACACATGTAATCCATTTCACATCAAAACAAAGGAAACACATGTTGCATCATACGCATCATAACATTTCAAGATAGAACTTCATTTTTCATATTACATGGTTTGTCATCATACACAGTACATCATTTTCCTCATAACATAAAATCTTAGCATTCATAGCATAAACGTAGAAATTCTATCTAACTTCTTACCTCAGGTCTGAGCAAAGCAAAAATGAGAAAAACTTCACAACGAGCCAATAATCATAATCAAACGTCGTCTCTTAGAATCACATATTAATACTCATGCCCAACACATATACCTCAATAATTCCAAACATACACATTTTCACATAAAATCATAAAAGAATAATTCTAATTCTACCTATTAACCATTCATGGTTACAATGTAAAAACCATATGTTTGAACAATAGACATATATTTGAATGTAAAAATGTATTTGCATGCGACATACATACACGGGAGGGTTGTTAAAATGTAATGTTTTAAAACCATAATTCTTACATGCTTAATTCTTGCTTTTTCAAATAAAATTCAGAAACATAATTAAATTGCCATTATTTGTTTCTTTAAATCTGAAAATATGATTAAGCAATTTAATACATTATATTTATTTTTATAAAAATAATGCATGTAATCTTTTCCTAATTTCTCATAAAATAATAATTCCATTTTGTTGACGCGGTTCTTCGGCAACAGATAATTAAGAGAGGAAGAGAAAGAGATTAGTACTTAAAAGTAGAACCGTCACAGATATGAAATCTTTGTGGAAAGAACTAGGTGACTCCAGACACGTTTTTAAGTGGTTCGAAGGTTAAAATCCTTCTACTCCACTAGTCAATATTATTGATATTCTCTGGATCGTTGGTTTACAAAGTATATAGTTCTTAAAAGACTATTTTTCCAACCCCTATCAACTCCCAGGGTCTCCATATTTATAGGAGAAGGCACCTGGAAGTTGGTAGGGAGGTCATCCCGTGACCTTACCATTTGTCATATCAAGTCTGTGATATTCATGATTAATTCCTAAACCTGACACACAAGTGTGGTCTAATCAGAATGGAAGGAGATAATGGGTCGCACAGCCCAACTCGTCCGTGGGTGTCTGAATACGCACGTTCCTGCTGCGTGTCCGAGAAGTCAGGGGGATATCGGACACTTGATGGCAGGAATATGCACGTTTATCTTGCGTGTTGACTTCCCATAGGGTCAGAGCTTCCTGAGAAGCTCGTTACTGGAGCAATTCATAACCCGAGCTCATCCTTCCGTGGTCACCGGATGTTATTCCCAGCTCCTGGTGCAACAAGTGCGAGCTGGAAACAGGACCCCCTCGAGCTAGAAAGGGCCCGTCCTGGAAATAGAGCCTCTGGCCTGTGGGAGCCTCGGACTAAATCATCTTTAGTCCGAGGCTCGTCCTGCTAAACAGCCCGTGGGAAAACCAGGGCGTACATCTGTCCCCCAAGCTCCTGCTCGTGGTCCATGACGTCAGATATGGGAGACCACAGTAGGGGCTTTTAGACTTCTCCCACAACCCTTCGCATTCCATGCTTTTCGCAGGCGTCTGATACGTGGAACGCCGTGGGTGGCGACGGTACACTCTACGAGAACCGCATTAAATGGCCTAGCCTACTGTCCAGCCGTCGTTTCACATTTCGAGTGGAGGGTCTCCCAAGGGCCTTTTACACGTGATCCTTCCCGTGTATAAAAAGGGGTGGTCATCCCACGCACGGGCCACCTTACCATTCAAAACCTCTCAAATTTCCTTCTTTTCTCTGACCTTCCGAAGAACAAAACCCTCATTTCCATTGCTCTCATCTTCTTCGTTCACGAAGCTTAAGCGTACGAGTTCCTTCAAATCCTTGGAGACCATTGTGCCAACGAAGCTCCTACCAGCGCAACAACCTCGCTCACCATCTAACCATATACTGTAAGTCTTCTGTCCCTGTTTATTTTTGAAAGCATGCCACTGTAGCTTAGGTAAAAAAAATTTACTGTAGCCACATGCAGACGTTTTCTGGGTCACGCGGATATGGAGGGTGACAGCCCTTCTTAGATTAGGGCATACTTGCCATGGGACATCGTCTTAGAATATGGGTTCCATGGTTCTTTCTTAGGAACAATTTCTGGGTAGGATCCTTAGGAATTTTGGGTGCAAAAACCGGGTAGCTTAGGGAATACGCCTTAAAAGCGGTTTTGCCACGCCTTGCCTGTTGAAACTTTCCCCCCAAGGCAATTTTTTACTCTGAGTCCTCTGACACACGAATTCCGAGTAATCTGGGATCTGTTGAGGGCATAGGCGCGTGTTCCCTGGAACACGTGGCACCACTCTCCACGGGCTGGGCTTACCCCAGCTCGTGTACTTAATACTTGCTTCATTCTCCTGCTTGGGTCGCCTTTTCTAAAGTGTTTTCTTTTGTTCGATAGGCGACCAGATGGCTCCAAAGAGAAATCCGCCACAGAAGAATGTGGGAAGTTCGTCCTCCCAGCAGGATAAAGGAAAGGCGGTGGTGACCAGCTCGCCAATTCCTCACTTTGGGCCGGCGGTGGAGAAGCAAGCCGAGGTGGCCCCTGATGCGTTTTTCGAGGCGGAGAGAATCGTCTCGAACATAACCAGCCAGGCAAAGATCACCAAAATCTTCCTCAACCACAACATTCTTCTGGGGATGACCTCCGTGATCGCCCGACCTGCTGCGGATGGGGAGCGGAGCTGTACGCCGCTCGACGAGTCGTTCGCGGCCTGGAGCGGTGAACACTTCAAGGCAGGGGCCTTCCTCCCCCTGGATCAGTATTTTGCTGATTTTCTGAACTATGTGGGGTTGGCCCCATTTCACCTCCCCCCCAACTCATACAGTCTGCTGGCGGGATTGAGGTATTTGTTCCAAAAGCATGAGTGGGAGGTCCCCACTCCTGCTGATATTCTATATTTCTTTTGCCTCAAAGCCAGCCCGGACCAGCGGGGGCGAGGCGACGGGTTCTATTACTTAACCCGCTTCCCTAACACAGCAGCAGTGATCGAGCTGCCGAGCCATCCAAACGACTTCAAAGACCAGTTTTTTATGTCAACTGGGTTCCGAAACTGCGATCATCACTATTTCAACCATCCTCGTAAGTGATCCTTGATTTAGCTCGCCTTTTAACGGTTATCTTATTTTAGCTCGTCCCTTATTCCACTTCTGATTTCAACCAACCTTGCAGCCATCTACGCGAGGACCGAAAAGTCTGTGACCCTCGGGGGTCAATACGATACACTGGTGAACTTGCCCCCCAGTGAGAAAGACTACCGCGCGCTCGTAACGGACGAGATGATGGTATTCTACAAGCTGATTTTCCCAAATCAGACTTTGAATTTAAAAAGGCCCCGGGGGCCTCCCCCAGCTCGCGACAACAGACCGATCGTCGCGGAGGAGGTCGCAGACGACGAAGGCAAGGAAGAAGGTGAGGAAGTTCCTCTGGTGATGAACAGGAAGAGGACCTTGGAAGTCGCCCAGGGGATGAGCGAGGAGAGGGCCCAATCCAGAGCAGCCGCGGGTCCTTCCGGTCAAGGTAACTCTTACTTATTTAAGAACGTAGATAGGGCCACTGCAGACCACCGGCTGGTTAGGTTCAACCCTAGGCAGCTCGTCCATCGTCACTCAAGGAATCCGGACCTGGACACGCTCTTGCTCCATTGCGTTGACCAGCTCGTGCTGGACAACCAAGAGAGTCGGCCTAAGGGTACCGTAGTAGTAGATAATACCCTAGCCTTTAGGTCGGTCATTTTTTAGGAGTACGGGACCAACTTACGCACGTGGCCTGCGCTCCAGAGGGGCATCTATGCTCCGGGGGTTAGGCAGTACGTAGAAGAGTCCAGCCCCAAGTCAGAACCGGACCTAGAACCTTCGCCAGTTCGCGAGATAATCGTCCTAGGCTCTTCCAGCTCGGGGGGTAGGGCTCCCTTAGTATTTGCTTTCTTATTGCCTTTGGACCTTTTGTCTTTATTTCTGCATGATTGCTACCTTGTAATAACCATGTTTTTTGTTCTTGGCAGAAGAGATGTCTCAGCCCGGGAATAGTCTGCGGGGCGTTGTGTTCGGTGGGAATCCCCCAGCAGGGCCGAGGTTAAAGAGGGTTCGCGAGTCCAAGAGCTCGGCTGGGGCCTCCACCAAATCCCCGGCTAAGGAGAAGGAGAAAGCCCCGCCATCCAAGGTCGCGGGGTCGAACCTCCCTGTCGCCAGGACAGGGCTCATGCACCCGCCACCCCAACGATCTCCGCTAGCCGCCCAAGACGGGGTAATAGAGGTCGGGAATCTGGCCACGGCAGCCCCGGACGTGCGTATCCCGGTCGACCCCCGGGCTCTGGAGAAGATGCCCGAAGCATTCCGGGGTACGGTGTATGAGTCGGCTAGCTACGCCGTCAGCCATTTCAACAATATCAGGGAGAAGGAGCTCCAGGCCATCGAAACAACGAGCCCGGTCCGAGTTATAGAGTCTGCGATGGACATGACCTTAACGGTAAAGTGCCCCCTTCTTTTAAGGCTTTAACACTCACATGCCACCTTTTTCCTTCCAGTTTGTTAATTTATCATTCTTTTCTTGCAGGGCATTGCTGCCGCCTACAAAGGCATTGTTAGGACCAAGGCCCAGCTCGAGGGTTTGGAAGCTGATCGCCAGACCGCCCTCCAGGAGTCTCAGGAGGCAAGAGACGCTCTGGCGGCCTCTAAAGCCGAGCTAGAGAAGATCTGCTCCGAGAACCAAGAGCTTAAAAACTCCCTGGCCGCATCCGAGCTAGAGAAGATCCGCTCCGAGAACCAAGAGCTTAAAAACTCCCTGGCCGCATCGCGGACAGATCTTGAGGCGGCGAAGGCCGAAGCCCAGGCCTCCCAGGCCGCCCTGAAAGACGAGCGGGTCGTATCGGAGCAGTCCTTACAAGACCTGTTCTATCACTGCTGGTCCCACAATCCGGACGCGGACTTTTCTTTCATGCCGCCGGACCTCTGGGCATTCTTGTTGCCGCAGCTTCAAGCCCGCCTGAATAAGGAGGTTCCTCCATCGGAGACTGGAGAGGCCTCTACCGCGGCGGAGCAGGATGAGACCGCGACCTCCAAAGGGCCAACTGATGGGGCTTAGGACACTTCTCGTTTAAGTATTTTGAACTCTTTCTATTGTAATTCTCTTTTTTATGTGAGGCGTTTCCGCCTCGAGACAATTTGCTCAGCCAGTTTTACATATATATTTTTATGCATTTGGTCACAATTCATCTCTTTATTTTTATGAACTTAGTTCGAGTTAACTTTATCCGTATCCCGGGCTCTTTAAAGAAGAACCACGGTCAACAAATTTCAGTTGACTTCTAAGTTTTATGACCTGGTTAAGACCAGGAACTTATTTTGAAAAAAACTTAGTTCGCGTCAACTTTTATCTGTATCCCGGGCTCTTTAAAGAAGAACCACGGTCAACAAATTTTAGTTAACTTCTAAGTTTTATGACCTGGTTAAGACCAGGAACTTATTTTGAAAAAACTTAGTTCGCGTCAACTTTTATCCGTATCCCGGGCTCTTTAAAGAAGAACCACGGTCAACAAATTTTAGTTAACTTCTAAGTTTTATGACCTGGTTAAGACCAGGATAGGACTTAGTTTGTGATAACTCTTATCCGTAGATAAAAATTAACACCTAAGTCGTTAAGGAGACCTGGATATATCCAGGTACCATATGCCCCCCAAGTAACTGGGAAAGGGTCTTTCGTTGTTACTTTAAAATTACACTTGCAAATAACGAGAAACATTTGATTTTTATTTATACATGGAAGGTGACCTTCTAGGCCTTACAAATGGCTCATTGATAATATTTCTTTAGGTGGATAGCATTCCAAGTCCGCGGGACCGCCCCTCCACCAAGTCGAGTTAACTTATAAGTTCCCTCTTTGATGACTTCGATGACCTGGTATGGTCCTTCCCAGCTTGGTCCCAAAACCCCATCTTTGGGATCTTTCCCAGCCAGGAAAACTCTCCTCAAGACCAAATCACCGACGCTAAAGGCACGTCTTTTGACCTTAGTGTTGAAGTAGCGAGTGATTTTCTGTTGATAACAGGCGAGCTGGAGTTGTGAATCCTCTCGCCTTTCATCCACTAAGTCTAAGGAGTGGCATAGGAGCTCGTGGTTCTCGTCTTGGTCGTAGGACCGGACCCTGTGCGACAGGACCTTCACCTCCACGGGGAGGACTGCTTCACTTCCAAAGGTTAGGGAGAAAGGAGTGTGACCCGTGGGAGTCCGATGTGAGGTCCTATAGGCCCACAGAACTTGGGGGAGCTGTTCTGGCCAGATCCCCTTTGCCTCATCTAGCCTCTTCTTGAGGCTTGCCTTCAGAGTTTTATTGACAGCCTCGACCTGGCCGTTCGCCTGGGGATAGGCCACGGACGAGAAGCTTTTCACAATTCCGTGCCTTTCGAAAAATTCGGTGAACAGGTCGCTGTCAAATTGAGTGCCATTGTCGGAGACGATCTTTTTGGGTAGGCCAAATTGACATATGATGCTTTTAACCACGAAGTCTAGCACCTTTTTCGATGTTATTGTCGCCAACGGCTCTGCTTCGGCCCACTTGGTGAAGTAGTCAATGGCTACCACGGCGTAACGGACCCCGCCTTTTCCGGTGGGCAGGGCGCCTATTAGATCTATCCCCCAAATGGCGAAGGGCCAGGGAGATGAAATTATTTTTAGTTCGGTCGGAGGAGCTCGTGCAACCGCGGCGAACCGCTGACACTTGTCGCACTTTTTTTACATATGAGATCGAGTCTTTGGACAGAGTCGGCCAGTAATAACCCTGCCGAAGGATCTTCAAGGCCAGGCTTTGCCCCCCAGTGTGATCTCCGCAGAATCCGTCATCAACTTCTTGCAGGATGGCCTTCGCTTCACTTGGAAGATCGCACCGGAGGAGAGGTAAGGAATGCCCACGTCGGTACAACACCCCCTCGACTAGCGTATACCTCGGCGCTTGATAAAGGACTCGTCGTGCGTCGTTCCGCCCTTCGGGTAACTTGCCCTCGACGAGGTACTCAACAATGGGAGTCATCCAGGTCGGCCTGATGTCAATCATTTCAATATCTGCTCGATCTTCGTCTATGCTGGGTTTCTCCAAGAACTCAACTGGCACCAACCCCAGGGTTTCTGTCTCTCCTGAGGTGGCGAGCTTGGTGAGAGCATCTGCGTTGGCGTTCTGCTCCCGAGGTATCTGTTCGATCGACCCTTGCCCAAACGTAGACAGTTCGGATTTTACCTTAGCCAAATAGGAGGCCATCTTGGAACCCCGCGCCTGATACTCGCCTAGAACCTGATTCACCACGAGCTGGGAGTCGCTGAAGCATTGGACAGAGCTTTCCTTTAGCTCACTATCTATCCTAAGTCCAGCTAACAAGGCCTCGTACTCTGCCTCGTTGTTAGACGCCTTGAACCCGAACCTCAGCGCCGAGTGGAATCTATGCCCCTCTGGGGATATCAGAATGATTCCGGCCCCGGAGCCGTTCTCGTTAGATGAGCCATCAACGAAGATCTTCCACGATGAACTTGAGGAGGCGACCTGAGGTGAGTCTTCTGATGGGATCTCATGGAATCCCACGCATTCTGCCACGAAGTCGGCCAAGGCTTGACTTTTTATGGTAGTTCGGGGAGTATAGAAAATCTCGAACTGACTGAGTTCGACCGCCCACTTTAGCAAGCGTCCTGAGGCTTCAGGCTTTTGCAAAACCTGCCTTAGAGGCTGATCGGTCATGACGTGTACATAGTGGGACTGGAAGTATGGCCTGAGTTTTCACGAGGCCGTGATTAGGCAAAACGCCAGTTTTTCCATCAATGGGTACCTCGACTCAGCTCCGAGGAGTCTCTTGCTGATGTAATAAACCGGTTTCTGAGCCTGGTCCTCTTCTCGCACCAGAAAAGAACTAGCTGCGTCCTCAGTGACGGCCATGTAGAGGAAAAGAGGTTCTCCTACCTTGGGCTTTGACAGCACAGGTGGCTCAGCTAGGTGCGTTTTTAGGTCGAGGAATGCGCTTTCACACTCTACTGTCCATTCGAACTTCTTGTTTCCCCGGAGCAGGTTGTAGAAGGGTAAACACTTGTCGGTCGATTTGGAAATGAACCGGTTTAGTGCTGCCACCCTTCCTGTGAGGCCTTGGACATCTTTCCGCGACCTGGGGGAAGGAAGCTCGAGCAGTGACCTGATCTTGTCGGGGTTTGCCTCGATTCCTCGGGTATTGACTATGAAACCCAAGAATTTCCCCGATGCGACACCGAAAGTGCATTTCTGAGGATTGAGCCTCATGCCATATTCTCGCAGTATGTTAAAGCATTCTTCCAGATCGGTGACGTGGTTGCTGGCAATCTTTGACTTGACAAGCATATCATCGACGTACACTTCCATGTTTTTCCCGATCTGATCCGCGAACATTCTATTTACCAGCCTTTGGTAGGTAGCCCCGGCATTCTTAAGACCGAACAGCATGACCTTATAGCAATAGACATTAGTCGGGGTCATGAAGCTGGTATGATCCTGGTCTGCTGGATTCATCGCGATCTGATTGTAGCCCGAGTACGCGTCCATGAAGGACATGAGCTCGTGCCCCGCCGTGGCATCCACCAGTTGATCGATCCTCGGCAATGGAAAGCAATCCTTGGGGCAGGCTTTATTCAAGTCGGAAAAGTCGATACAGGTCCACCACTTCCCATTGGGCTTTGGAACTAACACGGGATTGGCAACCCAAATGGGAAATCTGGCTTCGCGGATAAAGCCACATTTTTTGAGTCGGGCCACTTCTTCTTCAAGGGCTTCGGCTCGGGTTGTCCCTAAACGCCTCTGCTTTTGAGACTTGGCAGGGACGCTTTTGTCTAGGTGGAGCGTGTGCATGATTACGCTCGGACTGATCCCTATCATGTCCTCGTGCGACCATGCGAATACGTCCAGGTTCTTTTTCAGAAACGCAGTCAGTTCCGCCTTTCTTCTATCGCAGAGGTTCTTTCCGAGCTTAACCGTCCGTGATGGGTTTTGTTCATCGATGCCTACCTCCTCGAGATCTTCAATAGCTTGGAGCTCGGACCTGTCCTCGCCTACTCGGGGGTCAATGTCCTCGCTTAGGGCGAGCTTTTCGTCTTCGGAAACCCGAGGTTTTTCACTCTCAGGAGCCGCCTTGGGTCCCTGTGATTCCTCTTCATCCTGAATGGCCATCGTCACCTGCCCGGGTTTAGATTTTCCCTTCATGGAAATGCTGTAGCATTCCCTGGCAGCGAGCTGATCGCCCTTGATAGTGCAGACCCCTGTTGAAGTAGGGAACTTCATGGCGAGGTGCCGGACGGACGTGATAGCTTCGAAAGCAACGAGCGTAGGTCGGCCCAAAATTGCATTGTAGGCAGCGGAGCAGTCAATGACTAGGAATTCGAGTAGTTTGGACACTGTTCGGGACTCGTCTCCTAGGGTGATCACCAGCTCAATCGTTCCTATCGCTGCTGACCCTTCTCCTGAAAAACCATATAGCATCATCGAGGTTGCCTTCAGCTCGGAGACGGTCAGACCCATTTTTTCTAAGGTGGAACGGAATAGGAGGTTCACCGAGCTCCCATTGTCCACTAACACTCTCCTTACTCTCTGGTTGGCGAGCTGGACTGCTACGACCAAGGGATCGTTATGAGGGAATTGGACATGGCTCGCGTCTTCCTCCGTGAAAGTGATCGGTTGTTTCTCTAATCTTTGTTGTTTTGATTGACGCTGTTCCGGGACGAACTCCCCTCCATTGTGGGCCTTCAACTCATTCACATACCTCTTCTGGGCGCCTTTGCTCGTGCCAGCCATGTGTGGTCCTCCAGAGATGGTGGAAATCTCTCCCTCGACCACGGGGGGAAGGACGTCCTGATCTACCCGAGGTCCAGGTTGACTGGCTGGGATCTCCGGAGCGGGTCGACTTGTCGGGACCCTGTTCCGCGAGTATTGCGCCAACGGACCTGCTCGGATGAGAGTCTCGATTTCATCTTTGAGGTGCCTGCAGTCGTCGGTATTGTGCCCGACGTCGTTATGAAAACGGCAGAATTTGGAAGCGTCTCTCTTTCCCTTAGGGTTCTTTATTGGCTCCGGTCTTTTCCAGGGGACTCGCGTAGCGTTGGCCAGGAAAATATTCTCTCTGGTTTGGGTGAGCTCGGTATACGTTGTGAACACGCGCTTGAATTTATCCACGGACTTATTCTTCTTTTGACCGTGCTGGCTGTTTTCACCATTTCCTTTTCTTTTGCCGCCACCGGGCTGGTTACTCTGCATGACGTCGGGAGTCGCTACTACAATCTCTGTTCCCGTCCCAGCGGGCTTCTCGAGGACCTGGCTGGTCCCCGCGGCTGAAGCTTCAGCTTCTTCCAAGTTTATCCACTCTTGGGCTCTGTTAAGGAATTCACTAACTGAGCTGACCCCCCTCCTTTGAATATCCTTCCACAGATCTCCGCCTACTAGGATCCCGGTCCTCATAGCCATGAGTTTGGAGCTGTCGTCGGCGTCTCTGGCTCGAGCAGCGACATTTGCAAATCTGCTCAAGTAGGCTTTTAGCGTCTCTCCAGGTTACTGTCTCACGTTAGCTAGGGAGTCGGCCTGGACCCTGGCGGCCTGAGAGGCGCGGAATGCCCTCTTGAAGCCAGCCGAAAAGGTCTTCCAGGAGCTGATTGACTGCCTTTTACTTTGTTTGAACCACTACCTGGCAGGTCCAGTTAGGGTGGAAGGAAAGATCAAGCAACGAAGCTCTGGCCCGATGTTATGAGCCATCATTAGGGTGTTGAACATCCCTAAGTGGTCAGATGGGTCTCCATCCCCGCTGAACTTTGACAAGTGAGGCATACGAAAGCCAGAAGGGTATGCCGTTGCTGCTATGTTGGGGGCGAAGAGTTCCATCTCATCCCCTGAATCATATTCGTCTTTTTCTTTCTCCGACAGGAGCTTCTTCATCAGTTCCTCCATTTGAGTTAAGCGCTCTAGGGTTTTGTCCTGAGATCCTGGGTTATTCCGGGGCTGTTCAACAGCTTCGGACCCGTTGTACATATTAGGCTGGTTGTTGCCCCTCCTATCTTGAGATAGGTCATTTGGGGCATTCCCGCCATTACGTACTTCGGATCGGACCCCAACTGAGCGGGCCTGGCTGCCATCCCTAACTCGATCCTCTCTGTGAGAGTTGAGGCGATCTCGAAGGTCGCCTCCCTGGGTAGTATGGTGACTTTGTGCTGAGCTTAGTCGCTGTCGCAGGTCTCCTCCCGAAAGATCACTCCGTGCACTACCGGTCCAGTGACTCCTGCTGGACAGGCTCGAGGTGCGTCTTTGGCGGCTCCGACCTGATCCTTCCCCCGGCACCCTGCTGCGCCGGGAAGGCCCGGCCGATGGCGGGTCTCTCCTACTATTTCCGTAGGTCGGGATGTCTCGGACGGGCTGAGGAGACGGGTATCTGATGGGAGAAGGAGGATGCCTGACCGGAGAGGCGATCCTAGTGCCGTCCGGACGGACTAAATTTGGCGGGGGCCTCTCGGCCCTGCCAGCTTGCTGGTTTCGCGCTGGGCGAGCTGGACGAGGAACTGGACGTTCTTCGGGGATGGGCTGACGTCTCCGGATCCCCTCGGCCCTCCTTTGGGAACTTCCTCGATCTCTTCTGGGCGTCCTCGAGGAAGGCTGAGAGCTAGGGGTTGATGTCCTAACCGAACGGCTGTACTGCTGCTGTTCGGTCTGAGGCATTTCCCTGAAGTTCGCCTCTTGATGGTGCGATGAAGGGGTGGAGTTGGCTGCAGGGAGTCTACCAGAACGGCTATGCCTGGATCGATTAATCCGGCGAGACTTAGGAGCCTCGCCTTGCCTCTCTCCAACGTTACCGTTGGTTGTGAGAGGGGGTAGTCGACTCAGAATATCCTGGATTTGCTGACCAGCTGCTGCTAGCTGGCTCCTCAGCTGAGCATTCTCCATCTCCACCGCAGTGTAATAACATGGATTCGGATTAGGCGGTCGGGGCGCTGAACTACCAGTGTCGTCTTGGCCGGCCGGCTGCTTTCCTGGCCTCTGCTGGACTTCAGGAACTTTCTCATCAGGGAGGGCAACATGGCGGGCCTCCTGCCCATCATGCTGTTCTGTCTCGATGCCATGTTTGGATCGAGTGGTCACCATAGTTGTATGTTTATGGTAGTACTAATCGGACTTGCTCTCAACGAAAGCACCAAACTGTTGATGCGGTTCTTCGGAAACAGATAATTAAGAGAGGAAGAGAAAGAGATTAGTACTTAAAAGTAGAACCGTCACAGATATGAAATCTTTGTGGAAAGAACTAGGTGACTCCAGACACGTTTTTAAGTGGTTCGAAGGTTAAAATCCTTCTACTCCACTAGTCAATATTATTGATATTCTCTGGATCGTTGGTTTACAAAGTATATAGTTCTTAAAAGACTATTTTTCCAACCCCTATCAACTCCCAGGGTCTCCATATTTATAGGAGAAGGCACCTGGAAGTTGGTAGGGAGGTCATCCCGTGACCTTACCATTTGTCATATCAAGTCTGTTATATGCATGATTAATTCCTAAACCTGACACACAAGTGTGGTCTAATCAGTATGGAAGGAGATAATGGGCCGCACGGCCCAACTCGTCCGTGGGTGTCTGAATACGCACGTTCTTGCTGCGTGTCCGAGAAGTCAGGGGGATATCGGACACGTGATGGCAGGAATATGCACGTTTATCTTGCGTGTTGACTTCCCATAGGGTCAGAGCTTCCTGAGAAGCTCGTTACTGGAGCAATTCATAACCTGAGCTCATCCGTCCGTGGTCGCCGGATGTTATTCCCAGCTCCTGGTGCAACAAGTGCGAGCAGGAAACAGGACCCCCTCGAGCTAGAAAGGGCCCGTCCTGGAAATAGAGCCTCTGGCCTGTGGGAGCCTCGGACTAAATCATGTTTAGTCCGAGGCTCGTCCTGCTAAACAGCCCGTGGGAAAACGAGGGCGTACACATTTATTATTTTAAATAGTATAGAAAATAAAAAAATTTGTAGACACATAGAAATATTTAATAAATTTATTATTTCCTTTAGAAAATATCCTTTCTAAATCAATAAAAATTCTACATGTTTAAATGTGAAAAAATATATAATTTAAAGTGTGGGAAAAATGTATTTTCACTTATATTATTTAAGACTTGAGTTATTTAGGTGTAAGACTCTTAAATTGTAACTAAAATAATTATTTTAGCTTAATAACACAAATTTTTAGCAACTATTTATTTTGTTAAAAAATCATAAGAGAATTTAAACCAAAATATTTTCTCATTTAAATAAAAAAAAACTACACCTAAATAATAATGTGAAAATTAATATTTACATTTTTAAAATATCACTATTACACATACATAACTTAAGGTATAATTTATTTGATGCACTAACATTATTTATCTCTTTTAAAAGACATTTCTTATTTTTAATAAAAAATTCCAGCAATCATTAATTCATTCAAAATCACAAACTTGGATTAAAAACCATATTTTCTTCATAAAATATATACAAAATTTTGCATGTGTTAATTTGATAAAAACATCATTTATATATGAGATAAAAATGCATTTTTGTTAAGGGAATATACTCATTTGGTACCCTATGTTTTTGCAAAGTATCATTTTGGTACCCTCTGTTTTCAATAATGCTCATATAGTACCCTGTATTTTAAAATCATACATATTTGGTACCCTAAACTCAAATTTGATAGATAAAATTTTGTCAATTTAATCAAACTACTGTCAATTATGTAAGATACAAATTTAAATTTAATTACATAATTACATATAACTGATGACAGTTTGATCATATTGACAAAATTTTATTTATCAAATATGAGTTTAGGGTACCAAATATGTACAATTTTAAAATACAAGGTACCATATGAGCATTATTGAAAACAGAGAGTACCAAAATGATACTTTGCAAAAACACAGGGTACCAAATGAGTATATTCCCTTTTGTTAACATAAACCCATACACCATCTTAAGGCATTACTTGAGCATATCAAACATTGTTTCACCATCATATTCACCAATTACAAAAAAAATCAGCAAGCATAATTAACATGAAATTCATCTTTAAATCATGCTTTTTTTTTTTTTAAAAAATGCTCAAACCATAACCTTCATGTATCGTCAAATCATCATTTAAAAAAACTTCAGACAAATCCACAATTTAAACAAATAACCTAGCATATTTCTAATGAGTGTATGTGATATAAAATAAAATAAAATAAAATGACCAACATGCATCAATACTCTATAGGCCGCAACCCTCTTGAACATAAACATAAAATACTAAAATCATCATTTACATTCACATGAAACCTAGCATGTATCTATCATCATATTTGCATATTTTCCAATAGATTATAAAATCAAAATTCCATGGTAACGTAAACATATGATCCCTACAAGGATCATGCTCCTAATATCAAGATGAATTCAAAAGAATCAACAATAAAATCAACTATGCACACAATCTCTTTTTATCATCCTAGGCCGAAACATACCATCAAAACTACCAAGATCATCATAATCACCATACATCATATTTAGATATTCTCAAAAAACAACCTCAATCAACATATAGCAAGAATTCAAATAGACATCAAAACATCAAAATCCATTCAATATAACAACAAATAAAAAACAAGGCTTAGATATTAACTACCTCCTTAGATAGCAATCAACTCACAAAGTTGATCCCCCTTGGCACCTATAGAATTCGAACACCACAAGGAGAAGAAAGAAGAACCAACACTTAGAATTTAGGAGATGGTGTAAACTTAACAATCAAACCAAAATATACAAGACCATACCTATAGAATTCGAACCCCTCCTCTTTCCTCCTCCTTCTTCTTCTTCCTTTCTCCTTCTCCTTCTCTCACTAGCTCTCACGCCTGCTCTCTCTCTCTCTCTCTCCCTATGGTCGACGGTCACACAAGCATGTGTGGGAAAAGCTCTCTATTTTTCCTTTTAATCTAACCTAGAGAAATAACTAGTCCTACTTGAAATGGGTAAGTTTCCTCTTTTTCTTTATTTATTTTTATTTGATTTCTTAAAAAAAGAAAAATAATGAAGATGAAAACCATCCTCCTTCCCATTTTTCTATCCATCATGAATTAAATCCAAATTAAACCAAAACCATTTAGGAAAAGAAGATCACCCCTTTCCCACTTGCCTTGCACGCCTACCCCTCGTTTCCTCTTCTTTTATTTTCTTTTTAATTCTTTTAATTAAATCAAATAAAAGGAAACAATGTGTAGGAAATCTATTGCATGCTCACCATGCAACCATGCACACACACACACCCAAGTGCTAAGGTGCATCACTACCTACCATGCACCTTGGTGCATTCAACCAAAACTCATTTTCTTACTAATTAAATTAATAAATAAATAAAACATCTAACAATTAAAGTCACATAATTCCTACCAAACAATTAAAATAATTTCTAACACTTAACAATTATCAATAAAACAAAGCACAAAATTAGTAAAATAAAAAAATACTCTTATTGATAGTATTGATAGTCATCTCGATGACCTATAGACCTATAATTTCAAGCTCCAATAAATTTAGATTATTAATTAAAACTCTTTAATATAATAACCTTAATTTATTAATCTCAATATTATTGCACTAAAAATATGAGACTGCAATCTTGTAATTATATACATTTAATTTTTTAGTACTTTTAAATTATAAAAAGTGTCCATCGATTTAATCACTACATACAATTCAATCCTCTATTAATGGTTCATAATTAAAGTAGGAATTAATCACCATTTAACATCTTTAATTATATCTTTTTTCTTTAAGTATCATTAACTTTACTAGTGAAGGTTAATTCATAAACTGATTTATGAATTTGAGCTCAATAACCTTTCAGTTCCAAAAGTCAACCCTTAAGAGAACCATTATTCAATTCCTCTTGGAAATGTATAGATTCAATGTCTGTATATTATGTCATTAGCCTTATACATCAATGAGTTCTCAAAACAAAAAATTCCAGCCTGATCATTCTGACAAACCATAACGAGTGAATCAAAGAACTCATATGACATAAACATGAGTTGATAATAACTTCAAGAATAAGATCAATTTGTATATGATCATCTTATTTATATGTTAAATTAATACTTATAAAGTAAACGTGTACGCCCTGGTTTTCCCACGGGCTGTTTAGCAGGACGAGCCTCGGACCAAACATGATTTAGTCCGAGGTTCCCACAGGCCAGAGGCTCTATTTCCAGGACGGGCCCTTTCTAGCTCGAGGGGGTCCTGTTTCCAGCTCGCACTTGTTGCACCAGGAGCTGGGAATAATATCCGGCGTCCACGGACGGATAAGCTCGGGTTATGAATTACTCGAGTAGCGAGCTTCCCAGGAAGCTCTGACCCTATGGGAAGTCAACACGCAAGATAAACGTGCATATTCCTGCCATCACATGTCCGATATCCCCCTGACTTCTCGGACACGCAGTAGGAACGTGCGTATTCAGACACCCACGGACGAGTTGGGTCGTGCGGCCCATTATCTCCTTCCATACTGATTAGACCACACTTGTGTGTCAGGTTTAGGAATTAATCATGCATATCACAGACTTGATATGACAAATGGTAAGGTCACGGGATGACCTCCCTACCAACTTCCAGGTGCCTTCTCCTATAAATATGGAGACCCTGGGAGTTGATAGGGGTTGGAAAAATAGTCTTTTAAGAACTATATACTTTGTAAACCAATTACCCAGAGAATATCAATAATATTGACTAGTGGAGTAGAAGGATTTTAACATTCGAACCACTTAAAAACGTGTCTGGAGTCACCTAGTTCTTTCCCCAAAGATTTCATATATGTGACGGTTCTACTTTTAGTACTAATCTCTTTCTCTTCTTCTCTTAAATTATCTGTTGCCGAAGAACCGCGTCAACAAAACGATATTATTAAGTATTAATAACATATCAGGTCCCGTTCATGTATAACCTCTTTATACAAAGTACCTCCCATAAGATGTCCTACTACATCAGTATTCCAGATCTAGATTACACGTATTCATAATACTAGTTAACCGTACTTAAAGTATTTAATCCAAACATTCCATAAAACTTTGATTTACTGCGAACTGTTTAAATTTGTTCCCTACAATCTTAATCCTCTTGTAGCAATACAAGAATGCAGTCATAATAACGAATTTGGGAATTTTCTGATATTCATATATTATTATTATTGTTGCTGTTGTTGTTGTTGTTATTATAATAATAACAATAATAACAATAATAAAAATAACAATAAACAAACAATATATGAAAAAATTTATTTCAATTATTTATTTCATAAATTATTGTTCAAAACATATCTTTTAAATGACACTAATCCCAAAAATCTCTCACTTTCCCTAAAGAAAATGAGGCATCTCTCCAAACCCATTTTGTTAACATGATCTTTAAAAGACTTAGTAGCCAAAGTCTTAGTAAAAGGATCGACAAGGTTATCTACCGAAGTTATCTTCATAACCGCCACATCTCCTCTACGAACAAAATCCCTGATCAAGTGGTATTTCCTCTCAATATGCGTTCCCCTCTTGTGACTTCTCAGTTTCTTCGAGTTAGCTACTGCCCCACTGTTCACAGTGTAGGACAAGTGGCTTATTCATATCTGGAACAATTTCCAGATCAGAATAGAACTTCTTTAGCCACACAGCCTCCTTAGCTGCTTCACAAGCCGCTATGTACTCGACTTCCATGGTAGAATCTGTGATACTGGTTTGTTTAATACTGTGCCATACCACAACTCCTCCACCAAGTGTGAACACTGATCCAGAAGTCGATTTCTGACTTTCTCTGTCTGATTGAAAATTGGAATTAGTGTATCCAGTGGAGTTCAGATCACCACTTAAATATACTAGCATATATTCTCTAGTTTTCTAAAGATACTTGAGAATATTATTTACTGCAATCCAATGATTCAATCCAGGATTGGATAGATAATGTCTCACTATCCATACTGCATAACAAATATCAGGTCTTGCACATAGCATGGCGTACATTAGACTGCCTACTACAGAGGCGTAGGGATACTGTCTCATATCCTCTTCTTCTTGAGGTGTTTTAGGACACTGCCCTTTAAAAAAAATCCATGATGGTTTGGCATATCACCCTTATTGGAATTCTGCATACTAAATCTCTCAATTACCTTATCTATATAAGTAGCTTGAGACGGAGCCAAAACTTTGTTCTGGCGATCCTGAAGGATCTTTATGCTTAGAACATAGTTTGCATCTCCCAAATCTTTCATTTGGAATTGCTCGTCTAGCAATTTCTTTCCTTTTGTCAATGTTCCCACGTTATTACCAATCAGTAGGATATCATCAACGTAAAGAGCCAAGAATAACACGATGACATCTTTGATTTGTTTGTAGACACAAGGCTCGTCAATGTTTTTTTTTTTTTCAAAACCATACATTTTGATTGTGTCATTGTTGTACCATAAAAGTAAGTGTGGATTCAATCACTCAGCTAGGGGTACAGCTATCATAAAAACACATTGAAAAAGCAGGCAAGTAGAACATCTAGCTAACGTTGATGTGAGCAAATCAAGTTAGGACTTGGTAGATCGCCTCGCAGGACAATAATCTAGTTCGATACATGTAATGGCCAAATCGCCTTTAGGATGCTTTGAACTTAATCTGAACTAAAGTTCTAACAATCTTCGATCACCAGCTCGATGAAGATGCTCATCTTGTGGAAACCTGGTCATGATGCATAGTGAAGGATCCCAAAAGACTTGGAGGCACTTTATATGCTCATTAATGCCCAGGCTGTATTATACATTTATTGCCCGAGATAACGGGAGTAATTTTCATAGGCAATCATATCCCTGTGTAAATGGGAATTATCTTAGTTGATTATTTACCATATTTATGCACACGGTTACCTAAACCTGTCCTAGAATGTCCACTATAAATATGAGGGATAATTGACAGGAAAATGGAACGCTTCTTATAATACAGAAACTCTGCAGAAATTGTGAGAGAATAATAATATTGTCTCGTGGAGTAGGTGGATTTTAACCACAGAACCATGTAAAATTGTGAGTGTGAGAAGTTGTTCATATAGTTCATTACAGTTTAGAAAAGATCACTAATATCTTTCTTATTGGATTTCTTAATCTACTGTTGGCGAAAAACGGCGTCAATATTTTGGTGCTTTTGTTGAGTGTTCATTAGTGCTTAATCCTTTACAAGTTTCATTCAACATTCATCATGGTGATTACTCGATCAATGCACGACAATGAAATGGATCATCCTGGTGGGCAAGAGGCGCATCATACAGCTGTTCCCATTGAAAAAGGCCCAGACGTTCAGCAACATCCTGGAAAGCAACAGGTGGGCCAAGACGATGTTGGGAGTTCAATGCCACTACCACCAAATCCTAATCCAGGATATCTATCAGCCATCGAGATGGAGAATGCCCAATTAAGGAGCCATCTCGCTCGGGCTAACAGGCAGATCGAAGAGGTCCTGGCTCGGTCACCCCCTCTTTCAACTGATGCTAACGTCGGAATGAGGCAAAGTGGGTCCCATAGGTCCCACAAGAATAACCGACCCAATCCCAGTCATTCTGTTAGAACCACAACTTCGAGCTTTATATCTTCAGAGTGAAATCAACGGAGTACTCAGCCTGCTAATAATCACAGGAACCATCATCCCCATGTTAGTCAATAGATCAGAACTGTGACCCCTAGCTTCGTGCCTTCCGCACAGATTCTAAGGAATGTTCACAACAACCCAACAGGGCGAGCTAGGAAAAATTCATGGAGAGAAAATGCCAAAGCTACTCCGCTTGTGTTGTGATCAAAACCACAGGCACAGAGGACTCAGAAGATCGGGGTATTACCGAGACGGGCTAGTTTAGTCTAACCTGATAGGATGAGGATAGCCTCGCCAATAAGACACCCACCATCACTGGTTAGACATTCAACACCACCACACCCACAGAGGGGCGCTCTAGTTCAGGGGAATAGTAGGAGAAATCCTACTCCGTCAGTTTACACCTACGTCCCACGAGCTCAAGCTAATAATCCAGGTCCTCGATCTTAGCCGCAGGTCGTAAGTTTCGCTAATGGAAGTTATTAGACAGGGAGCCACGGTGGAGGCAGGTTTGAAAGCGACCTGAGTAATCATCTGAGTTCCACACAAAGTCCTTGTTCTGATCCACATCCTGACCTATGTGACCATCTAAATCCACAAAGGTGGTATCCAGCTTGCAATGACGATATGAGTTATACTCAACATGGGGGAGGTCCGCCTATCGTGCATGACAATGGAAATGTCCCACCTAACCAAGCTTGAACTTGGAGAGAAAACATCCCATCAAACCCGTACAATAGGATGGGGGCTGGCGAACAGCCCCCAGCTAACCTATAGGTCAAAGACCAACCCTCAAGTGACTGGCCTTGATGGAGATGTAGATGAAGAAGCTTTTATCTAGAAAAGAAATTGATGATTGTGATTCCGATGAGGAGATCGAGCCTTTCAACCTAAACATTATAGCAGCTTCGTATCCTGTTGGCTTCAAGATGCCGACCATGTTTGCGTTTGATGGAAATTCAGATCCATCCGACCACCTCGGGATGTTCAATACGTTGATGATGGCCCACAATATTAGGTTTGATGTAAGAGGTATTTTTTTCCCCACAACTCTAACTGAACCTACCAGAAATTTGTTCAAAAAATACAAAAAACATTCGATCAGCTCATGGAAGAAGTTGTCTTCCGAGTTTAAGAGAGTGTTCCAAGTTTCAAAGGAAACTCACGTAGAGGCCGACTCAATGGTCAACATAAAACAACAACCTGGAGAGTCCTAGAAATCATACCTGAGCAGGTTCACCAATGTTACAGCATGAGTTAGAGATGATGATGATAGCTCCAAGCTCATGGAAATGAAGAAGGGAATCACAGTATTAGGTGATTTATGGCAGGAGCTCCAATGAAAAGGAGTTAGAATTGTACATGAGTTCTTGGCCCGAGTGATGACAAATGTCGCAGCTACGGCTCAATCTGTTACCCAGAATAACCAGGTGGGAAATAATAAGAGGAAAGGGAATGGTGAGGGAGACCAGAACAGCACAAAGAAGAACAAGCCCAGGGAAAAATTCATGCCAATCTATGCCACCTACACTGACTTGATAGATACACGGGAGCATATTTTCCTAGCGAATTCTAATCACCTTCCGTGGAAGAAACCATAGCCATTAAGGCAATAGAGGGCGAAGAGATATCCCTCTAAGTTTTGTCGATATCACAATGACATTGACCATAACACTGATGATTGCGAACAATTGAAATTTGAAATTGAAACTCTCCTTCGGGCTAAACTGTTAGCCCAATATGCCCAAAGCTGAGTCGCTCCTAATCAATCAACTAGCAGAATTCTTGTCCAGCTCTGAAAACTTCGATAGGTGAGCGTAGGGCTCAGATGGATCAGGGGAACCAAGTTGACCCTCCTCCAATAGTAGGAGGAGATATAACCACTACTGCCAAAGGACCTTATTTGGTGGGCACGAGTAGCGGGGCCCAAAAGAGGTATACACAGTAGCTAAAAACTCACAACGGCATTGAATTTCTCCCAGAGCAACAGTTATCAAAACAACATCGGTCGAAAAAACAAACAATCATTTTCAGGGAAGAGGACGCTAGCCATGTTCAGTTCCCACATAATGACTCGCTGGTGGTAACTTTTCAGCTCACCAACCGAAGGGTACGAAAGATATTGGTTGATAATGGGAGCTCAATAAATGTGCTATTCAAATCCATCCTGGTAACGATGGGATTATCTATAACCGATCTTAAGGTGACCTTAATGACACTGTACAGATTCTCAAGTGAAGAAACAGCAACCATATGGACAATCGGACTGGTGGTTACGCTAGGGGATGATACGCGAACCATTACTAAAATATCCGAGTTCGTTGTAATCGATTGTTCGGCTGCGTATAAGGAAATTTTGGGATGACCCGCGCTGATAGTTTTTGAGGCCATCACCTAGATCTGACACCTGGCAATGAAGTTTCCCTCAACTTCAGGTATATGCACCGTAAGAGGAGACCAGCCGCTGGCAGAGAATGCTACAACATTTCCATGAAGGGGAAATCATAACCCGGGCAGCAGGCAATGGTTATAGTCAAGGGAGGAGAGGAGTCCCAGGTAATGGAAGTTACCAATGGGATGTAAGAACCTCAAAAAGGATATAACGAGGTCACCCAACAAGATGACATTGAAATGTGATTAGGCAAGGATAGGTCTGAGCTCCAAGCTGTGGAGGAGCTCGAGGAAATTAGTATCGACCTAGAAACACCTTCAAGAATTGTAAGAGTTGGGAAAAACCTTGGAGCTAAAAGGAAGGAGGAACTGGTCGAATTCTTGAGAAAGAACATGGACGTCTTCGCCTGGTCGCATGAAGAATGTGCCTGCAAAGTCCCAAAAATGAAGGCTTTTGGGCAGAGATTGGTCAGAAGCCTTAGAAGAAGAAGTAGCTCGCCTAGTTAAATGTAGATTTATCAGGGAAGCAAATATCTGGCCTTGGTTGCTAACCCCATTTTGGTCCCAAAGCAAAATGGGAAGTGGAGAACTTTTATTGACTTCTCCGATCTCAACAAAGCATGTCCTATGGACTGTTTCCCATTGCCTAAAATTTATCAGTTGGTAGACGTAACAGCCGGTCACGAGCTTATGTCTTTCATGGACACATATTATGGATATAACTAGATTACGATGAACCCTGTAGACCAAGACCATAACAGCTTCATGACTGAGCATAATGTATACTGCTACAAAGTTATGCCATTCGGGCGAAAGAATGCCGATGCAACATACCAACGATTAGTCAAAAACATATTCGTTAACCAGATCGGGAAAAACATGGAGGTGTATTTTGATGATATGCTCGTTAATTCAAAAACTTCCAATAACCATGTGTCTGGCCTAGAAGAGTGTTTTGGCGGACTAAGGAGGTACGACATGAAGTTAAATCCCCATAAGTGCCCTTTTAGAGTTCCGTCGGGAAAGTTTCTGGGGTTTATATTCAACACAAGAAGGATAGAGGAAAATCTAGAGAAAATCAAATCGTTATTGGAAATGCCTTTGCTTAGGTCGCATAAGAATGTATAGAGTTTAACTGGAAAAGTGGCAGACCTAAACCGCTTCGTTTCAAAATCCACTAACAAGTGTCTCACATTTTACAACTTTCTTGTAGTAAAAAAAAAGTTTGAGTGGACCTAAGAATGCGAACAGATGTTTTACGACCTGAAATCTCACCTGACGAAAAATGCGGTCAGCGCTGTGTTAGTTTAAGATGAGAATAGGGCACAAAAACCAGTGTACTATGTAAGTAAAATAATTCTCGGAGCTGAGTCTCGATATTCATTAATAGAAAAGCTCAAACCATACTTTCAGGCCCACACCATCCACGTCTTAACCGATCAACCTTTAAGGCAGGTCTTGCAAAATCCTGAAACATCGAGACGTCTACTAAAGTGGGCCATCAAACTCATCTTGTTTGAGATACTATATATGCCAAGCACAACGATTAAAAGTGAAGCCCTCACTGAATTCTTTGTCGAATGCACAAGTTTTCAAGACGAGCCGATAAGAGAACCAGTGCAAGAGTTGTGGAAAATCTTCGTTGATGGATCCTCTAACGAGAACGGGTCAAGAGCTGGGATAATTATTATCTCACCTGAGGGGCATCATTTCCATAATGCTCTCAGATTCATAATCGAAGCATCCAATAACAAAGTCGAGTACGAAACCCTATTGGCGGGAATAAGGGTGGCGAAAGAACTAATAGCAAAGATGATCCAATGTTATAGTGATTCCTAGCTCATGGTTAATCAAATGTTGGGGGAGTATCAAGCTCGCGGTATCAAGATGGTGGCTTACTTAGCTAAGGTTTAAGGGTGAGTTGTCTGAATTCAAGTTCAACTCCGTTGAACAAGTACCCCGCAAACAGAATTGCAATGCTGATGCTTTGGCTCGACTTGCTACCACCAAAGAGGTGGATAGAGTGATCATACTTCCAGTGGAGTTCTTTGAAAAACCAAGCAAAATAGCATAATCAGTTGACATCGAAATGATTGACATAAAACTGACATGGATGATCCCATAGTGGAGTACCTCACAACTGGTAAGTTACCCGACAATCGAAAGGGTGCAAGAAAGTTGCTATATCAAGCTCCACGGTTTGTTATGGTTGAAGGGACTCTATATCGACGAGGTTATTCGCTGCAAAACTTGGCTCTAAAGGTATTGAGACAAGGCTATTTTTGGCCTACGCTGACAAAGGATTCGGTCTCGTATGTGCAGAAATGTGAAAAATGCCAACGCTTCGCCACAACTTTCAGAGCAGCACCCATTGAGTTAACCATGATCTCATCCCCTTAGTCGTTTGCAGTATAGGGGATCGACTTGATTGGTTCTTTGTCAACATGAAAAGGAGGAGTTTCTTATGTTGTTATCGCCATCGACTACTTCACGAAGTGGGTTGAGGTTGAGCCTCTGGCGACCATAACCTCGAAGTGAGTCCTGGATTTCATCGTAAAGAATATCATATGTTGATTTAGCCTCCCAAAGAAGAACGTGTCTGACAACGGAACTCAGTTCGATAGTGATCTCTTCAAAAACTTTTGTGAAAAATACGACATAACCAAGAGTTTTTCGTCGGTAGCATGCCCGCAGTGTAATACCCTAGATAGCCAAGACTATTACACTGTGTATTTTAAATAGTTCAGGACTTTCTAATCAAGTCATTTGGACATAAACATGTTACTAAGGTAAATTAACGGATTAGGGTTAAATGATTTTGATCATAGGAATAGTTGTTTTTCATTAAAAAGTAAGAGTTTATACACGAGACCCAAAAAGGTGTTTTCAAGGTAATTACAACCCTCAAAATAATTACAAATGAAGCCAGCCTAAGTGGCAAAATACAATTTGGTTTTAGTCCCTATCAATCCCTCGGCCGTGGCAGTCGAGTAGCTACTAATGTACACACCACCCCTAAAGCTCTCCAACTCACGGCTGGTCCAGTTTTCACTTTCCCTTACCTACACCACGTAGCACCCGTGAGCCAAGGCTTAGCAAGAAAACTTAATTCACAAATACAAACGAATAACAATATATAAATTGTACCCTTAAATCGTTCAATTCAACAACAACAGCTCACAATCAATAAGCTAGGCAATAATAATAATCTGCTCAGTTCAACATATAATTCAATCACAACATTCAGCACACTGAGTTAAGTGAAAAAAGGCACTTCTATTTATTTAAGAACGTTCAGGCCCGATACCCTTAGGCCGAGCCCTCTGGTTATTTAGCTGACCCCAAAACGCTTAGTCCGAGCTGCATTTCGCATGCTTAACATCAACCTCAGTTCCCTTAGGTCAGGCTTTCAAATCATATATAATATATAAATAGATTGTGGAACATGCAATCGATTGTAGCATAAACAAGTGCCTATCCAGATATTTTCAAATACAAATATATTCATAGTCATAAGCATATTCGATAATAGGGGTCCAAGCCCTAATCACAACCCGGGTGCAGTTTTCTTACCTCGAGTCCTGAGCTGAAGATGAATGACGATCCCAAGCACGATCCTCAATCCCGAGCCTTAACGATAACCGTAGTCACAAAGCGATAATGGATAACAATTAAAACCTAAACCAATTACAAGCTTTAGAATAACATACTAGCCTCTGGTACCTCGAATTCTACTTAACTTGGTAGTAGAATCTTTCCCGAGCACTTAGGTTTGAGTTCCAAAGCCTAAAAACCTAATTTGGCTATTTCCCTCAATTAAAGCTGCAGCCCGCTACAAGTCAGAGAGCCTCAAGGCTCTCTCCTGGGGAACACGGGCTGCAGCGCGCCCCAACTTGCGTCGCGACGCTTGGATAATTTCAGAGACCCCTAGGGCCTTCTCACGCACACGGGTCACGGCGCCTGAAGAACAGGGCTGCAGCTCGAGCCCATAACCCAGAAATCCCTTACGTTTTTCTCGAGCAAATTCCACAAAAATCCATCCAAATCAAAACCTAAACCAAAAATTGTGCCTAGAATCCACATCAATGCAACATGATCAACATAACTACCCCAAAAACTACTTCATAGCTTTATCAAAACCCCAAAACCATCCTAAGGTTTAATCTCTAGAAATCCCCTTAAATAATAGCAAAAACTCAAAAAAACTAGCATAAAACCCTTACCTTGATTGTAATTCTGACCCTGAACTAAACCTCAAGTGATCCTAGCTTTAAGTTCTTGGATTTATTGGCCAATTTCTCAAGAGATTCAAAATCCTCCAAAGCACCAAGGAAAGAAGGGAAAAACGAGAGAGAGAGAGAGGGAGAGAGAGAGAGAGAACTATGAGTGTCTTGATGTTTTCTACTCACTTCCTGACGTTTTCCTAAGTATATCACTTAACACAAAAGACCAAAATGCCCCTAAACTTATCCTTAGCCTTTTTAACACCACCAAGGGAAAAAATTCCTTTTGCCACCATTTTCTTGCTAAACCTCCAGTTGCCCTATAGATTCCCCACTAATCTCGACATACAAAAATGATCCCCAAATAATTACCTGTTACTCGGTAAATCCCAAATATATGCTAAGTTCCCAACATACCTCTAGGCTCACCCCGAGCCGGATATTAGAACCTGTTGTGACTATTCCGCTAATCTGCTCACCAAGATCGCCTCAAGCCGAATTCTGCAAATATATCCACATAATAATGTGGTCTCAATCATTTAACACATAATCACATTTATACCCTCAACGGCTCAAAATTATAAATATGCCCTTATTAAAGAGAACGGGCCCACATGCATATTTAATACACATAAACATGCGTATATATTCATATTACCATATAAATCATGTATTCCACGTAGTCACACATTTTATCAATCAATTTCACACACATATATCCAATTATGCCCTCCTGACACGTTAATCAAAGCACTAAGCCTTATTAGCAAATTTGGGACGTTACACACATGCTAATGGGCAGGTTGAGGTTGTAAACAAAACCCTACAGGTGAGCTTAAAAAGCGGTTTCATGAAGACAAGGAATTATGGCCCGAGTAGCTCCCACAAGTACTCTGGCCTATAGAACCTCACATCGCACCTCCACAGGATGTACCCCCTTCTCTCTGACCTTTGGAAGTGAGGCTATGCTCTCAATTAAGACACTAGTGACGACCCATAGACAAAAAACCTTTAAACAAGATCAAAACCACAAGCTACCCAGTGCATCCCTTGATATGATCGAGGAAAATCGTGAAGCATCACAATTGCAGTTTTCCCACTATCAGCAGAAAATCACTCGTTACTTCAACTCGAAGGTAAAAAGATGCAGACTCAGACCCTGTGATTTAATTCTCCCGAGGGTGTTTTTGGCAAGTAAAGATCCTAAGGATGGTGTGTTTGGACCGAATTGGGAAGGGTCATACCATATCGTGGAAACCCTACGAGAAGGGACTTTTAAACTAGCTCAGTTGAATGGAGAAATAGTCCCACAGACCTGGAATGCCTTGCCCCGTAAAAAATACTATCAATAGTAGATGGAAAATTTTCTTTTTTCTTTAATGTTTTTGGTACTGTTCCATGTAAAGCTTATTTATAAAAGTCATTTTCTCTTAATGACATTGGATTTTTACGTAGTCAGGATTGTCATCTCATTATTGTAAAGTATCACGTGCTCATTTTGTAAATGCAACCTAGAACATTTATAAGTTCTGATCGCTTGGTGGCCACATAGCCGAAGAGAGCTTTTAAAAGAGTTTAGCATATTCGGATAAAATTTGGAAAAATTGATTATTCAACGAATTTTTAAAGTTCGGATTTTCAAAATAATTTTGAATACAAAATAAGTTGGGAAATTTATAAGACAAAAGAAAACCTAAAAGACAACTAGGAAACCCTGGATATAACCAATTTCGAGGCCTAATTCTCAGCATGTACAATGCTATTAAGCAGACAAAACTCCTGGACACAACCATGTTCGAGGCCTGATTCCTAACAGGTATAACGCAATTAGGCAAGCAAATTCTTAGGTGCAGCCAGAATATCAACTAAAATTATTTAAGTCGAGCCATCAAAATCCTGTCTCGATCTAAAGACAATATCTACGATTTTGATTGTGCAAGGATTTAAGATTCATAAACACGAGAAAATAATAGATTAAGGGGAACACAAATAGATCATAAGCTAACATATATGTACTTACAAGTATATAGTTATCTCGAGGAGGAAAAAACCTCAATCTAAGCCCGAAAGTGATGGTTTCAATCCTTAAGGACTTAATTACAGGAAAAAGAGTAAACAAAAAACAAATAGGCATCATTGAGCTCGATCAACTTGCTCAAGTGATGTCACCTCCTTGTTGTCCCCATCAGTAGCTCCAAAAGCCTCGACGATCTCAGAAGGTTCCTGTGAGAATCGTGTTAGGAGTATGTCCTGAAAGCATGTAAAAGACATTTATTATTTCGATGAATAAATAAAAATACAATGGTCAATTATTGTTATATTTAGATTATTAAATTATTGTTTTGAATAATTTTGTAAATATCAGAAAAATTCCATATTCATTATTGAGGATGTGATCTTGTATTAGTACGAGAGAATTAAGATCACATGAATGAATAAAAATAGTCAACAACAACAAATTGAAGTTATGGAATTCTTTAATTGGGGTTGTAAGTACGTTTGCTGAGTATCATGTTGATACAAATAATCTAGATTCGGAATATTGATGTGGTAAGACATCTCGATAAAGGTGTTTTATATAATATGATTATATATGACATGGACTGATATGAATAAAAGTCTTTATCCAAAAACCATTTAATAATAAAGACTTTTAATTCATATCATAACTGATGATCATTTATAGATCAACCTAAATCCTGAGTGTTCATGAACTATTGTTCATGTTTATTAAATCTTTTGATTCATTCATTAAGGTCTCTTCATAGAATGAGGCTAATGACTTTTGTTTTGGAGATTTAATATCATGGATGGCTGGGAACATGTATCAACAATATGGAATCTAATCTTTCCTAGAGGATCGTATATTAGTTCCCTTAAGGGTTAATTCTGGAACTGAATGATTTTGAGCTCAAATCTATAATTAGATTATAGATTAATTATTCACTAGTGAATTAATGGTACTTAAGGAATAAGAAGTAAATTAGAAAGGTAAAGTGGTAATTATTCCATTCTAATTTATGAACTAATTAATTAGAGGGTTGAACTATTGTAAGATGGTTATATTAATGGACGACTTAAAATAAGATTTCTATAAAAGTATATCTATACATAAAGAGTTCAATTCTGAATTTATAGTGGAGAAATATCATAATTAATAAATTAACTATTATAATTAAAGATTTTAATTATTTAGTTTCAATTTATTGGAGCTTAATATTATAGGTCCATAGTCCCCGAAATGGCTCAAACAAACACTGACAAAGATAAATACAAAAATGAGCAAAATTACTTATTTGATAAGTAAAATATTTTTCTATGCACCAAACATAATTATTGTATAATTATTTATAATTAATTAATTATTTGATTTAACAAAAATATAATTAATTTTGAATTAATTTATTTTTGGGATTTTGGTATTTAAATAATAATAAAAATTTGGAAAAATCACATGCCTTCCTTGGCATGTGGTACACGTGTAGCACAGTGCACAATCACTGTGCTACATGCATAAGAAGCTCATGGCAGTTTCTTAGTTCCACAATTTTAGTTATTTAAATATGAAATAAATAATGAGATATTGTAATATGATTAAAATATTATTATTTAAACAAAATCTGATAATTGATCAGTTATTTTCAAATTGTTTAAAATAACTAATATTTTATTTTTAATATATTGGATATATTAAATATAGGAGATCAGTTTTTCAGAACGAGACTCTTCAGTGATAGAAAATATATCGTGAAATCTCCCTGAGAGAAATAGAACAGTGATACAAGCATAGGTCACTGTTCTTCACAAACTTAGGTCCAAACTTTACCAGATCTCATGTATTGAGAACATCTGATAAATAGATTTTGCCTATTGTTTTGTATACCGAGCCCACACTCGTTCTTTGTGTGTTGAGAACATTTTGGAAGACCCTGGTGTGAGATCTCAAGGATTTTTTTCGTACAAAAAGATAGTAGCAAGGAAGGACTTGTGGGGTTATTTTCTATTCATATCTTTGATTCAATATATATATGTATGTGAAGAAGTATATCTAGAAATCCTGTGGGGTTAACTTAACAATTTTGATTGTTGTTCCGCTGCGTATAATCTCTAATGTGATCTATAAAAACCAACAAATGGTACCAGAGCCATCTTCACATATATATATATATATATATTGAATCTGTGTGGGTTTAGTTTTATGCATTTATTTATTTTTGATGAATGAATGGATGGCTTAATATGATTGAATGCATGGGAATGTTGAATCGTTAATTGTATGGTGTTTTTGGGTTAGGATTTTTTTATGATTAGATCATTGTGTAAACCATAAAGGGGAATATGATTTATGTGATTTTATTTGGTTTTTGACACCATAAAATTGTAATTCCGATCACACAAAGTCAAAACGGAGCCCGGGATTCAGAATTCAGCCACCGTTCCTTCCGGGGGCATCGTACGAATGGGTCCGTATGGATCCGTACAGTTCCGTACAAATGGGCCCCGACAACATTTTTTGATGCCACGTGTCCCCGTCTTATTGGTCCAGAATTTTTTTACTTTTCTGAAATTAATATGTTATTTCTAAAAATTTTAAAATGTTAAGTGTTGACCCAGATTTTGGCCAACTAACACGGAGTCAAAATACGCTTGACGTGGAAGAATACGTTGAAAAGAATGTGATGACGAAAATAATAAGAACACAAGATTTTATAGTGGTTCGGCCCCAGGATCTGGTAATAACCTACGTCCACTTAGATTGTTATTGATATAAGATCCAAAGGAGTGATCAAAGAACTAGGGTTCAATGAGTTTCACCAACCTCTGAAGAACAATACAATATAACTAGTTTGATAACTCTAATCTCAAGTGATCTGAAAGTCAGAAAAGAAGAAAAGGCTCCTCTTCCCTGAGCCCTCTTCTTCTATTTATAAGCTCAGGGAAGATTTACATTGATTTGTTACAGATATTCTTTCCTAAATAATCAGATACTCAAGAAATCATGGGAGATAATTTTGGATTCCATCATAACTGCCTATGATTTCCTCCGCGTATAATGTGCGTACGACCAGGCTGGTCGTATAAAGAAACCGATCGCATGATACTGAATGTCTTCCTGGTCAATAGTCGAACACAGATTCTGCCAGGTGTCAGCCACGTGTAATTAATACCTGCCATGTCATTCACTTCTGATTTTTGGGATAACATTTGCCTCCCAAGTTTGTTTAGTGCGACCAGCAATAAAGAAACTTAAGGGAACAACCGTTCACATCCCCATGATGTCTGTCAGAATCCCCGTGCATTTTCGAAAATCGTGATATAATTATGTTTAATCAAGTCTTTTCGGTTTCCAAAAAGGAAATTTGACGGCTTATACACTTTCCCACGTTTCGAAAGTGGGAAGTGATGATTACTGCCTTTTGGCTATCCCTTCAATCCCTATAAGTAGGCTTTTTGTCTCCTTTAAGAAATTTTTATTCACCATCTTTGCCAATACTTTCAAGAACTTGCACCAGAGTTCAGAGCTTCGAAAACTAGTCTGTCGTCTAGCCGAAGGTCTTCCGGTCCGAGTTTCCATCTTCTTCCGAATCTCCATCTTCGCCTAGGTAAGAACTTCGTTCTTTAAGCTTTCTATTACGCCATGCATGCCGTTTCTGTGCTCTGTGACTTCTGCTTTCTTGAATAGGGTTTTAAGGGTTTTTTGGTATAAACCACCTAGTGCTTGGTAAAAATGTGTTTTTATGCTTCATATAGGTTAAGACTATAGTTTGATATTTAGGATCTCTAGTTTGGGACGTTAGGTTGACGAAAGATTCAACCTTTAAGCCAGGTGAAAAAACCGAAATTTTTTCCCGCCCCTCAGGAGTCGAAAAAAGTTCTCTTTTCAGAAAACAGTTTACTTTCCTTTTTTTTTATCCGTCTTTCAAACTACCCACATTGAACTTAGCGTAAGATTAGGATGTTGCTGGTTATTTAGGCACGAGCAACGTTATCCCAATCTTCCACACTACTTCGTGGATTGTGTCTTATCTCCTCCATTGTCTGTTTGCAGTTCATATGCAAGACCCTTGGGGGGGGGGGGGGGGAGAAAGACCTATTGAAGATGAACTCTTGGCCCAACTACTCAAAGGCGAAGAGAATCCATCTACACTGATTCCAGAAATCCCCTTTTCACGTCCTAACCCAAATCCTCCACCAGTTCCCAATCAGAAAATGGCCAGAACAAAAATCAATGCTAGAAAAAGACGCAACCTTAACTCTCCAAGTCAGCCTTCTGCTGATGCCCCCTCGACCAGTGGTCGAGGTGAATTCGCCCCTGAAACCGAAGTTCAGAGGTGTGCCCGTCCTCGGCATGCCAACCAGCCGGCTGTTGAGTGGCACGTCGTCTCCCCAAGTTCGGTGACGATTCGTATGATCGCCAACTATTTAAACAAATACAATCTGACAGGGGTGACCCTGGTCAGACCTTCCATCGACCAGCGAGCCAACCTGCCAGGAGGGGTTTATAGTGCCTGGTCGAGGTACCATATCGAGGCGGGTGCCACCCTTCCTCTTCATTCATTCTTTCAAGGGGTGGCAAACTACTTTGGGGTAGCCCCCTTTCAAATTACCCCGAATGGGTATAGGATGCTGGCCGCGCTCTATATCCTCTACAAGCTCAAGAAATGGCCAGATCCTTCTCCTCATGAGGTCATTTTTTTGTTCGACCTCAAGTCCAACCCCAACCAGGATGGTACGGGGTTTTTTCATTTCTGCCACCAGGAGACCGGACGCACCTTTCTGTCTGACACCACTCACATCTCCAACGTGGGGAAGTACCATCAAGAGTACTTCTTTATGCCCGACATTGCTGCGGATAATCTGGCCTTCACTCGAGGTAAAGAAAATAATAATCCTTGAACCAGTAGTTTCTGTACTTTAATCCTTTCGTCATAATACTTCGCTGTTCCATTGTATTCCAGGCCCATGGTTACGCCCGACCCCCACTCCGGGAATGGAGTCGAGGGAAGCACTCTTAGCCAGCATGCCAAGTGTTGCTAAGAGTGTGAAGAACTTGATTAACGAGGCTAACCTCAGGCTGGCTGGCCTTTGGGGCTCCCAACCTGTGACTAACGAACCTGCGGAGTGGTGTCCACGCCGATGCGGTACCTGAGCGGGAACCCGAGCAGCAACCTCAGGCACCCCCTCCTCGGAGGAGGCCAACTGGGGTTACAATCAGGGAACCTGCTGTTCCCCACCAAGCAGCGGAATCATCGGTCCCCAAGGGCAAGGGGAAACAAAAGGTTGCCGAACCTACCGAACTGTCTAACGACTCGTTGGAAGTAAACGGTACATCATTCTCATTTTTGAATAATCTTCCAATTCCTTCCTATCTATTTGATGGGGATGGCAACTTTAGGAACGCCCCTTCTTTAAACTCAGATTTCTTCCAGGAACTAGGTAGTTCAGTAGATAATGTTACGACCAGTAGGTGTAGCTCGGGTATTTTACTTGTAATCCTTTTGCTTTGATCTCTGTTTCCCGTGACCCTTTATTATCACTGTTCAAATTTTTTTTCTTTGTGCAGGTATGGATTCTGAGGACTTCTTCGAGCATTACCAAACTGCTGCTGCCACTTCTGTCCCGAAGGACAGCAAAAGGGCTCGAGGGGAAAGCAGCAAGACCCCTTCAAAGAAGGCTCGAAAGGAGGATACTCCCGGCGTCGGCCCTTCTAAGTAAAACATGACACCTCCGCCTCCCACCGAACAGTCGACGCCCATGCCTGAGAATCCACAGCCCTCTTCTAGGGCCGCTGGTAGAGAGACTCTGGACAACTTGTCCGAAGGCTCCCTTTCCAGCATCGTGGTCGGGTCGGCCAGGGAGAGAATATATAAGCTCTCAAAGCACAGACGCAGCCAGGCCGCCATCAACGAAACTGCCTCAATGGAGGCCGACCAAATCATCAACAGAGGGTTGAATGAGATAGTCAACGTAAGTCACTTTCTGCTATTTCATCATTTATTCTGACTTCTATTGCTTACTTTTTCGTTTTTTGTTTTCAGGGACTGCTGTCTTTAACTGCTGGCTGGCGCCGTACTGGGGCGTTGGTTTCTCACGGACAGAACTTTGACTCCAGGCTTGCTCAGGCTAAGCAAGTACTCGAGGATGAGAAGAAAAAGCTGCTCAAGGAAAACAAGGAGCTGTCCAAGCTGAATGAACAGCTATGCGAGGACCAAGCCACCCTCACCCAGGAGCTTCAGGAAAGTCAAGGGGCCCTGAAGAAAGCCATCGATGAGCGGCACAGATGGAGGGAGAGTTCTGTACTCCACACCCAAGACTGTAAGTAGCTCACACTCGATCTGACCGCCAGCAGGGATGAGGCGAAGAAGCTTGAGGAGCGGGTGCGAGAGCTCGAGGGGCGAGTGCAGGAGCTAGAGGAGGATGGGGCCAAAACTTTGAAGAAGTATAAGGAAGCCACCTTCCTTTGTTTCTACGACTTCTACAAGCACAATCGGAAGGCCAACATTAACTATCTCTCCGAGCAGTTGCAAAGGACGCTGATGGCGTAGTGCGCTGCTCGGTTGGAGGCAGAGGAGAGAGCCAAGGCCAAAACCCTTGCTGCTGATGCTGCGGCTGGTCCTCCGGCTGATCAGAGTGCTCCTAATCCAGAAGACCCTCCTCCTCCCCAGTAAAATTAGTATTTTTTATTTATTTTTTCAGCTTTTATGGCCCACGGGTCTATCTGTAAAGACAATTTTCTTTTATTGCTGTGAGGGCAGCTTTTTTACTTATACTTGAACAATTGAATCTGAGCAGTACTGCTTGCGGTGTAAAGGTTTTTCCTTTTAATTACATATTTACATCCGAGCACTAATGCTCACAGTGTAAACGATTGCCTTACTGATATTATAATGTTTCTTTTATAATACCTATTCGCATGACCGAACTTAGCATAGTACTTTGGTTTAATTTTACAAAACATAAATTTTGAAAAATGCTCTAAGTACCGTAGCATGCTTTCACTCATTTTGTTCATGTGTTTACATACCTCATGGTACGCTTTGCTATCGATGTACCTTATATGCCCCCCAAGTGATCGAGGAGCTTTAGGTCCTTGGTCACTTGCCTTGACCATGACCTATTCGAACATTATTGCTCGGTGCGAAATTCAACACTTGTAATACCGCAAAACAATACACGTAATGAACAAATACTTGTAAAATAAATTTACAAAGGTTGGCAAGAATGACTGGCTGCGCACAGTCCCTTATATTCTCGTATTAAAATGGACTTAACATGTCTGTACGAGGGATCTTAAAAAAGATCTTACACTTATAAGCGATTAGCCATACAACGTGGCTAACCCTTTTTTCAAAACTTGTAAAAAGTAAAAATTAATACAAGCCAGTCCTTTAAGAAGGACTTTTCACTGATAATACTTGCGCAGGTGTTCTCCATTCCAATAGCGTGGAACGAGATCTCCATTTAAGCGTGCAAGTTTGTAGGTGCCCGGATGAAGGACTTCTTCAATCTGGTAAGGTCCTTCCCAGTTTGGTCCGAGTACTCCAGCAGTGGGGTCGCGGGTATTTAAGAAAACTTGTCGTAACACTAGGTCACCGATGTTGAATTTTCTTTCTTTTACCTTTGAGTTAAAGTAACGGGCGACCTTTTGCTGGTACGCAGCAAGTCAGAGTTGGGCTTTTTCTCATATTTCGTCAATTGAGTCTAGGGACTCCATCATCAGTTGGTTGTTCTGGCCTTGGTCGTATGTAATGCGTCGATGTGAGGGGGGATCTAATTTGACAGGTAACATGGCCTCATATCCGTAGGCTAAGGAAAACGGGTTATGACCTGTCGCTGTTCTGTGGGAAGTTCTGTACGACCAGAGGACTTCAGGCAGCTGTTCTGGCCATGCTCCTTTAGCGTCTTCAAGCCTCTTCATCAGGGTGTCTTTAAGAGTTTTATTCACTGCCTCGACCTGCCCATTTGCTTGTGGATGCGCAACTGAAGAAAAGCTTTTGATAATCCCGTGCTTTTTGCAGAAGTCGGTGAATAAGTCACTATCAAATTGGGTTCTGTTGTCTGAGACAATATTTCGGGGCAAACCATACCGACAAACAATGTTCTTGATGACAAAGTCGAGAACTTTCTTGGTCGTTATGGTAGCGAGTGGTTCAGCTTCGGCCTATTTGGTGAAGTAGTCGACTGCCACAACTACGTACTTCACTCTGCCTTTTCCCGTTGGCAGGGATCTAATCAAGTCTATACCCCATACTGCGAAAGGCCAAGGACTATGCATCTGTTTTACTTCATTTGGAGCTGCTCGTGGAATTTTAGAAAACCTTTGACATTTATCGCATTTTCGTACAAACTCCATCAAATCTTCGTTCATAGTCGGCCAGAAGTAGCCTTGCCTTAGAATCTTTTTTGCCAAACTTTGCCCCCCAGAGTGATCCCCGCAGAAGCCTTCATGTACCTCCTTAGCTTTTTCTGGTGTAATGCACCTGAGTAGTGGCATGGAATATCCTCTTCCGTACATAACACCATCGACCAGTATGTACCTAGCAACCTGCCTTTGTAGAGTTCTGGTCTTGTTTCTATCTGTTGGTAGTACACCATTTGTTAGATACTCCAAGTAAGGCGCCATCCATGTATTTTCCATTCGGATTTCCATACTGGCTTCTATTGCTCGTATGCTTAGCTCACTCAATCTTTCTACTGGCACAATGTTCAAAGTGTCAGCATCTTTCGCGCTCGCGAGTTTGGCTAAGGAATCTGCATTCGAATTTTGATCCCGCGGTATTTGCTGGAGGGTATACTTTGTGAACTGGGCTAATAGGTCTTTAGTTTTATTCAAGTAGGCTACCATTTTAAGGCCTCGTGCTTGATATTCCCCCAGAACTTGATTCACTACCAGCTGGGAATCACTGTAAATATCCAGCGCCTTTATGCTCATGTCTTTTGCCATTCTCAATCCAGCGAGGAGTGCTTCGTATTCGGCTTCATTATTTGACGCGGTTAAGTCAAACCTGATGGTGTAGTGAAATCGATGCCCTTTTGGCATTATCAAGATCATTCCTCGTCCTGCGTGAGATTCGTTTAACGACCCATCTGTGAATAACTTCCACGAAGGAGCTTCATCTTGAGGCTCAGGCGCTCTAGGCTGTTCGCTGTCCGGGAGTTCGGTAAACTCTGCAATGAGATCGGCCAAGACTTGTCCCTTTACTGCTACTCATGGTGAATATGTGATATCGTATTGCCCTAGTTCGACTGCCCATTTTAATAAACGCCCAGCCGCTTCTGGTTTTTGGAGGACTTGCCGAAGGGGCTGGTCAGTTAAAACTGTGATAGGGTGGGCTTGGAAGTAAGGGCGTAGCTTCCTCGAGGCCAAGATTAAACAGTATGCTAACCTCTCGATGGGAGGATACCTCAGTTCTGCTCTGATCAACCTTTTGCTTACATAGTAAACCGCTTTTTGTACGCCTTCTTCCTCTCGTATCAGTACCGCACTAGCAGCAACTTCAGTGATCGCCAGGTAAATGAACAAAGTTTCTCCTTCGATTGGCTTTGATAAAATGGGAGGCTGTGCCATATGGGCTTTCAAGGCCTGAAAAGCTTGCTCGCAGTCTCCTGTCCATTCAAATTTCTTATTGCCCCTAAGTAGATTGAAAAAAGGGACGCATTTGTCTATTGATTTTGAAATAAATCTACTTAGGGCTGCAATCCTCCCGGTTAAACTTTGTACATCTTTGATCTTTTCTGGCGATTTCATGTCGATCAGGGCTTTTATCTTGTCGGGGTTGGCCTCGATTCCTCTTGAATTTACAATGAACCCCAAAAACTTCCCTGATCCAACTCCAAAGGAACATTTGAGAGGATTTAGTTTCATCTGGTACTTGTTCAATACATCGAAATACTCCTGCAAATCCTTCACATGTCCTTCTGCTTTTTTAGACTTTACTAGCATGTCGTCCACATATACCTCCATGTTTACTCCGATCAATTCTTTAAACATGTGGTTAACTAACCGCTGGTAAGTCGCACCTGCATTTTTCAGTCTGAAGGGCATTACTTTATAACAGTATAAGCCCGTATCGGTCCGAAAGCCGGTGTGATTCTCGTCAGGGGGATGCATGCTAATCTGATTGTAGCCTAAATATGCATTCATGAAGGAGAGCATCTCGTGTCCTACAGTAGCATCGACCAACTGGTCGATTCTTGGGAGTGGGAATAATCCTTTGGGCAGGCTTTATTGAGGTCTGTAAAATCCACACAGGTTCGCTGTAATGCCCCGGATTCCCTATTATGGTTAATGGCTGGATTAGTAGGCCGGGAGGGCCATAACTGGTTAATTATGCCATTAAATGTGTTTATGCATGTTTATGAGAATTATATTATAATATGATGTTAAATGCGTGCATGTGAGTCCACATTTGTTTACAGGGGTATCTTGGTAATTTGGCCCGTTGAGGGTATAATTGTATATTTGTATGTGCGTTAATGATATATGGTGAGACCACATTATAATGTGGATTGGTTCAAGTATTTCGACATGAGACGATCTTTAAACATGATTTATCGGTTTGGTCATAACAGGTTTGAGCTCGGGGCTCGGGGTGAGTCTCGGGGTGATATTAATGGTTATAGCGTTACCGGGGATTTTAGGATAACGGGATGTGAATTATTGGTATTTGAGGATTTTGAGATTAGCGGGAATTGGGAAGCGTTAATTATAATTAACGGGTTAAGCTAAAAGTACCAATTTTACCCCTACAGTAGCTTGAAAGGCTTAGGATGACACAAGGGTAATTTGGTCATTTTGGGGGTGGATATACTTGTTTTAAATGGCTGAAGGCTGTAGAATAAACAGATCAAAACAGAGGCACTCTCATCTTCCTTTCCCGTACACCATCCTCTTCATTTCTCCTTTGAGGTTTTGAGCTCTAGGTGTGGATTCAAGCTAGGGGAAACTTAAAGGCTGGGTTTGGGGCCTAGTTCAGCTTGTAAGGGAGGTTCAAAACAGATTCTAAGGTGAGTTTTGGCCATTTTGCACAGCTGGTGCTCTGTTTCCGTTTACGTTTTTAGTTCATAGTTTTTGATGTGGGGAGTGAGGATTAAAGGGAGTTTTTTTATGTTGTTTTGATTGGGGTTTGATGAGGGTGAGCTATGGGTGTTATTTGGGGGTTTAATTGTGTGTTTGGAAGAGGTTTAGAGAGGGTTTGAAGGGCTGGTTTGAGAGGAAAGAGCTCAGGGAAAAAACTGGTTCGTGTGGCCGACTTAGCCATTCTGGGCTGAGCGCCGCGGCGCAGTAGGGGAGCGCCGCTGCCCTTGGCGTCTGGCAGAGAGGGAGCCTCTCTGTTTGGAGGCGCGCCGCGCCGCAGCAGAGGGGGACCGCGGCCCTTAAGGCCAATTTTGCTAAAATGTGGTTTTTAGCTTGGGGATTCAAACCATAGGCCTCGGGGTTGGATCTAGTACCCAGTTGGGTGGTGTTTGATGTCTCGGGGGCTGGGATTTGGTTTGGGAACCCTTGATTATCATTTTTATTGATAAATTCTATAATTTGGTTATGACCAGGTGACCGTCAAGGGTTTTAAAGGTTGATCGTTCTCAGGGGTCGTTCGTATAATATTCTCACTCGAACCAGAGGTAAGGAAACAGTGTATGAATACAGTTGCACCCTGTATAGGTATATGACCTGCATGGTTTGATATTGAGGCATGTTGGTTGACTTATGTGGACATGGATTGCATGTTAAATGCTAGTGAACGCTGATTACCTGTTTGAGACACTGACTAGTCAGGGACCGACTCTAAAGTCGATGATCACGCATTGAATGGCTCTATGGCATTAATGCGGGACCGACCCTAAGGTTGAAGAACTTATAAGCGCTTGCCTGGTCTACGACCAGATGACTATAGCCAAGGTATATGACCCCGGTGACCGTTTGTCACGTGGCTGAGGGACGTTGTCCATAGTTTCGACTCTAGAGTCGTGAGGAAGGTTATGTTGGTGACCAGTCACCATGCACCTGTCCTGAACAAACTTATGAAGGAAATCACCTATCAGTTAAGCCCTGGTGACCCTATCGTCACATGGCTAGAGGGAGCGGTGCTCATTATTGTGACTTTTGGCTATTGTCACCTATTTGTTGGACTGATAGTCCTTAATGGTTATTATGATCGTTGTTGATATTATATCATGTTTTGTTATGTTTTCTTGCTGGGCCTTGGCTCATGGGTGCTATGTGGTGCAGGTAAAGGAAAGGAAAAGCTTGGCCAGCCTTGAGTGGAGAGCTTGGGTGATGTGATGTACATACGGGGCCGCTTGACTACCACGGTCAAGGAGTTCTCAGAGGGACTAGGGGTTTACCCTATTTTTGCCGCTTAGGCCGGCGGGGATTGTATATTTGGAACTGTAGCAACTCTTTTGTAATACAAACTACTTGTAAACATTTTGAAAGGCTCATGAGCAGTTTATTTACTTAATGAAATGTACCCTTTCCTTTTTATTGGTTTTTCACCTTAACCTGTTAATAGTACCTAGATTACGTTTTAACCAAAGGACTCGGGTAGCGAGTCAAATTCCCGGTTCACTATTCACCGTAACTGTTCTGGGGTAACCAGGGCGTTACATTCGCCATTTGCCGTTAGGCTTGGGGACAAGCACTGGATTGGAGACCCACGATGGATAAAACGCCACCCTGATGAACCCATTCTCCTTTAACCTCGTAACTTCTTCTTTTAAGGCTCTCGATCGATCCTTATCGAGCAGCCTTCTTTTTTGTTGCACGGGTGGAAAAGTCTTGTCTATGTTCAGGACATGGCTGATAACTGCAGGGTCTATCTCAGCCATGTCTTTGTACGACCAGGCAAAGACTTCCTGGTTCTTCCGCAAAAATTCCACCAGTGCATGCTTCGTGGTTGGTTCTAGGTTCTTCCCGACCTTCATGACTCTAGTCGGGTCTTTTTCGTCAAGTTGGACCTCTTCCAGGTCCTCGACGAGTCCAACGTTTTCTTCAAAATCCCCAAAGCGAGGATCTAAATCTCTATCCTCACTTTGGGCAACACCCTATTTGGTGACTTCATCACCGGATTGGGCTTGTGTATCAATTTCCATCTGCAACTTATCTGAGGTAGTGCTCTTTGACGTTCCCTTTTTCGCCTTCGTAACTGAGGCGTTGTAGCACTCTCTGGCCTCCCTTTGGTTTCCCAACACGCGTCCTACCCTTGTGTCTGTCGGGAATTTCATGGCTAAGTGCCACATAGAGGTTACGGCTCGTAGATCAACCAGTATAGGCCTCCCAATGACAGCATTGTACGCCGAAGGACAATCTACTACTATAAAAGTAGCGGGTAATGTCCTGGTAGCAGGCGTTGTACCTGTTGTCCCTAGTAGTCTGATTGATCCTGCGGGGGCGAGTCCCTCACCAAAGAAGTTGTATATTGTTTGGTTTCAGGGCTCCAGGTCCTTAACGGACAACTTCATGCGTTCCAGCGAAGACTTATACAGGATATTCACTGAACTTCCTGTATCGACATGCACTCTCTTCACCACCATGTTGGCCATTTGGATATCCACGACCAGCGGATCGGAATGTGGGAACCGGACATGTTGGGAATCGCTATCAGAGAAGGTTATCTCACCTTCTTCTGACCGAGCCTTCTTCGGCGCGCGGTCATCCACGGTCATCATCTCAATGTCCTGGTCGTGGAGTAGATTCTGAGCGTATCGTTCTCTGGCTTTTCCGCTGTTTCCCACAAGGTTTGGGCCTCCACAGATGGTTAACAATGTGCCAGTCACGGGGGCAGACTGCAAAGGTGGGGAGCGTTGGCGCGTGGGCGCCTGCTCGTTGCCACCTGGAGCTTCTAGTTGGGAATTTCCCGAGGCCCGTACATATCTTCTCAAGTGTCCTTGTTTAATAAGGAACTCAATTTCATCCTTCAGCTGGTTGCATTCGTTGGTATCGTGTCCGTAGTCATTATGATAACGACAAAACTTGGTAGTGTCTCTTTTCGAAATATCCTTTCAAATGGGGGCAGGCTTCTTATAAGGCACGCTGGAACTCGTGGCCTGATAAACCTCTCCCCGAGACTCAACTAGGGCAGTATAGTTAGTGAACCGAGGTTCATAACGGTTACCCTTGGCTCGTTTATTGTCAGAGGTGGAAGGCTCATTGTGTGGCCGTTTCCCCCCATTCTTGCCATTGTTGTTGCCGTTCCCGTTGCCTTTGCCGTTGCCATTGGGCTTGGACCCCTTGGCGGCTTTGGCGGTCTCGGCAGTCCCTTTGCCCTTGCCTGGGAGCTTCTCTTCGTCGGCAATGGCATCTTCGAGCTTGATGTAGCGATCAGCCTGATCCAAAAATTCCTGGGTAGTTCTATCCCCATGTTTTTGGAGGCTTTCCCAGAGAGGCGTGCAGCTCTTTAACCCCTGTGGCTATGGCCATCATTTTTCCTTCATCTCCCACTGTCTTTGCTCCAGCAGCTGCTCGCATGAAGCGCTGGACGTAGTCTTTCAGTGGTTCTCCATCTTGCTGGTGTATTTCAACCAGCTGGTTTGCCTCAGTCGGGTGCACACGACCCGCGTAGAACTGTCTGTAAAACTCCTTTACGAACATTTCCCAGGAAACTATACTTGCAGGAGGGTATTTAAAAAACCACTCCTGTGCAGCATCAGAAAGTGTTGCAGGGAAGATCCTGCACCGAGTGTCTTCGGACACTTTCTGAATGCCCATTTGTATCTCAAACTTGTTGACGTGAGATACTGGGTCACCAGACCCATCAAAGTTTGGGAGCGTAGGCATTTTAAACTTGCTAGGAGTTTCTGCCATAGCTATCCTCTGGACGAAAGGAGTGCCTTTCTTTCTATCGTGGTCGATGTAAGATGTTCTTCCCCCGACCAGCTGCTGCACTGCCTGGTTGAGGGCATCTATCTGGGCCTGCACAGCGCTGGGAATCGCCGTGGCCTCTGGTGCTGGGGGGATGTTTTCGCCGTGCCGCTCGCGGCGATCGTTGAGTACATCTCTCAAGTCCTCGTCTCTTCTCTGCTGCTCGCTTGCTCTGAGCCGGTCGAAGACGTTATTTTGTCTGTCGGGTTGGTCATCTTGAGGTGGTTGGCTCCTGCCTCCACCTATTTCCTCATTCCTCCGACCGGCATTCCCTCTGCCTGAGTCGGCCTCATTATAACCATGGCCATCTCTGAATCTTGATTGGCTATGGTGGGATCGACTGTTCCCTCGATTGCCTTCCCGAGCTGGAACCTCCCGAGCGTTAGAGGGTGGTCTGCGTTGGTCGTTAGGTCCCCGTGCATTATCATGCCGTGGGGGGCCTCGGACCGCAGAGCCTAACTCTGAGTTCCTCCTGTTGCCAGGATGCTGTCCTCTGCTCGGAGGGTGTGGCTCGTCGCCCCTATGGCGTCTAGGACTGCGAGGCTGCTGCCCGGTCCTGTTCTGCCTCTGCTGCAGGGGATTACCGTGACCAGCATGGGATGGAGGCTGTGCCTCAGGGTCTCCTAGCAAGACATCGTCCTGAGGCACCGGTGGCTACTCGGGCCTTTGTGGGCTCGAGGGTTGGATAGGCGGGCTAGGATTGGGACCCCTGTGGGGTGGCCCATTCGCGGGTTGATCAGGTTGCGAGGCAGGTGCAGCCTGATTCCTAGCCAATTGTAAGGCTTCCTCGAGGGCTGCCATGGCTTCGCTCTGGCGACGGTCCATCTCCGCCTACCTCTCACCTAGCTCCAATCGCTGCCGTTCAATTTCTTGTTGCTACCACGCCATGATTTCGGCAGCACTTTCCTGGCTGGCCCTCAGATTGGTCAGCTCTTCATGCAACGCCCCTAGAGTGCTCTTCAGCGTCGCATCATCCATTTCTTCCTCATCAAATTCCAAATGTGGCTCATCCTCAGCCACGTTGGGAGGAGGAGGAGGCGGGTTAAATGGTGCAGCGTCGGCCGCCTGTCTAGTTTTCCTGGTAGTTTTTGCCATTGGTTTTCTCAATGATGCTATATCAAGCTCTCAATGAAAGCACCAAAATGTTGACCCAGATTTTGGCCAACTAACACGGAGTCAAAATACGCTTGACGTGGAAGAATACGTTGAAAAGAATGTGATGATGAAAATAATAAGAACACAAGATTTTATAGTGGTTCGGCCCTAGGATTTGGTAATAACCTACGTCCACTTAGATTGTTATTGATATAAGATCCAAAGGAGTGATCAAAGAACTAGGGTTCAATGAGTTTCACCAACCTCTGAAGAATAATACAATATAACTAGTTTGATAACTCTAATCTCAAGTGATCTAAAAGTCAGAAAAGAAAAAAAGGCTCCTCTTCCCTGAGCCCTCTTCTTCTATTTATAAGCTCAGGGAAGATTTACATTGATTTGTTATAGATATTCTTTCCTAAATAATCGGATACTCAGGAAATCATGGGAGATAATTTCGGATTCCATCATAACTGCCTAAGCTCCTCGATCACTTTGGGGGCATATAAGATACTAAGCGAGCAAAGCATATTAACATAAACATATGTAAACACACGAGCAAAATAAGAGAAAGCATACTACAACACTTAGAATATTTTTCAAAAAATTTCGTTAATTTATGAAATCTTAATAAAGTGTTATGCTAAGTTCGATCATACGAGCAGATGTTATAATAGGAATGAGAATATACTATAATATCACAATGAAATGTCTTTACACCATGAGCAATTATTGCTCGGATGTAATTAAAAATATTAAAAGAAAATTAAAGCTGCCTTAGGAAGCAAAATTGTCTTAACATTACAAATTGTTGTTCGTATGTTTTAATTACATAGATAAAATTGTTACTATGCAGTTGAAGGAGGGACTTGTTGAGACTGCTAGTCGACTGAAGTTTCGACGTCTTCTTCAGCATTATCAATGCATGTTGCCAAAGAGATTTCAGGAGAATCTGAGGCATTCTGGGCATTCCTTTCCTCCTCTAGGCGAGCAGCACATTTGGCAAGTTCAGCTTGTCTTACCTGCTCTAGAAGATAGTCGAAGTTTGCCTCAGGATTGTTCTTCCAAAACAAGTAGAAGCAGTTGAAGGTAGCTCCTCGAAACCTCTCCAAGTTTTGTGAATTCGTCTCCTCGAGCAGCTTGACTCGTTCCTCCAAACCAGTGGCCTCCTTCATGCTAGCCTCTAGGTCTTCTTGAAGCTTGGCTGCTTCCTTGTAGTAAATCTCTAAAGCTTCCTTAAACTTCTCCTTGGCAGCAACGGCTTTGGTCAGCTCTTCTTGGCTCCTCTTCAGCTCCTCGGTTAAATTGGCGACTTTGGCTTCAGCAGCCATAACCTTCTCCTCGCATGCCTTGATCTCCTCAGCATGTTTTGCATCGACCTCCTCGGTGCGACGCCAGCCATTATTCATGGTTAAGATACCTTGTGAATAGAAGAAGAATGAAGCTTTTAGAGTGAATCAAAGGAAGTGTTGTTCGACTAAAACACAATACAGAAGAAACTTACACTGAGTAGTTCGTTGAACCCACGAGCAAGGACCTGGCTAGGTTTCAACACGGGAAGACAGGCAAAGGCCTCCTGGCTGCGACGGTGCTTGGACAATTTCTGTAGTTTTTCATTTGTTGAGCTATAGGCAGTGCTCACTTGCAGCCAGAGATCTTCCTACTTGCTCGATGGAAAGAGCAATGCGAGGAGGATGAAGAGGAGGTGTGGCTGATTTAGACGGAGTAGGAGCTAGAGGGTCCTCTGGTCGAGCTCTTTTTCTGGAGGGCTCCCCACTGCCTTCTCCAGGGTGTTTTCTACTCAACTTCTTCCTGCTCAGAGGAGCATCTGCGAAGGCATAGATATCGAAGGCATTGTCAGATGGCATGACTACAAAACAAGAACAAACGAGCAGGTTTCTTAAAAATAGCTTGGCAGAACAAAGGAACAAAGTAAAAAGAAATTCTAAGTAGTATACCTGAACTAATATTACTGGTCGTTACATTATCTAAAGAACTACTGCTACACTCACTATCTGCCTCGAAGAAGTCCAAGCTAAAACTACTGGTTGTAAATTTTAAGTTTCCATCCCTATCAAATAAATGACAAGGGATGGGCAAATTATATAGAAGTGAGAAATCTATACTGTTCTCGTCTGAAGATTTAAGTATAGGGCCGGTGTATTCCGATAGTTTTTGTTTTCCCCTCCCATGTTAGGTAGGGGTATTAGCAGCTCGAGCGTTAGAGGATTGTTCTTGAATGGTCACTCCAGCTGGTCATTGCCTTTGGGGTTGTGACACATCCTGTCGCTACTCGGGGATTTCTTGTCCTTCTGTGCCCTCTATAATGGCACTCCCCGCAGTGGATTCCCTCACTTCCTGATGAGGTTCTAAAAGGTTGGCCAACCTTAAATTGCTCTCCATTACCAGCTCCTTGATGCTTTTTTCTATATTCACATGATGGCCAAAGATGTAGCTCTTATCTCCATTTCTGGAGTGGGGTCTGGTCGGTACCATGGACCTAGATGCAGCACAAAACAGCTAAGGACACGGAAAGATTGGAAAATGACTAGAAAATGTCAACCAGAGATTGGAGCTTTACCTCCTCATGTGAAGGCCATGTTGTCAACAACCAAGTCGATTGTGAGGAAATAATCTTGGAAATATCTACCTACATTGGACTTGTGGGTAATATCATTCAAGAATGTGCGAGTAGATTCCTAGTGGCAAAAGTGAAAGAACCCCGTGTTGTTCTGGTTGGGGTTGGATTTGAGATCAAATAGGTAGTTGAACTCATGCGAAGTAAGCACATGCCATTTTTTGTGGTTGTATAAGATATAGAGTGCAAAAAGTACTCTATATCCATTGGGTGTTATTTGGAAAGGGGCGACCTCGAAATAATTGGTCACCCCTCAGAAAAAGTCATGCAAGGGGAAGATTTCCCCTACTTCTATGTGATATCTCGACCAGGCTCTGTAGGCGCCTCCGGGCACGGTTGCCCTCTGGTTGGGTGTAGGTTTATATAAAGTAAACCCATAAAGCCCATACTTCTTAGGATATTATGCTACCATCCTGGTCGATATGACGCTAGGAGGGGAAATGTACCAATCTACCTTTACTCGAGGGCCATCACGGGGACGAGCTTTGGGTTGAATGTCTAGTGGTGAAATGTTTAAAGGTTGGGGATCACTTGAAGGACCCTCAGCGTTGGAAGGTGAATGTAATGCCCTACTGCCTTAGAGCCATTACCAAGTGAGTTTAAAATGTGCATTTAACTCGCCAGTCGAGGTTTAAGACAAAAGTGTAAATAAACGATAAAAAGAGTCATAAAATTTGAAAATAATTCCATTTACTGAAAAATCATAAAGCGTTTAACATTTGGGAACCCAAAATAATGTTTAGAAATATTTACAACTCAAAAATATAACCAGAGTCGGCTAAACGACAAAATCTAGGTTTAGCACAAACATCTCCCAAAATACCCGTGGTGGTGACAGTCAGGCAGGCCAAACATGCACGAGCCACTTCACGTTCTCCATACTCATGGTTGGTCGACTTTCCCCTTGCCCTTACCTGCACCACAAAGCTCCCGTGAGCTGAAGCCCGGCAAGAAAACCCTCACAAGCAGATAACATATACATATTTAACATTCAACATATAATCAAGCCACCATCAGGCTAAACACATGCGTCCATGTTGTCCCAGGCGCTTTACCAGGCCCTGGGTTCGCGGTCCACACCATGTGGATATCCCAGGTATCCTATAGGGTCTCGCCCTGGCAACTCGCACTCCGCGTGCTACACGCTGCTCCCGGCCCCTTGCCGTTCTTGGCCTTGCCGCTCTTGGCCTTCACCGTTACCGGCCCTCGCCGTTCCCAGCTCTTGTCGTTCATTCACATAAATGCACACATAGCATAATTAAACATATACTTAAACATGAATAAACTCAATCAAAGGGGCTACGCCCTGCTACACAATCATATAGGGTTGTTGTAACGACCCAAATTCGCTAATAAGGCTTAAGGGCCTTGATTAGTGTGCCAGGAGGGCATGTTGGGATTTATGTGTGATTTTATGAGTTAAATGCATGGTTATGATTTAAAGCGTGTTATGTGACTATTTGATTATTTGAGATGCATGACTATGTATATTAGTATGCATGTAGGCCCGGATTGCGTTAGAAGGGCATAATTGTAATTTTGGCCATGTTGGGCATAACTGTATTAATATGTGATGATTGTTGAGACCACAGTGGTATGTGGGTATATCCGTGATGTGTAACTTTCGGCACGAGGCGATCCTAGAGCTGGATAGCGGGGAAAAGTCACAACGGGGCATTATGTTTGACTTTGAGCGAGTCAAGGAGTATTTTTGATGTTGGGTTATGGAAATAAATAATTGGAGATATATTTGAGGTTAGGATGTCTAGGCGGGAATACTGGGGGATTTTACCATTTTTTGCCTCGGGGATATTTTGGTACCCCGAACCTTGAGGTAACCAGCTTAAGTTATAAAAACAAAACAAATAAACCATTTGGAGACTTAGAGAAACCGACCCAGCCTCCACCCTCTCTTCTTCTTCTTTCTTTCCTCTTTCTTTCATGAATCCACAGAAATCTTAGGAGAAATCAAGCTTGAATTTCTGAAAATTGATTGTGGGATTTGGAGGTTTAGCTCAAGAGTTAATCAAGAACAAATCAGGGTAAAGGTAAGCAATTAATTCTTTTTCTCAAGTTAAATTTCTGAGATTTTGTTGGGTTGTGAATGTTTATGGATTTTGATGTTCAAGGTGGAGTTTGAGGCTTGAAACTTTGAAGATAGGTCATGGGATCCTTTGGGAAATGATTCTACAACTGAGGTAAGGTTTAAATTAAATTTTGATGGTTGAAATTGAGAATTTCCATGGTTGGTTTTGAGTTTTAGGTTTGAAATTTCAGAAATTTGGAATTGGGATCTTGGTGAGTGTTAGGTTGGATTTTTGGTGGAATTGTGTTGTTTAAACCATCCTAATGTTGTGATTATTAATTGGTTTTGATTTGGGAGCTTTGGGATGGCTTAAGGTGAGGTTTTAAGCTTGAAAATGGTGGGTTTTTCTGGGTTCGAAGGGTCGGGCCGCGGCATGGTTCTTGGAGGGCCGCGGCCCTTGAAGGCTTAGTTGTGCTGAGGATGGAGGGCGGGCCGCGGCATGGTCCATGTAGGGCCGCGGCCCTTACCTGTTTCTGGGCATTTTGTGGCTCTGTTTGGGGGCCATGCCGCGGCATGGTTGGGCCATGCCGCGGCATGGTTGGGCCATGCCGCGGCGCTTAAGGAATTTTGGGATTTTGAGAATTTGGGCTTGGGAATTTAACCTAGGGTGCTCGGGGTTGAGTCTTTTACAATGTTTGGTGAATTTCAACGTTCCGAGTACTAGAACTTGGTTTAGAAACTCATTTGAGATTAATCTTATTGGTATCCATTATCTTGGTTGTGACTAGGTGTTAAGCTAGTGCTCGGGAAGTGGATCGTGCTCGGGGGCCGTCATTTTCTATTTAAAGCATTTGGAACTAAGGTAAGAAAACTATAACACCCGTAGGATAGGGCATGGGCCCATAGTGTGATTGCCGGGCATGGCCCTATATTGCATGTTGCATGATGAGATGATTGCAGGGCATGGCCCCAGATTGTGTTGTGTGCAAATGTTTAACCTTAAATGAATCATGATGTGTGAATGATTATTTTGAATGTACTATATGTGTAATTATGATGAAATGAACGGCAAGTGCCGAGAACGGCGTAGGCCGGGGCGGCCGTGGGCCGAAAGTAACACCTAGCACATGGGATGCTATATTCAGGGTGGGACCCAAGGGATACATGAGTTATCCTCGCGGTGAGAACCGATACCCCAGGGCTTTGGTAAGGCTCTGGGGCGGCATGGCCGTGTTTGCTTAGTCTATTGATTGACTTGTTTATCTGTGGATTATCTGTTATGATAAACTGTATTAACTGCATATGTTATGTTCTGCATGAGTTTTCTTGCTGGGCTTCGGCTCACGGGTGCTCCGTGTTGCAGGTAGGGCAAAGACTGAGTCAACCAACCATGAGTACGGAGAGCGTGAAGCGGCGCGTACATGTTTGGCCTGCCCGACTGCTTTGGTTGGGGGTTTATTTGAAATTGGCTGTAATAATCTATGATTTTATAACTGATCAACTGTAAACTTACTTCAAGATGAAAATGGTTTTCAAACCTTATTTTTGGGATCCCAATTGTTTAAAACTAGAAGTTTTTATTGAGTCAACGCATTTTCAAGGATTACAGCCTTAACTTTTATTAGTCACACTTTTGCCTCAAAACCTCGGTTAGCGAGTTCATTGCACTGTTTTGTCTTAAAAATTCACTTAGTAATGGCTCTAAGGGAGTAGGGCGTTACAACTTGGTATCAGAGCGAGCCAAGGTTTATTGGTTCTGGAGATCGACCGAACATGTACGCTCGCTGTCAGTGACAAGCTCGACTCAGGGTTGGTTGGTATGAATGATTAATATGCTTGAATATATGTTTGATTGCCCTGTTTGCCTGCTTATCTATATGGAGCATGAGAAATGAGTTGACATATGCAGGAGATGCTGTTGGGCTGAGCCCTTGATTATTGCATGTTGAGATTGATGCATGCTGAATAGTACTATTATGCATATGGATGAATATTGGCATAATGGTTCGCATATTGAGTGTATGTGGATAATTTTCTGGATTTAATTCATATGTTATATCTGTATATTGGCTTGTATGAAGCATGATGAGTATGGTTATACTTAGTGATGATAGAATCTGGTAGCTAAATGCATATTATTGTGGATTTGACCTAGTATATGCTTGTGTGTGCATTATACCTGTGGATATTTGGACCTAGTTGTGGTTTGGTTCAGGGTATGAACCACAGAGTTCAGGAGTTTGGTCGGTTTGACGGGTGAACTCGTGTTGGTTGTTCCTAGAAGGGTTTCGTGGACCTGATATTGTGTTAAAGAGGGGATTCTAGATATAAGTTGGAGTGGGGATCTCCAGTTATCCCTGGATGCAGCAGCAGAGGGTCACTAGTGTGTGGGTAAGCTGTGGAGTTTGTTAGTCGAGATGGGATAAGTGATCAGCGGATTTCTCGGGGGAAATAGCTAATTTTGAGGTTTTAACAGTAAGGTTACCGGTGTTGGTTTACTGTGAGGTATGGACAGATAAGGGTACTATATGAAAGGGGTATAGGGTGTTATCCTCTAGTGTTGAGGAAGGTTCGAGTTGACAAGGAATTTATCAATAGACGAGCAGAGTTAACTCCACCCATGGTTAAGAGGATGAGAGATCCTGATTAGAGGGTTATGTTAAATGTTGAGGTAGAGGGATGCCTGGAGTTGGTACTGGGCTGAGGTACTGGCTTAATAGGTTGGGAAGAACCTAGATGATGAATTGTTAGAGGTTATAAATACGTGAATTGAACTGTGGAGACTGGTGGACTTATAAGTTTGGTTTGGACTGAGTTTATCGTCTGCATGTTGATGGCAGAGAGGGCCATGTTGTTCGAGGAACTGATGGTTGATGATTAGAGCAGGAGTGCTAGAGCCGCAAGGGCGGTGCTTCCTTTGATGGAATTAGTAAAGATAGATTCGTGATAATCAAGTTGAAAGAACCCCGGATAGTGTTGTGGCTTCTGGATTGCCAAGAAAGGGGGGGAAAGTCTGACTGATAAGACGGTACTTTTGTTGACAGAACGCAGCGAGGTCGGATTCTCAATTTTGAGGGAAAAAGGACTCCAGACAGTGCTTGGGCACCTAGATTGAGATTGGAAAGAAGCCTGATCGAAAAGGGTAGTTATCGAGATGGCGACAGGAACCAGGAGGTTAATTGGTATGCACATGAGGAGGAGGATGCCACCTGAGAGGAGGTCAGGTGAGGACATGACTTCTACGTAGAATGACTCGGGATGTTAGGATGGATTTCCCATGGTGCGGGAAACGGAGAACTGGAATGCATCGATACATTCGAGGTTCGAGGCTGAGTCCTCAAGGATGAGTATTTAATTGACGAACTTATACTTTGGACATGTAACGAACTGGAAGGGCTCGGTGTTGAGAATGTTCCGAGAAGGAGATGGACATAGAGAGGTTACCTCAAAGGTGCCATTTGAGAGGCCGAAGACAGTAATACTTATTGAGAAGGAATTAGAAACTCTGGCAGATGGATTGTCGAGGATATCATCTGGAGTACGTAAAGGAGACAGAGCTGACCAGTGGAAAAATTATGTGGGTATGAAAATAAATATTTGGGAGTACTTCAAGGTTGGACTACAGATAGGATTGGTATAAGGAACGAGGAAAAGGACGGTTATGGCTGGCAGAAAATCTAATGAAGCAATCGAAGGAATTTGATCTTGGATTAGCCAGAGTGTTATACTGCGAGGATTGCTAGTATCGTCGGGTTAGGACGAAAAGTACAATGTTGGATACAAGATGGGACGATGTCCCCAAGAGTTGGTCTATGACATGGTTATTGCCAGTTGGAAACCGAGGATAGAGACATTTCGTGGATGGTCTAGTTTGCGCCGGCTAGAGTGTGAGGAGTTGGTAACAAAGATTCTGGAATGGTTCAAGCTATAGTAGCACAGGTAAGTTCTTTAGACAGAGAATGCATGAACGGCGTGGGCAAGTCCCCTTCAAGCTCACGAGCAGTGCATGTGGATTACTCCCAGACGGAAATGGTGAGCAACTGATTATTATGCTGAAGACGTTAGTACCCAGAAAGCAGAGTCTCAGGTAAGGTTCTACGGAGTGTTAGTTGGGTGTCGTCAGGAGTTCTCAGATTACAGCTGCAAGAAGAAAGGACAGGTAATAGAAGAATTGATCTGAAGCCGCAAAGAAGCTAATGAAGAGCGTCTGAAGAATTGAAAGCATGACAAGACCAGTAAGAGCGTCATTTATTGCACAAGCACCTCCGGAGACGACTACATCAGAGATGAGAAGAACAGCAAAACTTGAGGTTAGACAGATTGAGGGGTGTCAAATCAGAAAGAAATTCAGAAGACAAGGTAAGATTTGATTGGTTACGGACGATGATGGAATTTGTGTGTGTTATGATTAAGTAAAGAGTGATGGCATAAAGGACTTGATCTATGATGAGGACATGGACTTGTAGGGGCGCATCACAGATTAGGCACGCACAGGCGCACCTGGCGCGAGGTTGGATCGAACCTTGCGGGAGACGAAAGTATGAACCTGGTTGATACACTTAGAACATTAAGTTGACAGTTATGCATATCATAAGGTGCTTGAGTATTGGGTAATAGTAAGAGAGATAGCGTTGAGACACAGATGTGGTGAAAAGTAACAGACGGATGATCAGTGTTTGAAATCCTCGATTGAGCGAGGGGAGTTATAATTGGAGACGGAACTCCTAGCTGTGAGGCGTGTGTCAGTCAGGGGATAGCGCCATAGACTGTGATAGAGTGGACAAGGCGACGACCGAGTTTGGCGTAACGCTAGTAGGTATGATTAGCTGGTGAGTGTCAATGATCTATGGAATTTAAAGTGTTGGCTTGAGTTGAAGCAGGGAAGGACCCTGCTAAGGTAGTACAAGTTGGGATACCAGGAATGGATGAAGGATCCAATTAGATTTGGTTTATGAACGAGAATTCTGAATGGATATCATTCCACCTCCTAGGGTACGTCGTACCGGGAGGGTTGAGCAGGTGGCAGAATCTAGTGTTTTCCTTTGGACCCTGAGGGGTTAAGTGATGTGGTAGTGTATGATGGGAATAGACCACTTTAGACCTTGAGTAAGGTGTTTGGACATGAAAAGTTTTAACTCAGTTAATGGAGTTAATGTGGTTGGGTCAAGTGAACTAGTTTCAGGATGGAGCATCGATGATATCGAATTGAGACCCTATAGTATTTTAAATTTTGGAATGGATTTAGAGAACGAAAAGAACAGAGTGGGAATCTGGGATTATCAGTTGATTGCAAGTGTAGTGGCAGTCTGAAAGCTTATCGGATATCTTAAGGAATTAAGCGCTGAGTAGGCGAATACTTGAGGTATTAAGGGAAGTGTAATCCCTGTTGAGTTGGCCGTGGTGGCAAATGCTGGCGTCTTGTTAAAGTAACACGACATAGGACATGGTAAGAGGTGAAGGATAGTGAATACTACAGTTTGGCTTTAGTTCAGAGGGAAAGCCAAGAAGGTCGTTGAAACTTCTTAAGGCAAGAGTGTCTGTCTATTTGAAAGCATAAGAGCTGGTAAATTGTTAAATTACGAGGAAACAAAGCTCCGGAAGGAAAGAGTTGCATCTCTGCGCAATAACAGACGAGGACCTGTAAGGTGTTCAGAGAAAGAAGGGAGAGTTTTGACTCTTGATTCAACATAAAATTCCGAAGTTGTACTAAGGGTTAGGCCAGCGGGGCCTACAAGTTGATCCCACCTGGTAGAGGTGATGACTTTTGAGTATCTCTGGAATCAGGAATAAGACAATGAATTGGTCATTGTAGTCTAGGCAGACCCTGAGGCTTCAGCAAGGTTGCGGTGTAAGTGAGGAGCTATCGAGAACTTGGCTATTAGACAAAATCTTGAGGGGCAAGATTGTTACTCTTGTGAGAGTGTCATTGGAAAGTAAAGTAAAGGCGGTGGGCCTTGGAAATTATGGTCCGAGTTGCGGTACTGACTGATGTGTTGGATAAATTTCGAGGACGAAATTTTTATGAGGAGGGGATAGTTGTAACGACCCAAATTCGCTAATAAGGCTTAAGGGCCTTGATTAGTGTGCCAGGAGGGCATGTTGGGATTTATGTGTGATTTTATGAGTTAAATGCATGGTTATGATTTAAAGCGTGTTATGTGACTATTTGATTATTTGAGATGCATGACTATGTATATTAGTATGCATGTAGGCCCGGATTGCGTTAGAAGGGCATAATTGTAATTTTGGCCATGTTGGGCATAACTGTATTAATATGTGATGATTGTTGAGACCACAGTGGTATGTGGGTATATCCGTGATGTGTAACTTTCGGCACGAGGCGATCCTAGAGCTGGATAGCGGGGAAAAGTCACAACGGGGCATTATGTTTGACTTTGAGCGAGTCAAGGAGTATTTTTGATGTTGGGTTATGGAAATAAATAATTGGAGATATATTTGAGGTTAGGATGTCTAGGCGGGAATACTGGGGGATTTTACCATTTTTTGCCTCGGGGATATTTTGGTACCCCGAACCTTGAGGTAACCAGCTTAAGTTATAAAAACAAAACAAATAAACCATTTGGAGACTTAGAGAAACCGACCCAGCCTCCACCCTCTCTTCTTCTTCTTTCTTTCCTCTTTCTTTCATGAATCCACAGAAATCTTAGGAGAAATCAAGCTTGAATTTCTGAAAATTGATTGTGGGATTTGGAGGTTTAGCTCAAGAGTTAATCAAGAACAAATCAGGGTAAAGGTAAGCAATTAATTCTTTTTCTCAAGTTAAATTTCTGAGATTTTGTTGGGTTGTGAATGTTTATGGATTTTGATGTTCAAGGTGGAGTTTGAGGCTTGAAACTTTGAAGATAGGTCATGGGATCCTTTGGGAAATGATTCTACAACTGAGGTAAGGTTTAAATTAAAGTTTGATGGTTGAAATTGAGAATTTCCATGGTTGGTTTTGAGTTTTAGGTTTGAAATTTCAGAAATTTGGAATTGGGATCTTGGTGAGTGTTAGGTTGGATTTTTGGTGGAATTGTGTTGTTTAAACCATCCTAATGTTGTGATTATTAATTGGTTTTGATTTGGGAGCTTTGGGATGGCTTAAGGTGAGGTTTTAAGCTTGAAAATGGTGGGTTTTTCTGGGTTCGAAGGGTCGGGCCGCAGCATGGTTCTTGGAGGGTCGCGGCCCTTGAAGGCTTAGTTGTGCTGAGGATGGAGGGCGGGCCGCGGCATGGTCCATGTAGGGCCGCGGCCCTTACCTGTTTCTGGGCATTTTGTGGCTCTGTTTGGGGGCCATGCCGCGGCATGGTTGGGCCATGCCGCGGCGCTTAAGGAATTTTGGGATTTTGAGAATTTGGGCTTGGGAATTTAACCTAGGGTGCTCGGGGTTGAGTCTTTTACAATGTTTGGTGAATTTCAACGTTCCGAGTACTAGAACTTGGTTTAGAAACTCATTTGAGATTAATCTTATTGGTATCCATTATCTTGGTTGTGACTAGGTGTTAAGCTAGTGCTCGGGAAGTGGATCGTGCTCGGGGGCCGTCATTTTCTATTTAAAGCATTTGGAACTAAGGTAAGAAAACTATAACACCCGTAGGATAGGGCATGGGCCCATAGTGTGATTGCCGGGCATGGCCCTATATTGCATGTTGCATGATGAGATGATTGCAGGGCATGGCCCCAGATTGTGTTGTGTGCAAATGTTTAACCTTAAATGAATCATGATGTGTGAATGATTATTTTGAATGTACTATATGTGTAATTATGATGAAATGAACGGCAAGTGCCGAGAACGGCGTAGGCCGGGGCGGCCGTGGGCCGAAAGTAACACCTAGCACATGGGATGCTATATTCAGGGTGGGACCCAAGGGATACATGAGTTATCCTCGCGGTGAGAACCGATACCCCAGGGCTTTGGTAAGGCTCTGGGGCGGCATGGCCGTGTTTGCTTAGTCTATTGATTGACTTGTTTATCTGTGGATTATCTGTTATGATAAACTGTATTAACTGCATATGTTATGTTCTGCATGAGTTTTCTTGCTGGGCTTCGGCTCACGGGTGCTCCGTGTTGCAGGTAGGGCAAAGACTGAGTCAACCAACCATGAGTACGGAGAGCGTGAAGCGGCGCGTACATGTTTGGCCTGCCCGACTGCTTTGGTTGGGGGTTTATTTGAAATTGGCTGTAATAATCTATGATTTTATAACTGATCAACTGTAAACTTACTTCAAGATGAAAATGGTTTTCAAACCTTATTTTTGGGATCCCAATTGTTTAAAACTAGAAGTTTTTATTGAGTCAACGCATTTTCAAGGATTACAGCCTTAACTTTTATTAGTCACACTTTTGCCTCAAAACCTCGGTTAGCGAGTTCATTGCACTGTTTTGTCTTAAAAATTCACTTAGTAACGGCTCTAAGGGAGTAGGGCGTTACAGTTGTGCCCTGCAACACAAACTCTATGGGTACAGCAATTTGCTTACCTGTGTCCCGAGCTTTCCAAGCACCGATGTCCCGAGCACAATCCCCTAATCCGAGCCTCGTTGAAACCCTAGTCACAACGCACCAACAATATCCATCCATCAAATTCTAATCCATTAAATAACTTTGGGTCATAATTCTAATCTCCGGGACCTTGAATTCTATTAATCCGGGTGATAAAATCCATCCCAAGCCTTAACCTTTGAATTCCCAAGCCTAAAACCTCTTAAAAGTCAAAAAATGCACTAAGAGTCGCTGCCCCATCAGGCCATGCTGTAGCCTGCCCCCAACCAGAGAGCAACCCCAAAACAGGGCAGGCGCAGCGCGACTCAAGCAAGGGCATACCGCGGCCCGCCTTCCTTCATGGCCACCAAAATGCTTCAGAAGTTCGCGGCTCAGCAAGAACAATGCCGCAGCCCGACCCTTCGAACCCAGAAAAATCCTCTATTTTTGCCACGAAAACCAATCCAATTAACCCCAAAATCAACCCAACAACCCAAACTAATCATCACAGAAGTTATACCATGTACCTAGTAACAAAACCTAACAAGAATCCTAGCTCAAAAACCTCGTCAAACTTAAATATGATTCTTCACCCAACACACATGCAATACTCTAAAATTTCAATAGAAAATCAGCTGCAATTCAACATAACTTAACACATTTAAAAGCTTACCTTGAGCAGAAATGAATCCCTGAATTAGGTCCTTAAGCTCCAAGCCTCTAGCTCCCAAAATCCAAGCTCTAAATCCTTAATCTTTGGTTAGTTCCACCAAAACTCACTAGGCTTCCAAGAGAGAGAAGAGAAACCGAGTAATAGAGAGAGAAAGGGTCAGTTTAGAGAATTCTGAGTGTTTCCTTTGTTTTGTTTTATTTAACTTAGTCTTTAATGTTACCTCAAGGGCTCGGGGTACCAAAAACGTCCCCGATGGCAAAAGGGTAAATTTCCCCAATATTCCCTCCTAAACATTCTAACCTCAAGTATATCTCCAAATATTTATTTCCATAACCCGATAACCCCATAAAACATCTAATACCCAAAATATCTCTCGACTCGCCCTGAGTCGGATTTTCGACCCCGTTGTAACTTTCTGGCTAACAGCTCCCTAGGACTGTCTCAGATCGTGCAACGCAGATATATCACAATTATTACAAATATCACATTTATGCCCTCAATGGGCTAAAATTACAAACATGCCCCTAATATCCAAATGGGGCCCACATGCATATTTAATTCACCTAAACATGCATTTCTAATCACATGCTCACTCAAATTCATATATCACAATAATAAATCATTTATTGCCCTCCAGGCACGCTAATCAAGGCCCTAAGCCTTATTAGCAAATATGGGTCGTTACAATGAATCTGTGGTTTTCTTTTTTCTCCGAGCAGTGTATTTGACATGACCCATGTTTGATTGGTTCTGTGGCAGATTGTGTGGAGGACTAGTCGTAGGGTTTGGGTATAAAACCGAACGCTCAGGAAAAAGTAAGGAAGGTTGTTCTTGAACCTCAAATAGCAGGGCGAGAAGATCTTCATCTATTGGTCTCTTACCTCCCCAAGGATCATGCATGAATATCTGAGAAGAGTACAGGAGAAGTGAGAATCTACAACCAATAGATAGAAGAAAGTGAAAGACAAGGATAACGTTGCTTGTGTATAAAAGTTAGGCTTTTATACAACGAGCAGCATCCTGATAAAAACATAATAAACATGCGAGTAGATGGGAAAAGCATATCAAAAAGTGAATGTGAAAAGTTTTTTTGGAAAAACTTTTTAACTCCGAAAAAGGCGGGAAAAACCCAGTTTTTCTTAAATACTCAAAATCGAATTTTCACTTCAATTTTGGGCCCGAAATCGGTGAACCTATACCCCACATTACTTTTTAAGCATTGTCTAGTATTTTATATTGCCTAAAAATCCCTATTTTAGCATACTTATTCTATGTATGTTCGCCTAAACCCGGGTACCCAAGAAATTTCTCAAGAACAGTAAAAACCTAGTTACGGAAACTCATGAATCAAAACCAGAATACACGAAAATTTTTACAAAAATAAGAGAATTGATTCGAAAACTTACTTGGAGTACGAATTGTAGGTGAAATCATGAAAGTTTTGCTCAATGTTGCTCGGAGATGCCTCAAATCGCACTAGAGTTTCTGGGTTTTCTTGAAGGTTTTTCTGAGTTCTTGCAGAGAGAGAAGGTTCGGGTAAAAAATGAAAAAGGTGAAGAGGTTTATATTTATACTGCTCGGAGCGGTAATAAAAGGTAATGGTGGGAATTGGGTTTTGATGTATGTGGAATTGCAATAACCATCAAATGATTTTTGGGAAACTGTAAAGGATATGATTACTTGCTTTTTCGAAAAAGTACTGACAGATGTGACAGGTCAAATGGATTGCTAGTCGAGTAAGTTTATTAAATGCTGATCGCATTAAAATAAACTTGGGGAGGTAAATGTTTACCCCGAAAAATACTTACTTGCTGACGTGGCAAAATCAGTGTGCACGTGGGTTCCACGTGACTATTTAGTGATTACAGTCTAGTCGACCAGCGACTAGAATAGAAGTTGCTCGATGGATTCAAGAAATATGCTGAGTAGTACGGCAGAAGATGTGTTGACATATGTGACCAGGTCTGGTCGTGGTAGCGAAGCTAGAGTTCAAATACAGTTATAAGTCAGATATTTTAAGATATTTGACCCTATTTTTGTGTAAAGATTATGATTTCTGATATTATTCAAATATGCTTGTAACAAAATTTAGACACGGCCCATATGTACATCCTTGAGCCTATAAATAGGACTCAAGAGACTCATTTAAAGAGGAGGCAATAATTTGTATTCAGAGAGAACTAGTATTTTTTATACACGACTTTTGTATCCTTTTTTGGAGCTTGTGAAACTCAGTGAACCCTAGTTTGTTGATCGCATGTTTCATAATACATCAATAAAAACACTAAGTGGAAGTAGGTTATTACCAATATCTGGGGTCGAACCACTATAAATATTTGTGTTGATTAGTTCTTGCATTTAGCTTATAAATCTTTGTCATTTTGGTGACTCCGTGTCGTTGGCTAAATCCTCAGTCAACACTTAATATTATTATTAAACACTATACCATACTTATTCTTTGGTTTTTCGGCAATAAACACATTTGACATATATGATAAAAATTGATTATTTATTTTCTATGTAGCTGCTGCATATATGGATTTAAAAGTTGTTTAAGTATTATTATTTTATTAAAAGAATTAAGAATAACTTTAATTATCATTTATATTTAAATGAAGGTAAAAGAGTATTTGAAAAATCAACTTTCTCCAAAGTTAGGTCTAAGTACCATTTTGGTATTAACAATAAAATAAAAAAGTTAATTTCAATGGGGCTGTTTGGTAAAACTTAAAAAAATAGTTATTTATTTAATTAATTAAAAATTTGACAATTAAATATAAAATAGTATTTGGTAACTCTAATTTTTTTAATTTTAATTAAAATTTATTAAATTTTGAAAATAGAATTTTTTTACTTTCAAATTTTTTTTAAACCATTTTTTACTTTTCGTTTTTTTTATGTTCTTCTTCAAATCAATATCTCATTTTATATTGCAAAACAAAAAATAAAAATAAAACTTATCAAACACATTTATTATTTTTTTTAAAAAACAAAAAGAATTACTAAACATATTTTATTTTCTAAAAATAAAGATATAAAATTAAAAATAATATTTCTATTTTTGTGTTTAAAAATCAAAAATAAAATTTTACCAAACACAACCAATATTTATGAAAATCAAGCTGTACATTTTGTATTTCGCTTAAATCTTGTTTTTATCTCTCTTTTACACATTATTTAACAAATCTCACTTTCAACATTCTAAACTTTTTAATTTTTTGATTTTCACTCTATTATATACTATGTTTTATTTTGTGCTTATATATTTATATATATATATTATCAGTAAAGAAGAAGAGCTTGAGCTCCATTATTACAAATCATCATATTTTATATGGAGATTTCTAAGAAAGTTTTGAAAATATCTTTTAGATGTTTTTTTTTCTCTTCAACTCAATTTATTTTGTAGAGATGAGATAATTTGTAGAAGAGATAGTGAAACAGTGTGAAACATTAAATTATTAGTACATCTATTTTTAAATAAAATTTTTATACAGGTGTCAACATATGAGAGATGAGACAGATTAGGCACAATATAATGGAGGGAGACAATAGCTTTTTTAAAAACCAAAAATATAATAAACCATTGTGATTTTCTTCTTTAAGAAAACATTTGCAAGTTAAAGAATATTCTCAATAAAAAAGGGAACAAAATGGTTCTAATTTAACTTGAAAGCTCTTTAAATATACATGTACAGAATTTCCTTTAAGGAAAACTAGCAATGGTAAGTAAGTATACCTATATTAAAAAAAGTAAACTACCTGAAAATAAAAAAGATACTTTTAGGTTTTTTTTTTTGGTTTCTAGAGGATACTTTTAGATTTTTTTTTTTTGGTTTAACTTTTAGATTATAGAAAAGATATATAATGTAATAATCTATCGGAAGTATATTTAGAAAACTCTTCAAATGTACAGACTATGTAACAGAAAAGCAAACGACATTTACCATTGAAAAAGATTCCATTGTAGAAGTTTTATAAGCGCACTCATAATAGACTAGGTAAAATAACTAATTAGTTAAAATAGCTAAAAAAAAAGTCTAAAGAAATTCCAAAACAACAATGCTTCAGATAAATTAGTATTTTACATATTCACTATTCGTTAGCTACAAATGTATTCACAACAAATGCATCGATTGTTGGAGCAGGAGGAGGAGAAGCTGGGACAGAGAGGGAACCACGAACATGCCTCTTCGAACCACCTCGGGCAGTGTGAGTGAGAGGATTAGATCGTGGGTTAGGGTAAATATAAGGAGAAGGAATAGAAATGGAAAGTGGGAAGTTACCTAAACCAGATTTTCAATTAAATCAATAACTCCCACAATATCATAAAATAAAAAATAACATTTCCTTACCTTTGACTTACCCGAAAAGAATAAAAGGGAAACAAATATTATAATTTAGCAATCAAATCAATAGTTTCCAAAAAATAGACCAATCCCATGAAAATAGGACACCCCAAATCAAATAAAATGAAAAATATAATTAAAAATAAATGACCTGCCGAAAAATAATGTCCCCCATTTTTAATGATTTTTTCAATTTATGCATATATTTTTTATTTGAAAAAAAAAACGAAAAAGAAAAAAATAAAGACAAAACACCAATAAACACAAGACAAACAACCAACACTTTAGAGAAAAAAAAATTGTCAAATAATAGAATTAAAACAAGACAAAGAAACAAGTATTTTTATTTAAGCTCAACATGAAAATCGGTCACAAATTATTTATTTTTTATTATTTTTAAAAAATATAAATCAAACCTTGATATTTTTGCCAACAATATGAAACACCAAGTCTGCTTTGCCTTTGTTCCTGATGAAAAAATCAAACTCGAAAGAATGTACAAATATTATTTTACCAAGCTAATTTCTTATTGCAATAAGAACATACAAGTTATGCAAGAAAGGAATTTACTCAGTCACCAAAAAAAAATTTTAAGAAATTCAATCAGTATGTAACAGCTTTTTAAAACCATTTTTGTATTTTAATGCAATTGTTTTTTTTTCGAAAAAATGTGTCCAGCATTTGTGTGTGAAAGTGTAAGCAAGGAACATTGTCCAATTTGTCAAATAGACTTTTTCTAAGTATTTGTAACCAAAGGAGACGCTGTCACACTACCTCAATGGTAGCCATTTTCAATGGTAGCGTATCCTCTATATAACTCCTAATTACATAGTACCAACTTACTTAGTGACGGCTTTTCACACATTGAGATAGGTAGCTCTATTCTTCCAATGAAGTTTGAACACCATTTTTTTTTCAAATGGTAGCACACACATAACACTGATTGAATGACCAAAATATTTTAGGAGGAGTGAAAATCTTTTCCTGAACTAAACCTGTATGAAAACATTGCACCAAAAAATTAGCAATAAAAATAATAATCAACAATTCTCTTGAGTTTGAAACTTTTTTCTGGAACAAAAACAAAAACAACAACATTATGTACATCAAGTCAAAGAAAAATATCAAGAACTATAAAGAACACAAAATTAAATGGTACAAACCCTTAAGGATTTTCTTAGAGAAATAAAGCAGACCTAATCAAGAGCTTTAGTAAAAATATCTACTATTTATTTGCTTGTTTCAACATATTCTAAAACAAGAATTTTATTTTCTACAAGCTCTCTAATAAAGTGATGACGATTGTCTATGTGCTTAGCGCGCGAGTGTTGAACAAGATTTTTTGAAATATTTATAGCACTAGTGTTATCACAAAAAATGGTTAAATTTTCAAATCAAACCCATAATCTTCCATCATTTGTTTCATCCATAACAATTGGGTACAACAGCTACCTGCAGCAATGTATTTAGCCTCTGCAGTTGACAGAGAGATACGATTTTGCTTCTTACTGTGCCATGAAACGAGGTTATTTCAAAAATAGAAACATCCACCACTAGTACTTTTTCTATCATCTGCATTTCCTGCCCAATCAGCATCACTAAAACACACAAAATTAGAGTTATTGTCTTTTGAAGACCAAATCCCAAAATCAACAGTGCTATTGACATAGCGAATGATTCTTTTCACAGCAGAAATATGAGATTCCATGGGATTTCCCTGATAACGAGCACAGACACCAACACTATAATAGATATCAAGACGACTAGCAGTAAGATAAAGTAAACTGACAATCATGCTTCGGTACAAAGTAGGAACCACCTTCACTCCTTGTTCATCTTTGAATAATTTCAAAGTTGTGCTCATAGGAGTATTAGTATGTTTGGCGTTTATAAGCCCAAACTTCTTCACCAATTCTTTTGCATACTTACTTTGTGAAACAAATGTGCCATCATCAGATTGTTTCACCTGAAGACCCGAAAAATAGGTGAGTTCACCTACCATGCTCATTTCAAATTCCTGTTGTGTTTGTTGGACAAATACCTGCACTTCAGAGTTAGAAGTAGATCCAAACACAATATCATCAATATATATTTGAGCAACAGTAACATCAAATTTAATGTTTTTGATAAACAGTGTTTTATCTACATTTCCTCTTCTATAACAATGAGAGATTAAAAACTCAGTTAGACGTTCATACCAAGCACGAGGGGCTTATTTCAAACCATATAACACCTTATCTAACCTATATACATGATCAGGAAAATGAGGATCCTCAAATCCTTTGGGTTGCTCAACAAAAGCTTCTTCTTTCAAAAAAAAAACTATTCAAAAAAGCAGATTTAACATCCATTTGGTACAATTTAAAACCAATAATAAAAGCAATGAAAAGAAGTAACCCGATGGACTCAAGTCTTGCTACTGGAGAAAAAGTTTCATCAAAATCAATACCCTCAACTTGAGTATAACCTTGGGCAACCAATCTTGCCTTGTTTCGAATGATGGTACCAAACTCATCACTTTTGTTTTTGAATATCCACTTTGTTCCCATGACATTAGCATAAGTCGTTCTAGGAACAAGTGTCCATACTTTATTGCGAATGAATTGATCCAGCTCTTCTTGCATTGCCCGAATCCATGCTTCATCCATCAAGGCTCCCTTCACATTTTTAGGTTCTAAAGAAGAGACAAAACACGCAAATTTAATCAAATTAGCATACCTTCTTCTAGTAACCATGCTCTCATCCATGTTCCCAAGTATGAGATCGGTAGGATGATTCTTCTTGACTTTGGAGGATGATTCTCTTTGAATTGGATCAGTGATTATGTTTGGTGGTTGCTCAGTTTCTTTCTCCGTTGAAATTTCTGGAAAATCATCAGTTGTAGCTACAGAATCTTGAAGTGTGGCCTCAGATGAAGATTCTGTGATTGCAGCTGTAACGACCCCAAATTCGGTATTAAGGCTTAGGGCCTGAGATAGCGTGCCTGGAGGGCATAATGGAATTCTGTGTGGGTCTTTAATGGGTTTTATGCATGATTATGATTTAGTGCACGTTTTATGATTATGTGATTAATTGTGGTGCATGATTATGTGAATTAATATGCATGTAGACCTGATTGAGCATATTTGTAATTTGGCCATGTTGGGCATGACTATGTTGATACCTGTGATCTATGACTCGAGACGATCCTAGAACGAGCGGGTTAGCGGGAACCTGTACCAGGCTTGGGTTAAGCTTGGGGAGTTAATCGAGAATTTGGGAATGTATTTGGTGATTTATTAGGCATTGGGTAGCGAACGGGAATTATTAGGAACACTTGAGGAATTAGTGGGAATTTGGGTATTATGACTAAAATGCCCTTTATGAACATAAAGGCTTAGAATTGATAAGAGAGGGTATTTTGGTCATTAGGCTTGCAAGAGATAAAATAAAGGAGGCCTTTATACTTAGTGGATTTAGTAGAGAAAATTTAGGCTGAAAAGAAAGAAAGAAGGAAAGAAGAGAAAAGAAGAGAGGGAAAGCTGAAGGGTTGGCTTTGAAGATTTGGTTTGTGGTTCTCCCACCCTTTTTCTTTGATTTTTCTTGAGGTGAAGCTCAGTGGTAAGCTAGGTTTGTGGATTTGCAAGAGATTAGCAAGATCAAATCAGAGATTTGAGGTAAGTTCTTGAGGTTTTCGGTTTTAGGGTTTTGCTGGTTTTGAACTGTGTTTTTGAGCTAAATGGATGGGGTTTTTGGGGAAAACAGGTCAAGGTTGTAAAGGTGCAAGCCAAGGAGGTCTAGGGTGCAGTTCAAGGTCGAAATTCCACCCACGGTATGATTTCTAAGACCCTATCCTTGTTGTTTGATTGATTTTTCTGGTTTTGGGGTACATTGGGTTAGATTTTGAGTTGTGGGTTGCTTGAGCTTGGGATTGAGTTCTTGGGGTGCTTGGGATGAGTGTGTGGTGTATATATGTTTGTTTTTGGGCTTGGGAAAGAGTGGGACAAGTTTGGGTTCGAAATGGGGGAAGAAAATCGCAAGATGCGATTTTTGGTTTTGCTGTGCTGCAACTAGCGCTACAGCGCTAGGCAGGGGGCGCTGTAGCGCTAGCCCCTGTCTGGTGAGGGTGATTCTGCTTGTAGCGCTACAGCGCTACCTTTTGAGCACTGTAGCGCTGCACTGTTCACAGAGGGGATTTTTGGGCTTTTGTGAAGGGATTTTGACCTAGGGTTCGGGGCTCGATTCCGCCACTTTGTTTTGGGGATTTAGGACTTCCCGGGGGCTCGGGATTAGTCCCGAGGCTAGGTTTTGGACTTGAGGATTGCTGATGACTGTGACTTGTGGATTTTGCTTAGGTAAGCGCTAGGGCTCGGGTAAGATCGTGCTCAAGGAGTCAGGTTGATCAAGGCTACTTAATCTAAAGGTAAGAAAACTGTAACACCCGAGTTTAGGGCATGGCCCCACTGTGTGATTGTAGGGCGTGGCCTCGGATTGTATTACATGCAAATGCTTAACCTTAAATGAACCATGATCTGTGTGAATGTTTATTTTGAATGTACTATATGTGTTATTATGATGAAACGAGCGGCAGAGGCCGGGTACGGCATAGGCCGGGGCGGCCGTGGGCCGAAAGTAACACAGCACATGGGATGCTTATATTCAGGGTGGGACCCAAGGGATACATGAGTTATCCTCGCGGTGAGAACTGAAACTCCAGGCTTTGGTAAGGCCTTGGGAGCGGCATGGCCGTACTTGTTTATTATGGTGGTTTTCCTATGTATCAGTGAATTATTGCCAGCTATTTGCTTTGCATATGTTATGTGTTATTTGGGTTTTCTTGCTGGGCTTCGGCTCACGGGTGCTCCGTGTGGCAGGTAAAAGCAAGGAGTCAGTCAACCGGCCATGAGTATGGAGAGCGTGGGGGCGGCGCGTACATGTTCGGCCTGCCCGACTGCTTTGGTTGGGGGCATTTTGTATATGGCTGTATTTAACCATTCTTTTGATAGATGATCAAGTGTAAATCTATTTTGGTGTTGTAAACATTTTGTAAACCTTATTTTGGGATCCCAGATGTTTTATATTTAACGTTTTCAATGAAGTTGACCATTTTAAAATAATACAGCCTTAAACTCTGGTTTAATCACACTTTTGGTTTTAGAAACCACTTTGAGTCAATTAAACGCACAATTTCTGTTTTAAACTCACTTAGTAACTGCTCTAAGGTAGTAGGGCGTTACAACTTGGTATCAGAGCGAGCCAAGGTTTATTGGTTCTGGAGATTGACCGAACATGTACGCACGCTGCCATTGAAAAGCTCGACTCAGGGTAGTTTGGTATGGTCGATTGATATATTCATGAATATGTGTTTAATGCTTTGTGTGCCTGCCTAGATTGTTATGAGCATGATGATTCAATAACATATGCATGATGCCAGGGCGAGGCCCGTTGTTTGCTGCATGATATTTGTATGTCATTCTGGTCGATTGATCTTGGTTGTTGTTGAGATGGAGAGGTGGAAATTGGACCTTGTTATCATGCCTAATGAGCGGTGTCATTGATTGCAGGCATTTAGTTGCAATGCCTCGCCAATCATCGAGACTCCGCGGCATTCAGGCCGAGGATGATAACCAGGGGCAGGACCCTCCACCTGCTCCTCAGAACTGGCAGCAGATTTTAGCAGAGATGGAGGCTAGGTTGAAGAAAACAGAGGATGAGCTTAGTCAGTACAGGCAACCAGCTCCTCCACCGGCCACTGTGATACCACCACCGCCTAGTGTGGTACTGGCTCCGGTTCAACCTATGACTGGGAACAGGTTGGAACCTCTATATGAAAGATTCAGAAAACAACAACCTCCTACCTTTGAGGGGGGAGCAGACCCACTGCAGGCTGAGCAGTGGATGAGTACAATGTCTGTAATCCTGGACTTCATGAGGGTTGAAGGAAGGGATAGGGTTGATTGTGCAAGTTATATGCTTAGACATGATGCACGAATATGGTGGGAGGTGGTAGGGCAGCGAAGGGATACTGCTATTATGACCTGGGAGGAATTCAAGAGCCTTTTCAACGAGAAATACTACAGCGTAGCCGTTCGAGCGGCGAAGGCGGATGAGTTTAACAGTCTGACTCAGGGCAGGTTATCTGTCACTGAGTATGCCTTGGTATTTGATAGATTGGCGAAGTTTGCGCCAGAGCTTATGCCGACTGATACGGCCAGAAGGGACAGATTTGTATGGGGATTAGGTGCAATGATCGCCCGTGACGTGAGTATTACAATGGCTCCAGAGACTACCTATGCACAAGTGGTGGACAAGGCCCTCACTGCTGAGAGGGCTGAGGATCAGATCTGGAAGGATAACGCTGCTAGGCGTGATACCAGGAGGGTAGTGCCTTCTTCTTCTGGGCCTAGTCGGGGCAGCGGCCCCAGTGAGCAGAAGAGGAGAGTACCAGACTCCTTTACTCCCTATGGTTCTGACAGGAGGGTTCGCGGTTCTGTGGGTGGCCGCCAGGGCGGTAATGACAACTGGAGGAGCTATCCATGGTGTCCTCGATGCAGGCGACGGCATCAAGGCGAGTGCCGGTCCGCCTCTGGGGCGGGTACCGGCATCAGGGCCTGTTTTGTTTGTGGAAGCACCAGTCACTTGAAGAAAGATTGCCCACAGGCTAAGAAGGAGGAGCCTAGGCAGGGGGACAGCCTCGCACCTGCTAGGGTCTTCACCTTGACTCAGACTGAGGCAGAGGCCAGTCCATCAGTGGTTACAGGTCAGATTTTTAGCGCTGGATCCTTGTTTACTGCATTGATTGATTCTGGTGCTACGCACTCATTTGTTTCTGCTAGGGTGATTGATCAGCTGAGTAGACCTAGTATTTTGTATGCTAGGGGTTTTCAGACTATATTTCCTACAGGGGAGCTGGTAGTCTCTAGGAGGTGGGTTAGAGCCTTACCAGTAGTGGTAGACGGTAGAGAATTGTTTGTTGACCTGATTGAACTAGATATGGACGATTTTGACATAATACTAGGGATGGATTGGTTGACGCGGTATGGAGCAACAATTGATTGTAGGCGACGAATGGTGACCTTCGAACCGGAGGGCGAGGCACCCTTTGTGTTCGTGGGAACGGTGGATGGACCGCGGGTACCTGTGATCTCGGCACTAAAGGCTAGAGACCTGATGCAAGAGGGTTGAATAGGATTCCTAGAGAGTATAGTGGATTCCTCTAAGGTGGCGGCAGTGGGACCGAATGAAACCAGAGTCGTCTGGGAGTTTTCAGACTTGTTTCCAGCAGATCTACCGGGGTTGCCGCCACAGCGGGAGATTGAGTTCGTCATAGAGTTGGCTTCGGGAGCAGAGCCAGTTTCCAAGGCACCTTATAGAATGGCTCCAGCAGAATTAAAGGAATTGAAGATTCAGCTGCAGGAACTACTTGATTTGGGGTTTGTCAGACCGAGTTTCTCGCCGTGGGGTGCTCCAGTTTTATTTGTTAAGAAAAAGGATGGATCGCTCAGGATGTGCATCGATTACAGGGAGTTGAATAAGTTGACCATCAAGAACAAATATCCATTGCCTAGGATCGACGATTTATTTGATCAGCTTCAAGGGAGTACAGTGTTTTCGAAGATTGATCTCCGATCAGGCTACTATCAGTTGAGGATCAGAGATGAGGACATACCAAAGACTGCATTTCGGACACGGTATGGGCATTATGAATTTCTGGTTATGTCCTTTGGATTAACCAATGCCCCAGCGGCATTTATGGATTTGATGAACAGAATTTTAAAGGATTACTTGGATAAGTTCGTGATTGTGTTTATTGATGATATCCTAGTATACTCCCAGTCAGAGTCAGAACATGAGCATCATCTGCGCCTGGTGTTGCATCGGTTAAGAGAGCATAAGTTATATGCTAAGTTTAGCAAATGCGAGTTCTGGTTATCGCAAGTTTCATTTCTAGGCCACATTATCAGTAAGGATGGGTTACTAGTCGACCCAAGCAAGACGGAAGCAGTAAGAGATTGGCCTAGACCCAGCAATGTTCCTGAAGTTAGCAGTTTCCTTGGACTAGCAGGTTACTACCGGCGGTTTGTAGAGGGGTTCTCCAGAATTGCTACTCCGTTGACAGAATTGACAAGGAAGAAGACCAAGTTTGTGTGGACAGATCGATGCGAGAATAGCTTCAAAGAGCTGAAGCGGCGGTTGATTACTGCACCAGTGCTGAGCCTGCCAACAGATAATGAGAAGTTTGTGGTCTACTGTGACGCTTCCAGACAGGGTCTGGGATGCGTGTTGATGCAGGCTGGGAAAGTGATAGCGTACGCATCAAGGCAATTAAAGGAGTACGAGCAGAGGTATCCCACGCATGACCTGGAATTAGCTGCAGTGGTATTCGCACTTAAGATTTGGAGACACTATCTGTATGGAGAGAGGTGCGAGATATACACTGATCACAAGAGTCTAAAGTATTTCTTTACCCAGAAGGACTTGAACATGCGCCAGAGACGGTGGCTAGAGCTGGTAAAGGATTACGATTGTGATATCCTATACCATCCTGGGAAGGCTAATGTGGTGGCTGATGCATTGAGCCGGAGGGGCCCAGGACAGTTGTATAGTTTGAGGCAGATATCTGACAAACTAGCAGGAGAGATGACCAGAGCGGGTATAGAGCTAGTGGTTGGTAGGTTAGCCAACATTACTCTTCAGTCAACGCTCCTCGAGAGGATTAAGGAAGCACAGGGAAAGGACCCTCAGTTAGTTGAACGTAGAGAGAATGTCCTATCGGGAGCAGCTAAGGACTTCTCTATTTCTGAGATGGGTTTGTTGAAGTACAAAGGATGGATTTGCGTTCCGATTGATCCAGACATTCGGCGAGAGATTCTGGACGAGTCTCATACCACTCCTTACTCCTTACACCCAGGTTCTACGAAGATGTACCATGACCTGAAGGTTTTGTATTGGTGGTCAGGCATGAAGAGGGACGTGGTGGATTATGTGGCTAGATGCCTAACCTGTCAGCAGATTAAGGCAGAACACCAGAGGCTAGCAGGATTATTACAGCCTCTTGGGATTCCCGAGTGGAAATGGGAAGATATTGCCATGGACTTTGTGGTAGGATTGCCAAAGACCGTGGGTCAGCATGACTCGGTATGGGTGATTGTGGACAGGTATACGAAGTCCGCCCACTTCTTACCTGTGAAGACGACTTATACTGTGGAGCAGTATGCAGAGCTTTATGTTAAGGAGATTGTTCGACTTCATGGGGCTCCGAGGTCGATAGTATCCGACAGAGACCCCACTTTCACTTCCAAGTTTTGGAAGAGCCTACAGAAGGCTATGGGCACGCAGCTTCGGTTTAGTACCGCTTATCATCCTCAGACGGATGGACAGTCTGAGAGGACAATTCAGATACTGGAGGACATGTTACGAGCGTGTGTGTTGGATTTTGAGGGATCTTGGAGTAAGTATCTCCCTCTGATTGAGTTCTCGTACAATAATAGTTATCAGGCGACTATCGGAGTGGCTCCGTATGAGATGCTGTATGGAAGAAAGTGCAGATCACCGATTCACTGGGAGGAGGCAGGGGAGAGAAGGTATTTAGGTCCTGAGATGGTTCAGAGGACCAATGAGGCACTTGAGAAAATTAGAGCTCGTATGCTCGCCTCCCAGAGTCGCCAGAAGAGTTATTCAGATCTGAAACGCAGGAACGTGGAATTTCAGGTTGGTGACCATGTATTCCTCAGGGTTTCACCCCTGAGAGGAGTAAAACGATTTGGCATTCGGGGTAAGCTGAGTCCCAGGTTTGTTGGTCCATTCGAAGTTCTAGAGCGAGTTGGGGAGGTGGCTTACAGGTTAGCAATGCCTCCAGCTCTATCAGGGGTTCATGACGTGTTTCATGTATCCATGCTTCGGAAGTATGTTTCGGACACTACTCATGTGTTGAGCTATGAGAACTTGGAGTTGGATCGGGAATTATCGTACGAAGAAAAGCCTGTTCAGATCCTTGATAGGAAGGACAAGGTCTTGAGGAGCAAGACAATCGCCTTGGTTAAAGTACTGTGGAGGAATAGCAAGGTCGAAGAGGCGACGTGGGAACTGGAATCGGATATGCGGGAGCGGTATCCCGAGTTATTCAGGTAAATTTCGAGGACGAAATTTTCATGAGGAGGGGATAGTTGTAACGACCCCAAATTCGGTATTAAGGCTTAGGGCCTGAGATAGCGTGCCTGGAGGGCATAATGGAATTCTGTGTGGGTCTTTAATGGGTTTTATGCCTGATTATGATTTAGTGCACGTTTTATGATTATGTGATTAATTGTGGTGCATGATTATGTGAATTAATATGCATGTAGACCTGATTGAGCATATTTGTAATTTGGCCATGTTGGGCATGACTATGTTGATACCTGTGATCTATGACTCGAGACGATCCTAGAACGAGCGGGTTAGCGGGAACCTGTACCAGGCTTGGGTTAAGCTTGGGGAGTTAATCGAGAATTTGGGAATGTATTTGGTGATTTATTAGGCATTGGGTAGCGAACGGGAATTATTAGGAACACTTGAGGAATTAGTGGGAATTTGGGTATTATGACTAAAATGCCCTTTATGAACATAAAGGCTTAGAATTGATAAGAGAGGGTATTTTGGTCATTAGGCTTGCAAGAGATAAAATAAAGGAGGCCTTTATACTTAGTGGATTTAGTAGAGAAAATTTAGGCTGAAAAGAAAGAAAGAAGGAAAGAAGAGAAAAGAAGAGAGGGAAAGCTGAAGGGTTGGCTTTGAAGATTTGGTTTGTGGTTCTCCCACCCTTTTTCTTTGATTTTTCTTGAGGTGAAGCTCAGTGGTAAGCTAGGTTTGTGGATTTGCAAGAGATTAGCAAGATCAAATCAGAGATTTGAGGTAAGTTCTTGAGGTTTTCGGTTTTAGGGTTTTGCTGGTTTTGAACTGTGTTTTTGAGCTAAATGGATGGGGTTTTTGGGGAAAACAGGTCAAGGTTGTAAAGGTGCAAGCCAAGGAGGTCTAGGGTGCAGTTCAAGGTCGAAATTCCACCCACGGTATGATTTCTAAGACCCTATCCTTGTTGTTTGATTGATTTTTCTGGTTTTGGGGTACATTGGGTTAGATTTTGAGTTGTGGGTTGCTTGAGCTTGGGATTGAGTTCTTGGGGTGCTTGGGATGAGTGTGTGGTGTATATATGTTTGTTTTTGGGCTTGGGAAAGAGTGGGACAAGTTTGGGTTCGAAATGGGGGAAGAAAATCGCAAGATGCGATTTTTGGTTTTGCTGTGCTGCAACTAGCGCTACAGCGCTAGGCAGGGGGCGCTGTAGCGCTAGCCCCTGTCTGGTGAGGGTGATTCTGCTTGTAGCGCTACAGCGCTACCTTTTGAGCACTGTAGCGCTGCACTGTTCACAGAGGGGATTTTTGGGCTTTTGTGAAGGGATTTTGACCTAGGGTTCGGGGCTCGATTCCGCCACTTTGTTTTGGGGATTTAGGACTTCCCGGGGGCTCGGGATTAGTCCCGAGGCTAGGTTTTGGACTTGAGGATTGCTGATGACTGTGACTTGTGGATTTTGCTTAGGTAAGCGCTAGGGCTCGGGTAAGATCGTGCTCAAGGAGTCAGGTTGATCAAGGCTACTTAATCTAAAGGTAAGAAAACTGTAACACCCGAGTTTAGGGCATGGCCCCACTGTGTGATTGTAGGGCGTGGCCTCGGATTGTATTACATGCAAATGCTTAACCTTAAATGAACCATGATCTGTGTGAATGTTTATTTTGAATGTACTATATGTGTTATTATGATGAAACGAGCGGCAGAGGCCGGGTACGGCATAGGCCGGGGCGGCCGTGGGCCGAAAGTAACACAGCACATGGGATGCTTATATTCAGGGTGGGACCCAAGGGATACATGAGTTATCCTCGCGGTGAGAACTGAAACTCCAGGCTTTGGTAAGGCCTTGGGAGCGGCATGGCCGTACTTGTTTATTATGGTGGTTTTCCTATGTATCAGTGAATTATTGCCAGCTATTTGCTTTGCATATGTTATGTGTTATTTGGGTTTTCTTGCTGGGCTTCGGCTCACGGGTGCTCCGTGTGGCAGGTAAAAGCAAGGAGTCAGTCAACCGGCCATGAGTATGGAGAGCGTGGGGGCGGCGCGTACATGTTCGGCCTGCCCGACTGCTTTGGTTGGGGGCATTTTGTATATGGCTGTATTTAACCATTCTTTTGATAGATGATCAAGTGTAAATCTATTTTGGTGTTGTAAACATTTTGTAAACCTTATTTTGGGATCCCAGATGTTTTATATTTAACGTTTTCAATGAAGTTGACCATTTTAAAATAATACAGCCTTAAACTCTGGTTTAATCACACTTTTGGTTTTAGAAACCACTTTGAGTCAATTAAACGCACAATTTCTGTTTTAAACTCACTTAGTAACGGCTCTAAGGTAGTAGGGCGTTACAGCAGCCAAATCATCTGCCAGTTTAGGAGACTTTTCCAGCAAACTTTCAATCTGTTCTTCTATGGAAAACTCAGAGAAATATTTTAGATCATCAACAACAATATTAGCAGATTCCATCACATTTTGGGTTCGCATATTATAAACATAATAAGCCCTACTGTTAATAGAATATCCTATAAACACACCAACATCACTTTTTGCATCAAGTTTACCAGTATGATCACGATCCCTTAAAATATAACAAGCACTGCCAAAAACATGAAAATGACTCACATTTGGTTTCTTACCTTTCCAGATCTCATAAGGAGTCTTATGAGTACCTGGTCGCAAAAAACACCCTGTTGATGGTGTAGCAAGCAGTGTTAATTGCTTCAGCCCATAGACGCTTGGTAAGTTTCTTGCTGTTTAATATTACCCTAGCCATCTCTGTCAAAGTTCAGTTCTTTCTTTCAACGACTCCATTTTGTTGAGGAGTTTTAGGAGCAGAAAATTCATGAGAAATACCTTTAGATTTACAAAACGCATCATAAACAGTATTTTCAAACTCTTTTCCATGATCACTCCTAATCCAAACATTCTTTCCAATAATACAATCTTTTTCCACACACAATTTCAAACAAAGAGATTTAAAGCATCAAATGTATCAGATTTTTCTCTCAAAAAATCTACCCATGAAAACCGAGAGAAATCATCAACACACACAAAAATGTGTCTCTTACCATTCAAACTTTCAACCTGAATTGGACCCATTAGATCCATATGAAGAAGTTCAAGAACTTTGGAAGTATTCACATCAGGAATACTTTTGTGAGAAATTTTCAATTGCTTACCAAGTTGACATGGTTCGCATTTTCCCACAGATTCTTTACTCAGTTTGGGTAATCCTCGAACAATTCCTGCATTTGACAGTTTTTTCAAATTTTTTAAATGAATGTGTCCAAGCTTTTCATGCCATAAATCAGTAGAGTTATCTATGGCAGAGTGACAAGTAGCATAGGTAGTGAGAGTGTAACAATTATCATTAGATCTAAACCCTTGCAAAATAATTTCATCTTGGTCATTAACAACATAGCAACGATTACTATCAAAATTAACAGTGTAACCCTGATCACAAATTTGACTAATGCTAAGAAGATTAGCTCTTAGTCCTTCAATCAACATTACATTCTTAAGCCTGAGTAGACCTTCAAAATTAAGAGTTCCCATCCCTATGACATTTCCAGCTAGACCATTACCAAAAGTAACTTCTCCGCATTGAATTGGTCTAATATTGACAAGAAAGTCTTTATCACCTGTCATGTGCCTGGAACAACCACTGTCAAAATACCACATTTGAGAAGCAGCAATTTTAAAACAAGAGATACCAGCAAGACATTTATTTTTGACAACCCTTTTTTTTTTTTTTTTTGAAAAACATGTTTATTTTGAAACACTTTAAAATTTCCAAAAAACATATAACTAAACATGTTCTGCAAAATAAGACATCTAGGTCGAATGTGACCTTTTACTCCACAAAAATGACAGGAGGGAATGAAACGTGTCTTTTTCCCATGAGAATTTTCAGGTTTACCTGACTGCTTCAATTCTGTAGAAACCAAACGTTCAGCTGTAAAAATGATGCCTGCAAAGTCGAATCAGAATATCCAGAAGACATATTTTCACATTTAACAAATTTAGTATTCATTTTCGATTGAGTTTCAACAAAGCCCAATCGAGCATGACTCAGTTGACCTGAATTCTGAACCTCCTCAAAAATGTTAGAACTTGAATTTAGCATTTTAATATTTCTTTTCAATTTGTCAAGTTCTTTTGTCAAAAATACAATTTCATAATTTTTTGAACACAACTCAAATTCACAACATTTATTCTTTTCTTCAAGATCTTTGATGTTGTGAGAAAATTCTTTATTCATTTTAACCAAGGAATGATTTTCAGTATAAACCTGTAACCACTTACCATAAATTACCTTGTATGATTCAGCCAATGATTCCTCACTGAGTTCTGACTTGTCTGAATCCGAGTCAATTTCCTTTTTATTGACATCAGTCAAGGTATTGTTTAAACACAAAAAATTTCCTCTTTTCTGAAAAGCACTTGACAAAACACTAGTTAAAGCAACTTTCTCATTATCCTCTTCACTATTTTCAAAATCATCATCACTCCAAGTAACATTAAAACCTTTTTTATTCTTTTTCAATGTGTTGGCACATTCAGATTGAATATGGCCATAACCTTCATATTCTCGACATTGAATACCCTTTTTATTGTTAGAAACAAAAGGTTTAGAAGAGGTGTTACCTTTTGGAGTTTTTGAAAAAGTCTTTTTATTTCCAACCTTTTTCATGAACTTTTGAAAATTTCTTGTTAACAAGGCCATTTCATCATCTTTCTCATCATCAGAAACATCTTTTTCAAAAACTTTAAATGCAATACCTTTGCTTTTTTCAATTGAAGGATTCAGCTTACCCTTTTGCTTTATTTGTTGATTTAGCTCAAATGTTCTTAACGAACCCATAAGCTCCCCAACCTTCATTTTGCCAAAATCCTTAGCCTCCTCCATTGCTAGCAATTTTGTGTCAAACTTGTCTGGAAGCACCAAACTATTTTTTGAACCAACACGGATTCATCTAGTTTTTCTCCCAAGGAAAAAAACTCATTAGAGATATCAGACAATTTTTCATAAAACTCAGATAAAGTTTCAGTTTCCAACATTCTTAATTCATCAAATCTAGTTTGCAACATAGTAAAACGTGATCTCTTTACATCAGCGGTACCTTCAAACTAAGTTTGAAGGATTTTCCACGCCTCCTTTGTAGATTCACAAGATGATATCATTCTTATAAAGCCTTCACCAACACTATTAAAAATTACATGCAAAGCTTTATTATTATAACCAGATAATTTTTCATCTTCAATGGACCACTCAAGTTCAGATTTTACCTTTGAATTACCTTTATCATCTTTTTCAATTGGTGGAGTCCAACTCGAGAGTATAGATCTCCAAGCCCCTCATCTTGTGGCTTGATGAATGCCCTCATCCTGACCTTCCAGTATGGATAATTAGTATCATTTAATAGAGGTGGCCGAGTGATGGAGTTTCCTTCTGCAAAGAATGACATCTCACACAAAACAAATTAAACAGAATAATATAACCTCAAGATCTCACTAAGAGTTTAGTGACTTGCTCTGATACCAATTGAAATTTCGTATTTTATAATTACCAACTTATTATTTAATTAATCAATTAATTAAATGCGGAATAATTAAGTTGGTACTGAAACAGATATTCTGTAGCTACAGACCAAGGTTCTATAACTACATACCCGAAAACCAGAAAAGAACTAAAGTGCAGAAAATAAAAACACACAAGGTTTTTATACGTGGTATCAGCAATCCTTGCAGATTTCTACTAGTCCACGGGGCCATGCCCAGAGTTAAGATTCATTAGTAAGTGTTGATCCTCAAATTTGCCAACGACACATAGTCAAATAAACGATAGGAAATGAAAGGAAACAAGAAGTGTTTACCGAGTTTTTCGGAAACGAATAACTAACGGAATAATAAAAAGATAAGAACTGTAGAAATGCTGAAATGTAACTAAACAAACAGCGTTTTTACGTGGTTCAGGCGTTAACAAGCCCTAGTCCACGAGTCGATGTTATTATACTTGGAAAAGGTTACAGTAAGATGGCTGGTGCACAAGAACTTCACACACTCACAGTGTTTCTCTCGGGTTCTCTTGAAGAAGATGAAGCTAGAGAGATTTTAGTAGAGTTTTTGCTCTATGATTTTTTCGTCCCTCTTCTTGTAAAATGAAGGGGTCTTTATAGCTAGGGTTTTGGATTAGGGTTTTTCTCTACGTACATGAGTCTTAATTACACCAGCCATAAATAGGGATACAATTACTGTAGTAACATGGCTACAAGACTCTATGTGGGTATATTTACGTGAAAGTATGGGGAACACACAAAGTCAGCCGTCTTTTCCAAGTTGTCAGCGGAACAGTAGGCGAAAAGGTACCCTTAGGCGTGCTGGGATGTGTGCGGCTTTGACCTGACGGGCGTGTCAGGCAGGATCCTGTGTCAGGCGGATATCATTCCAAATATGCCTCCTCCAGGACTCGACCGTTTGGCTTTGTTCCGTGCGAGGCACGGAACTGCTTCCGCGGAGACCACTCGAAGAGCTTCTCCTGGAAGGAGCTTCCCCGAAGGATACCCCTTCGGGAGTCCGGGAGAGTTGACGAATTTCCGTATTGTGTTTGCTTGGAAGAGTAATCCGGACACCAAGCGGGAGAGGCGAAGCCTTTCTGTTCATCCGCGAGCTCTGGTCACCTACCGTAGAAGACATCGATAATTCTGCTTCCCCGAGGCCATCAATCTAAACGCTATCCGGAAATCTGGATAACATTTACCCCCCAAGGTCACGGAGCTTTGAGGGATCCGGGAGCTTGTACAATCGGTTTCTTAGATTAGGCGAGGGGGCACCTTCTGTGTTCCCGGAAGGGTTCCTTTTTCCCGCCTGAGTGTTAGTATGAAAAAGAAAGGGAATTTCTTCTGTTTGAGATCAAGTACTCAAGTGCGGCAAGGACCACGTGTCATTCTGGGAATGGTTCTGCGACCAAGACGTGTGCGTGAGGCGACTGGTTGAGTATGCGTGCGTCAGTCATCTGACTAATGATTTGATGGTTTTTAATGGTACTCCGGGCCCGAGGTGGTGTAATGATGGGAAATAAATACTTTATTCCCATCCGAGGAGTCATAAATAGGATCGTCGCTTCCTCTCCAGCCGTTGGATCTGATGCACACGGAATGGGAAGATCGGGACCGTCCACTTGAGGAATTCGAAACGGCCTCTTCCCTGCTATAAAAACGAGGGAAAGGACCTTTCTTTCTCTTTACGCTTTCAGATTCTCCATCTTTAGGATTTTCAGATTTCCAAACCTTCGAACTCTCAGGCTTCCCAGCTTACGTTCCCCCGAACTTGCCATTTCTTTTGGTAAGTATCTGGAAACTTTTCTTTTTGATTTGGCAGTGGGTTTATTCCCCGAAGTTCCTGGTTTGAATCGCCGTTCGTCTTTGCAGCTTTTACTTCTCGCGATCGTGCTGTGCAGTGATCCAGTTACTCCTTCAACCTCCAACTACCCGAATATCAGTAAGTATTTCTACTTTGCTCTTTCCTCCCAAACCTTAGGTTGTTGGTAGTTGTTAGAGTAGAGGTTTCTGCCATTATTGCTTATGTGCATGTGTGAATAGGGCTTTGGTAGGCATGTGATTGATTGTGAGTCGATAAGTAGCCTTTTCTGCATGCTTTGGCGATTTGCGTTTGGAAAGTCGTCCCTTGTTTTGCTGTTTTAGGGCATAAGCATGAACGCCTTTAGGGTGTCTTTCTCTGGAAAAACACTTCTTTTGGTGGGCTTAGGCTCGGGGTCTGAGTCTGGTTCCTTGCTGTCCTTCGGGTGGCATGGTGCCAATCCCTCAGTAAGCTCGGTGGGAGCCTCTCCAAGCAGTTTTCGGGGAGGGTCTCCCCGACGCCTTTGATACCACTAGGGTATGACAAGGGTGCTGACTGCTTAGAGTGTTTTCTTCTTTCTTTTCTTTTGTCCAGTGACGAACATCTCGAAGGAACAACTCCTTGCTGCGGGGGAGGCTGATTCTGCCCAAGAGAAGGGCTCTCCTGTCGCTGGTGGAAAGGGGAAAGGAAAGGCGAAAGCGGTCGCGGCTAGCCCACCAACCTCCAATAGTTCCATCTGGGAGATGGACCAAAAACCGAACCTTTTCAGGAATTATGGCATGCTGGAGCTGTATTCCTCTGAGGCAGGCCTGAAGAACATCCCAGGTCTGATGTGGCACCGTCTGTCGGTGCTGGGCGAGTCAGCTAGCCAGAGTCACGAGGGCTTTGGTGCCTGGAGCTGGGCACACATAGTGTGCGGGGCGCACTTGCCCCTAAGGAGTTACTTCGCCAATTTCTGTGTGAAGGCGGGGATTGCCCCCTTCCAGTTAATTCCTCCCAGCTACAAGCTCTTAGCAGGGTGGTTCATCTTTTGCAAGTCCCGGAGACTGGAAGCTCCTACCCCGGAGGAGGTGCTGTACTTTTACGGGTTGAAGTCTCAGCCTATGAGGGGTCATTCAGACAAGGTGGGGTTTTACAGGCTAGAAAGGCATCCGGACGTGATGTGCCCCACTTGTCATACCGCGAGGGTTCCAGACCTCCGGGAATACTGGTTCCTGACGACTGGCTTCCCGCTGAAGAGGGTGCCAGCCCTATCTTTGGACTTCAAAATCCCTGGTAAGCGCTCCTTCCTCTCCTTTTCTACTTTGTTTCTTTGCACTTGATTTTCTTTTTGGGAGGATCTCTAACGCTTGTATTTGATTTTCGCAGAAGTCGTTCCGCGGACACCTCGTTGCGCGGAGATGATAAGGAGGTCCAAGTTCTACGAAGGGCTTTCTGAGGAAGAGTTGAAAGTGGAGGGACTTGTGACCTCCGAATCGTTGAGGGAGTATGGGCTACTTGCCTCCTTCCAAAACATCGAGCCAGTGAGTGGCAGGGGGCAAACTCAGGTGTCAGCTGATATCCGGGAGCAGATTGCCCTGGAGCTGTCTAAGGTGATCACCCAAGCAGCTCGGGACGAAAATACTCTATCTCCTAGTTGGGCGGAGAGGTTCCCCGACCCCCAGCCGGAGGAAGAGGAGATCGAGGCTCGCCACGCCGCGGCTTACCCTAACGAAGGGGCTCCGGGGGCTAGTACCTCTGGGAGAGGTAAGACTAGTTTTCGATTGATCCACACCCCCAGCCTGTCTGAGGTTTCCCGGACCTCTCAGATGGGGTTTGATCCCCGTTTCCTTAGGCTAGATCCGCGTAGGATACCTTTCGACAGGTATTGCGATAGGGTAGATGAGCTCCTCTGGTGTCTGAGTGATGGTAGTCTGCCAGAAGGTGTCATCATGGTTGACCCTTCTTCTCTCAGCATGTCATTCCCGGACTTCAAGGAGTACGGGAGCTTCCTGGAGCAGGAAGCGATGTTTTGTTTTGCTCGGGGAAGGCCATCCACGTTTCTCGTGCATGGTCGTCCCTTTCAAACTTTTCTTTTTCTTGTTTCTTGTTCCCTGCTGGCGGGCTTGCTTGTGCTTTTATGTTGTTGATTGTCTTGTCTTCCGCTTATCTTCTTTCTCATTGCTTGTTGGTTCGTTAACCTTGCTTTGTACGTTTCTTGCAGAGTATCCCGAAGCCAAGATGTTGGGGAGGGTTACTTTGCTTATTAAGAAGGTTGCCACCAGTCAAGACCCGTCCACGGGGAAAGGACGGAAGACCAAGGCTGGTAGGGGAGGTAAGGCTGCCTCCCCCAAGAAGACAAGTGGCGAGGCGCAAGCGTCTCCGAGGGTAGAGAAGTCCCCTGCTGACGGGCCTTGCGAGACTATGATGGTCTCGAGTAGCAGCAGCGACGGGGAAGGGCTTGTGTTCCCCGTGAGGACAACTGGGGTGAGCAAGCGTCCCGGAGAAGATGCTGAGGGCGCTAAGAACAAACGCCTTAGACACTCTTCTCCCGGTCGAAGGCAACAACAACAGCAACGACAGCAACCACAACTACAACAACAGCAGCAACAGGAACAAGAGAGACAATCACCAACGCCGCAGCAGCAGCAACAACAACATCCAAACCAGCAGCAGCAACAAGGGCCATTACTTCTGCTGCCGCAGCAGCAAAAGCAACAGACCGGGGCCTTAATACCCCGGCTGCCTCCTCCTCCAGCCCAAAGGGGGTCCACCCTTCCGGGGTCTCCGTCTTCTCAGACAACCAATCTTCCCCTGCCTGGCCTGAAGTTCCACTTTCCGCGGAAGCCAACCAGTTTTCCCGCTGCTCTCCTAGAGGGTGTAAGACGGGCCGATAGTTTTTTGAAGAGGCGATTAGAGGCGAAGAAGGCCGTTACTCAGGGAAGGGCAGATAACTTGTCTGCCGTGAAGAGAGCTGAGCTGGCCGAGGGGGTGAGATCTCTTCACCCGGCCGGAGCGGTTCTGGATGGTCCAGCCTTGGAGAAGAGGCTGGTGCCCAGGCTCGGACGTGCATTGGCGCCGTTCGGAGCTGAGATGATGGAGGACATGGCCCTGAGCTTATGCGAGCTCAATTCTGAGAAGTGGGCCATCAGTAGCAGCAAGGATCCGCTGTTGCTGACACACGCTGTGAAGCAGCAACTGTCCGGGGTAAGCCGTCAGTTGTTATTTTTTGGGATCACCTGTCTTTTGGTCCGGCTTTAGCTCATTCTGTTGTCTTTCCTTGCAGGCCTCTATGATCGCGGAACGCTCGTTCCGGGAGGTTGGTGCAGCTCTGGTTCAGCTGGAGGAGAGCCAGCTGGCTCGCCAGGCCTTGGAGGCGGAGAAACAGAAGCTGACCCAACAGGCCTTGGGGGCTTCGAAGAAGATTGATCAGGCCCGGCGTACGGCTGAAGAAGAGGCGGAGAAGAAATATCTTGCCAAATATCAAGAGTACCGGGCCAAGGCAGAGAATGAGTTTAGACAGCGGTCAGATGGGATGAAGGCCGAAAACTCCAAGCTCCGGGAAGAGCTGTCCCAAGCCAAGGTGGAGAAGGATACCCTGGAAGCCCGCTTGCAATCAAAAAACGATCTCCTCCTTAAGCGGCAAGAGGAATATTCCACTCTTCAGAGTAAGCTGCACGAGGAGGAGCAACTCCATAAGAGGAGCAGGGATCTCGTGTCTATGCTGCAGTTGGGGCTCGCCGAGAAGGATAAAGAGATCGGGGCCTTGCAATTCACTGCCAGGGGACATGTGACCGAGAAGCAATCCGTGCTGAACCAAAATAGGGAGCAGCGCAAGGAGATTGATTCTCTTAAGGGGGAGCGGGATGCCTTCAAGGCCGAAATGGAAAAATTGAGGGCCCAAGTAACTGTCGCGGAAGCACAACTGGCAACCTCCGAGGCGGAGCGCTTGAAGGAGAGGGAGGATGCTGAGGTGATACTGAACAGGACGATTAATATATCGCATGTGGTCCTCATGCATCAACTCTGGAAAGTGAACCCGGAGGTATTAGGCTATCTGGGAGATGATCCCGAAGCCATGAGGGAGAAGCTACTCGTGTGGGATCAGGGCCCAGAGGCGTACGTCCAAACTTACAACATTGACGAACGTGCTGAAGCTCCTGAGGCGGGAGATCCCGGAGAGGCGGGGACCTCTGAACCTTCTCATGACCAAGTTCCTCCTTCCAATGAGCCGACTCCGCCAGCCTCCGTTGAAACCGATGCCCGAAGCTGCGGTCGTGGAAGCTGTAGTTACCCCCAATGCTTGAAGGGGTTTTATCTTTAATTATTTTTCATTTTGAGTTTTTCATTGCGGACATTTTTTCCATAATCATAGCATTCTCCTTTCTTTTCTGCCGAGTTCTTTATTTATCTTTGCGCTTAGGGTAGACATTTATACGGTAGAAACTGTTGTAGGGGCGTATGGGGTTTTGGTTCCAACGGCCAAAACCTATGCACTTCCCACTTGAAGCTTTAACGGATGATGTCTTTTCCCATGTAGTTTCTAGGTTACGAAGGTTTCCTGGTTCCAACGGCCAGGCTCCTTTCACCGTATTTTAGCTTTCCTGAGGCAAATAGCCAATCTCGGGACTTGTAGTTATACTGTTCGCTGGGATTGCTAAGGTGAGTCGTTCCATTGTTTGGAACGGGGGCTCTTTTGGTGAGCGCCGCTAGACTTAAGGTTAGATCTTTGCGAAGCAAAACTAACTGTTGTTGCGAACCTCATGGTGGCTGACTTCAGGGACCTGGCATGGAGCACTGCGAGGCAAGGCTTATTGCTGTCGGGGAAATCGCCACGCCCACCAGGTGTGATCCTGGAGCAGGGGCTTTGCGAAGCAAAGCCGGCTGTGAGTGGGGGGATCAAGCATGTCTGCTTCTGGAGCTGAAACTTGCAATGGCCATGGAGCTTGCCATGCATTATTTTGTGAGATCCGGAGTTGGAGCCTGCGAAGCAAGGCTTACAACGGTCGCGGATCTTGCCATCTTTCGCCTCGCTGGACCCGGAGCTGGAGCTTGCGAAGCAACGCTCTATAGCACTCGCGGATCTTGCCAACTTTCGCCTTGCGGGACCCGGAGCTGGAGCTTGCGAAGCAAAGCTCTACAGCGCTCGCGGATCTTGCCATCTTTCGCCTTGCGGGATCCGGAGCTGGAGCTTGCGAAGCAAAGCTCTACAGCGCTCGCGGATCTTGCCATCTTTCGCCTTGCGGGACCCGGAGCTGGAGCTTGCGAAGCAAAGCTCTACAGCGTTCGTGGATCTTGCCATCTTTCGCCTTGCGGGACCCGGAGCTGGAGCTTGCGAAGCAAAGCTCTACAGCGTTCGCGGATCTTGCCATCTTTTGCCTTCCGAGACCCGGAGCTGGAGTTTGCGAAGCAAAGATCTACAGCGATCGCGGAGAATTCTGCAAAGGACTTGCCAGGGAGTTGGGGGTGTTTTGGCGTAGCTCTATGAACGTGCCTCAACCCCCAGTCCCGTCCATCGCTGGACTACATAGGAGATAATTCTCATGATACATAATGGCAGGCATTTCCATGGCAATTTTCACATAAGCACATAATGCACATATGACACGTAATGCAAGCATGTTCATGGCAACAAATAAACCTAAGCTTAACAATTTAAACATTTCAAACAATTTAAAATTTTCAAACACAATGCTAGCACACAAGTGGTGTTCTGTGTACGTTTTGTTCAAGGGGCGTATGGCTATGCCTTAGCCATGTATACCCCCCAAGTGAGCGTGGGGTCCGGACGTCTCCGGACCGCGTGGTCACTTGTTAAAACGCAGCTTTGAACACAGGGATAAAAAGTGCAGTAAAAGCGGAGTGAATCTCTCCGTGTTTCATTAAATTAGCCTGCTAGGCGTGAGTTTTACAACAGGGAGGATTATTTCCACATTTTTCACTTTTGCTATTTTCACCAAGGACTTCCGACTGGATGGTCCGGGGCCTACTGGTAGTAACGGCGGAGGTGCTCCGCGTTCCAGGCGCGCGGGACTTTAGATCCGTCGAGTCTCTTTAAGTGATACGTCCCATGGCCCACTTTTTCTTGGACTTCATAGGGGCCTTCCTAGTTGGGTCCGAGGACTCCTACTCCCGGATCCTGCGTAGCAGGAAATACTCTCCGTAGGACAAGATCCCCAACTTCGAATGTACGGCTCTGGACTCTCATGTTAAAGTGTCGGGCTATCTTGCCTTGGTACATTTTTAGTTGGACCTGCGACTGCTCCCGGAGCTCCTCGATCATGTCCAAGGACTCCTGGAGGAGGGCATGGTTCCGGGTAGGATCGTAGGTGTCTTGCCTGTGAGAGGGGATCATAGCTTCTACTGGGATGACGGCCTCGCAACCGAAGGTCATGGAATAAGGCGTGTGCCCCGTCGAAGTTCTCTCTGTTGTGCGATAGGCCCAAAGTACTCGCGGAAGTTCTTCCGGCCAGTGAGCCTTGCAGGCTTGGAGTTTTTTCTTCAACGTGGTCTTTAATATTTTGTTTACAGCTTCCACTTGCCCATTAGCCTGGGGTCTGGCGACTGCGGAAAAGCTTTTGATGATTCCATGCGAAGCACAGAAGTTCGTGAAGTGTTCACTGTCAAACTGCTTTCCGTTGTCGGACACAATTTTTCGTGGAAGCCCAAAACGACACACTATATTCCTGATGACAAAATCCAGTGCTTTTTTTGATGTGACCGTGTTCATAGGTTCAGCTTCAACCCATTTGGTGAAGTAGTCTACCGCGACTATGGCGTACTTCACTCCACCCTTTCCAGTTGGGAGGGAACCTACTAGGTCAATGCCCCAAACGGTGAACGGCCAGGGGCTGGTCATTAGGGTAATTTCTGTAGGTGGCGCTCGCGGAACCTTGGCGTACCTCTGGCACTGCTCACACTTCCTGACATAATCCACACAATCCTTCTTCATGGTGGGCCAGAAGTATCCTTGTCGAAGGATCTTTTTGGAGAGGCTCAGCCCGGAGGTATGATCGCCACAGAAGCCTCCGTGAATCTCATGGATGATGGCGCTGACTTCGGTTCCGGCAACACACCTAAGGAAGGGTATGGACAACCCCCTGCGGTAAAGCTTTCCATCCATAACCACGTATCGGGGAGCTTGATATTGGAGCTTCCTTGCGTCAGCTTTATCAGTGGGGAGCTCTCCGGTGGTGAGAAATCTGAGGATGGGTCCTATCCAGGAGTGGGAATGGTCGATGACGGCGTTTATCCTTCGTGTCTCAGTACTGGGGGCTTCTAAGTGCCCGATGGGGACTAAGCCATACTGTTCAATCTCCGGGTCCGTTGCAAGCTTGGCCAGCGTGTCCGCGAGTGAGTTCTGGTCCCGGGGGACCTGGCGGATTTGGTAGCCTTTGAAATGCTGCAGTAGGTCGCGGGAGAGAGACACGTAGGCAGCCATCCTTTCGCCTTTCGTCTGGTATTCCCCGGATATTTGGTTTACCACAAGTAGGGAGTCGCTGTATACTTCGATTTTTTGGGCTCCGACTTCTCTGGCCAGTCGTAACCCAGCTAACATGGCTTCGTGTTCTGCCTCGTTGTTGGATGCTGGGAACGCGAAACGGATGGCACTCTGGAGCTGATGCCCTTGGGGAGATATTAGGATGACCCCCGCCCCAGCTCCTTTTTCATTTGAGGCTCCGTCTACGTAGACCTTCCAGGTGGGAAGTTCCGGGACAGGATCTTCCGGGAGGTCATTCATTCCAGAGCATTCCACAATAAAGTCCGCGAGAGCTTGACCTTTTTATGGAAACACGTGGTTGGTAGTGGACGTCGAACTGGCTCAGTTCCATGGCCCACTTAAGCAATCTGCCAGAAGACTCGGGCTTCTGCAGGACTTGTCGGAGAGGGTGGTTGGTGAGTACTTTGATGGTGTGCGCCTGGAAATATGGCCTCAGCTTCCGTGAAGCGATCAGCAAGCAGAGGGAGAGTTTCTCGATCATCGAATATCTGGACTCGGCATCCAATAACCTCTTGCTTACGTAATACACAGGGAGCTGGATACGGCCATCTTCCCGGACGAGAGCGGCACTTACTGCGTGCTCAGTCACAGCTAAGTATAAGAACAACGCCTCTCCTTCGACAGGTTTGGACAGAATGGGAGCTCGGGTTAAATGTTCTTTGAGGTGTTGGAAGGCTGCTTCGCATTCGGGGGTCCACTCGAACTTCTTGTTTCCTCGCAACACATTGAAGAAGGGGATACACTTGTCAGTGGCCTTGGATACGAAGCGGCTGAGAGCAGCTATCCTTCCGGTAACGCTCTGGACATCCTTATGTTTCCGGGGGGAAGGCATATCTATGAACGCCTTTATTTTCTCAGGGTTGGCTTCCACTCCTCGGGAGCTGACAATGAAACCGAGGAACTTCCCAGACGAGACCCCGAAAGTACATTTCTTTGGATTCAGTTTCATCCCGTACTTTCGGATCACGGCGAAAGCTTCCTCGAGGTCGTCACTGTGGTCCCCGGAGGTCTTGGACTTTACCAACATGTCGTCCACGTACACCTCCATGTTCTTCCCCAGTTGGTCCTTGAACATTCTGTTTACCAGACGCTGGTACGTCGCCCCAGCATTCTTCAAACCGAAAGGCATGACCACGTAACAGTAGACACCCTTGTCCGTGAGGAAGCTGGTGTGTTCCTGGTCCGCGACATGCATCTTGATCTGGTTGTATCCGGAGTACGCATCCATGAAGGATAAGAGTTCATACCCGGAAGTAGCGTCTACCATCTGATCGATTCGCGGGAGAGGGAAACAATCTTTCGGGCAGGCCTTGTTTAGGTCTGTGAAGTCAATGCACATTCTCCAGGACCCATCGGGTTTCGGGACCAGAACTGGGTTGGCCAACCACACGGGATAGTGCGACTCCCGGAGAAATCCTATGGACATCAATTTGTCCACTTCAGCTTTGACGGCTTCGGCTCTCACTGGGTCCAGCGGCCTCCTCTTTTGGCGAATGGGAGTTGCAGATGGGTCTATGTTGAGTGCGTGGCACGCAACATTGGGATTAATCCCCGTCATATCGGCGTGGCACCATGCCAGGATATCCTGATTATCCTTCACAGTGGCTACGATCTTATCTCGAACGGCCGACGGTAGGTTTTTCCCCACCTGAATGACCTTGGTGGGTTCTCCCGGGTTGAGGATCACCTCTTCGACTTCCTCCATCGGCTCTATTGCTTTCTCGATTCCCACTCTTGGGTCGAGTTCGTCAAAGTATGCCTCCTGAGCACCCCCAGTTTCTGGCAATTCTTCCGCCAAAGGAATGGCAGCAAACGTCTCCTGGACCGTGTAGACGGATCGGACGGAGACGTTATAACAGCTCCGTGCACTTCTTTGGTCTCCTCGGAGGGTGCCAATACGCCCATCGTCGCATGGAAACTTCAAACATAAGTGGCGTATCGAGGTTATGGCCCCACAATCGATTAGGACTGGTCGGCCTAAGATGGCATTATACGCCGTGGGGCAGTCGACCACCACGAATGTGCTATGCTTGAAGGCACAAGCGTCGCTTTCTCCTCTGAGGGTGACTGGAAGTTGAATTTTGCCTAATGGCATGAGTGCGTCCCCATTGAAACCTTGAAGCTGGATGGGGCATGGAGCCAGGTCCGTCTCGGTCAATCCGATCGCGTGGAAGGCCGCTTTGAAGAGGATGTTCACGGAGCTTCCGTTATCGATCAAGATCCGTGAGACCTTCTTATTGGCAATCTGGGCTTCCACTACGAGGGGATCGTTGTGGGGGAAGTGCACATGTCGAGCATCGTCCTCCGTGAAGGTGATGGGAAGATCCATCATTCGGGGACGTTGAGCAGGTGATTGGACCAAAGCACACATCTCCTCGGCGTGCTCTAACTCCTTCAAGTACCTCTTCTGGGAGTTGCGGGTACTTCCGGCAAGGTGTGGTCCTCCGGAAATGGTGGCGACGTGTCCGTCAACGGGTGGCGGAGCAAGGCCGGGCGGATATGGGTTGCCTGGTCCTGGAGCCAACAAGGCAATGGGCGCCGGAGCGGGTGGAGCAGGAAGTGCTGGGAACTGAGACCCGGGAGCTTGGAGGTGACCGGCTCCAGGAGCGCTAGCGGCCCCCCTCTGTCCCGGGGAATATGCAGCTCCGTGAACTACCCCCTGTCCGGGATAGATAATGGGTATCCTCACCCACTGACCGAGGTGTCCCGCTCTTGCCAGGGACTCGATCTCATCCTTCAGCTGAAGGCACTCATTCGTGGTGTGCCCCACGTCTCCATGAAACTCACACCTCTTATTGGAGTCTCGCGGACGCCTTCCTCCGTGAGACACTTTCGGGGGCTTCCTGTAGTTGACCATATTACAGGTCGCCCGATAGACATTCTCTCGCGAGTCTATCAAACTGGTATATTCCGTGAACTTGGGCTCATAGTCCTTTCGGGGTTTCTTTGAATGGTCTCCCCGGTTGGAGTTTCTTCCGCTTCGTTTGCTCCGCGATTGGCTCAGATTTCGTTCTGGGGCTTCCGCTTGCGGCTGCGGCATGCCAGGAGCGATACTACATCCGGTTTGTACTGCTCCGTACCCAGAGAAATGGGTTTGACTCGGCGTCTGAGCAGACGCGGAAGGCCCATACACACTTGGAGTGAATCGGGCTCCTGGAAGCGTGAGGGCTGGTGCGGGAGCTTGCGAAGCAAAGCTCGGCGCAGTCACGGAAGGGGTTGGAGCTGGGGGAACTCCAAAGGCCTGCTGGTAGGCATCCTCAAGGTTGATGATTCCCTGAGCTTTTGACATGAATTCGGACAGTGTTTCTGCCCGTCTCCTTTGCATTTCCCCCCATAGCAGGGAGCCGACAGTAAGGCCCGATTGAAGGGCGATCAGCTTCATGTCATCGCTGACCTTGGTTTTTGCAGCAGCTTCCATCATTCTCTGAATGAAAGCTTTGAGGTTCTCAGTGGGTTGCTGCTTGATGTTGGTTAAGGAACCAACCTCCATGTCGTGGTCGCGGGCAGCAATAAACTGCCTCCTAAACGCGGACTGTAGCTCCTTCCAACTGTGGATTGATCCGGGAGCTAATCTTTTCCACCAGTCCTCCGCGGACTTGGTAAGGGTGAGTGAGAAGCACATGCATTTGGCGTCCTCACTGACACGCGCCACTTGCATCATCTTATTGTATTTAGCTAGGTGGGTACGCGGGTCTGTCCTCCCATCATATAATTCTATGTGAGGCATTTTGAAGTTATCCGGGAGGGACGTTTCCGCGATCCTCCTAATACATGGTTCCGGGTCTTCCTCCTCAGAATCTGACAGGGCCCCACTTTGCTTCCGGACCAGCTTGGCCAAGGCAGCAATCTGTTCCTCGAGCCTCTTCGTATCACTTTCCGGGAGGTCACGTCCCCGGAGCTTGTCATTAATATGATTTCGGAGGTCATCTCCGCGAGGCCGGGCCTTTTCCCCTTTGGCCTTTTCATACTTGGCCTCCAACCTTCTTCTTAGGTCCACCGTGGACCAGCTATCTTCGGAGTGCGAGTTCGCAGCCCGACCGTCCTGATTGACGGAATCACTGGGGCAGTTGTTCCTTCCCCTAGGCCTGGGTGCCTTAGCACCGGGCCCTTTAGGCACAGAGTGCCCCCTTGGGGCTGAAGGACGTCTGGGCTTAGGAGCGCCAGAGACCTTCTGCGCGCGGGGGGGGCAGTCGGCCTGGTGATTCACGCCTTTAGGAGGTGCAGGGGCGTCAGCGCGCACAGGCTCTCCAACTTTTTCTTTGCCCTTGTTAGGGGCGGCTTTGGATGGTCCAGCAGCGGCTGGATCCAGCATGGGGGCATCAGCACCACCTAGAACAGAGGCATCCTCGTCCGAGTCGCCTAGATCTCCGAACTTACTTTGGAGGCGTTCCATCATGCGTTGCATTCTTTCGGAGACGCGCTCCTGCTCAGCAAGCTTGGCCTTAGTGGCCACCAGTTCTTCGGCTACTTGGACCAGTTCTGGGTCCTTCTCATAGTAGCAGCCGTCCTTGTAATAACCGTCTTGGACATACTCTTCTTCGTCTTCTAAGTATGTTGTATCTTCGGTACTGACCTGATCCTGGCGGGATGTCGGGTCTTCACCTTGGTAGTCTAAGGGTTCGCTTTGCACCACATCTTCCATCACGGTATCGGGGTTGACCGTAGCATTTTTGTCAACAGCGGATTTTCTCGTAGTCACCATCTCTTTAGCACGAAGTGAATACAAAAAACGTACACAGAAAAAGAGCTGACTAACAACTTCCTACAGCTCTCAATGAAAGCACCAAAATGTTTACCGAGTTTTTCGGAAACGAATAACTAACGGAATAATAAAAAGATAAGAACTGTAGAAATGCTGAAATGTAACTAAACAAACAGCGTTTTTACGTGGTTCAGGCGTTAACAAGCCCTAGTCCACGAGTCGATGTTATTATACTTGGAAAAGGTTACAGTAAGATGGCTGGTGCACAAGAACTTCACACACTCACAGTGTTTCTCTCGGGTTCTCTTGAAGAAGATGAAGCTAGAGAGATTTTAGTAGAGTTTTTGCTCTATGATTTTTTCGTCCCTCTTCTTGTAAAATGAAGGGGTCTTTATAGCTAGGGTTTTGGATTAGGGTTTTTCTCTACGTACATGAGTCTTAATTACACCAGCCATAAATAGGGATACAATTACTGTAGTAACATGGCTACAAGACTCTATGTGGGTATATTTACGTGAAAGTATGGGGAACACACAAAGTCAGCCGTCTTTTCCAAGTTGTCAGCGGAACAGTAGGCGAAAAGGTACCCTTAGGCGTGCTGGGATGTGTGCGGCTTTGACCTGACGGGCGTGTCAGGCGGGATCCTGTGTCAGGCGGATATCATTCCAAATATGCCTCCTCCAGGACTCGACCGTTTGGCTTTGTTCCGTGCGAGGCACGGAACTGCTTCCGCGGAGACCACTCGAAGAGCTTCTCCTGGAAGGAGCTTCCCCGAAGGATACCCCTTCGGGAGTCCGGGAGAGTTGACGAATTTCCGTATTGTGTTTGCTTGGAAGAGTAATCCGGACACCAAGCGGGAGAGGCGAAGCCTTTCTGTTCATCCGCGAGCTCTGGTCACCTACCGTAGAAGACATCGATAATTCTGCTTCCCCGAGGCCATCAATCTAAACGCTATCCGGAAATCTGGATAACAAGAAGAAATTCAAATGGAAATTAAACGACACAGACGATTTATAGTGGTTCGGCCCCAATTGAATGGTAATGACCTATGTCCACTTAGTGTTCCTATTGATATTGAATCCTAACACTGTGATCAATGAACTAGGGTTCACAAGTTTCACAAGCTTTGGGAAGATTACAACTTCAGTGAATAATCACACTATATTCTTCTCTCTGAGTACAAAGATCAATGTTCCAAAATCCCTTCCTTGAGCCCTTTGATTCTTATTTATAGGCTCAAGGAGGTTACATGGGCCGATGGGCCTTAATTACAATTAAGACTTGCGTATCACAGTAATGAAAGAAAATATAATTAAAGCAAATATTACAAGATTGCATACCCAAAAGTAAGTAAATGAATGTATGCGACCAGACTGGTCGGACCTAAGCACGAGGCTTGATAAATCAATAACTCTCTGGTCGATGGTCGAACATGATTCATTCTCTTAAAGTTGCCACATGCCTGCCACGTGTAGGTCGATCTTGCCACATCATCATGAGCCATTTTTTGGGTAAACATTTGCCCCCCCCCCCAAGTTTATTTTACTGCGACCAACATAAAGTAAACTTAGACAACTGACCTTTCGTATGCCTTGTCAAATCTTTCAGAGCCATCCATGCCTTCTCGAAAAAGGCAACCAATCATATCATTGCAATTTCCCAAAAATAGTTTGACGGCTATTACACTTACTCATGCCTTGGAAAGTTACCCCTTACGATTACCTAGGTAACTGCACCTCGACCAATATAATTAACCCTTCAAAATCACTTTTTACATTTCACTTTCTCCTTAAGAACACCGAAGAACAAGGCGTAGAAAATCCAAAAACCCAGACGATCTTGATTATCTGCGAAGCTTCTGCCCAGCTACTTGACTTAGCGTCTCAAAGGTTTACTTCAATCATCCAAGTAAGTTTCTCAAATTTTTCAGTCGTCGAGATGCTATGCAATATCTGTTCTATATCTGTTTCGGACCTTGATTTCTTAAATTTTCTTGAAAGAAACTGCTTTGGGGTAAATGGGCACATAGATCTTAGCATGATAGGATAAGGAAAAAAACACTATACGGGGCTTAGGAATCAGCTTGGTAGTTAGGATTATTGATTTAGAGCGTAAAATCGAAGTAAAAAATTGATTTTTAAGCATGTAGGAAAAACTGGGTTTTTCCCGCCCTTTCAGAGTCGAAAAGTTTTTCCCGAAAAACATTTCACTTCTGCTTTTTAATCCGTTTTCCAAACTGTTCGCATAGAATTTAGTGTTTTTGTCAAAATGATGCTGGTCGTATAAAAGCTTAGCTTTTATACATGAGCAACATTATTCCAACTTTTCCATTTTCTTGGTACATTGGCCGAAGATTCTCATCTCCCCTTCTCTGTTTGCAGATTTTCATACACGACCCATGGGGAGGTGAGAGGCCGATTGATGACGACTTGCTCGCATAGTTACTCAAAGATCAGGAACAGCCTTCGCTGCTAATCCCAGAAATTCCTTTTTATCGCAACCCTTCAGAAAAACCTTCAACCAGTCCAAAAAACATGGGTCGAGTAAAATCCACTGCTCAAAAGAAAAGGAAGACAACCTTTCCTCCTGCCAAACAGCCTGCTCCTTAGGCTGAAAATCCCTTGACCAGCCCACATTCTGAAAACACTCCTCAGCCAGGAATCCAAACGAAAGCCTGACCTCGAGACATCGTTCGACCAGAGGTTGAATGGTACGCCTCCAAGCAATATTACAGCTAGGATGGTAGGGAATTATCTAAAAAAGTATGGACTTTCTGGGATTACCCTAAACAAACCTTCCATCGACCAGTGGGCAAACCTGCCTGGGTACGCCTACAGCACCTGGTCGAGATACCACATTGAGGCAGGGGCAACCTTGCCTCTTCATCCACTCTTCTAGGGGGTGGCCAACTATTTTGAGGTCACCCCCTTCCATATCACCCCAAATGGATATAGAGTGCTCTCTGCTCTCTATATCATGTACAGCCACAAGAAGTGGCATGTGCCTACGCCGCATGAGATCAATTACTTATTTGATCTCAAGTCCAATCCCAATCACAACAACACGGGGTTCTTCCATTTTTACCACCAGAAATCTACTCGCACCTTCCTGAGTGAGATCACCTACAAGTCCAACATAGGAAAGTACTTCCAGGAGTACTTTTTAACAACAAACTTGGTTGCCAGCAATCTGGCCTTCACTCATGGAGGTAATTTCTTTATTCTCTGGTCACTTACTTTCTTTTATCTTTTCGGCATATTCCTTAGCATATTAATGCCATTCAGGTCTGTGGCGCCGACCAGCTCCTACTCCAGAAATGGAGATACGAGCAGCTTCCCTGGCCAGCATGACAGATATAGAAAAAAGTGTCAAAGAGCTGGTCACGGAAAACAATCTAAGGCTGGTTGGCCTTTTGGCCCCTTACTAGGATGTGAGGGAATCGACTGCGAGGAGTGCTACTGGTGGAGAAGTTCCCGAGCAGCACCATGACGTGTCACCCCGCGAGCAGCTACTACCCCTGCTCCTTTGGGAAAAGGAAAAAGAAGGTTTACGAACACCCTACGCCCATTCTTGAATCTTCAAATGAGAACGGTACTGTCTTCTCACTTTTAGACAGTCTGCCTATTCCCTGTCATTTATTTAACGGGGATGACAATTTTAAATACACACCCAATTTAAATTCAGATTTCTTCAAGGAAGTGAGTGAGTGTAGTAGTAGTACAGTAAATAATGTAGCGACCAGTAGTTGTAGCTCGGGTATTTTACTTACAATTTCCTTGCTCTTATTTCCTTGATGTAGTAAGTACATCTATTTATATTGTCTAACTGTTTGTATGTTTTCTGACTTGTAGATATGTCATCTGAAGATATGTTTGAGCTTTACAGCGTACCTGCTGCTCCTTCGAGTAAGAAGAAGGAGAGCAGGCCACACCGCGGAGAGAGCAGCAAGACCCCTCCGACAAAAAAGGTTCGGGCCGGGGACCCTCCAGCAGCAGTTCCTTCTAAGGAAACAACACCTCCTCCGTCTCCCCTCAACCAGACATCTTCCCCAACGCCAGTCGACCAGAACCTGCCTCCTGCACCTGCTAACCAGACACCTCCTGATCAAACTGGAGATGCCCTGACGAATGTTGTGCTCAGCTCGACTAAGGAGAGAATGACCAAACTTTCGAGGCACCGACACAGCCAAGAGGCCATCATCAGCACCGACTCCATGGAGGTTGACCAGATAATTAACTGCATGCTGAATGAAATAGCCAGTGTAAGCTGCTATCTATTGCTGAGCTTTATTTATTTATCTTTTCATTTTCTGCCATCACCTTATATTTTTGTCTGATCACAGGGAATGCTAACTATGACCGCCAGCTAGCGCCGCTCGGGGGCTTTGATTACTCAATTCAAAGAGTCCAAGGCCAGGTATGCTGAGGAGTCTAAGATGGTTGAGAAGAAAAACGCAGAATTGCTCGAGCAGAACACCAAGCTGGCCGAAGAGCTGAAGCAGTTCCAGGCTGCCTTGACCAAAGCCATTGGAGAAAAAGAGAAGTATAAGGAGGCTTCCATGCTCAACTTCAAGGAAGCCACTAAGCTTCAAGATGATCTGGTCGCTAGCAGAAAGGAAACTGAGGGGCTGGAGAGGCGCATCAAGGAGCTCGAGGAGACCAATACCAGAAACTTGGAGAAGTATAAGGGAGCCACGTCTAACTGCTTCTACACGTGTTGGAAGCACAACTGCGAGGCAGACTTCAGCTATCTCTTCCAGGACATGAGGCAAACTGAAATAAACCGGTGACTTGCTCGCTTGGAGGAAGAGGAGAGAGCGAAAATCCCAGCCTCCTCCAAAATCTCCTTGGCTACGGGCATTAATGGCATGGAAGAGGAAGTTGGGGCCTCTGTCGACCAGCAAACTCCTCAAGACCCTCCTGCTGCTTCATAATTTTACTTGTTTTTCTTTAATTTTAACTTGTAGTTTAAGACATGTGAACTATAGTTTGTGATGTCAAAACAATTTATATTTTTATTGCTGCACGGGTAGCTTTCCTTTTAATAGACAATTACATCCAAGCAGTAACTGCTCGCGGTGTAAAGGGTTTTTCTTTTGACATTTTAATATTCTTATTATAACATATGTTCGCATGACCAAACTTAGCATATCACTTTGGTTTGATTTAACAAAATTTAAACAAAATTTTGAAAAATACTCTAAGTATCGTAGCATGCTTTCACTTATTTTGCTCGTGTGTTTACATACCTGTTGATATGATTTGCTTACTAGATACCTTATATGCCCCCCAAGTGATTGAGGAGCTTTAGGTCCTCGGTCACTTGCCTTGACCAAGACCTGTTCAAACATTTCTGCTCGTAATAGAGATATATAAAAAATAATTATTATAGCAAAACAACACACGTAATGAGCAAATGCTTGTAATAAATACAATAGTTGGCAAGATTAACTGGCTGCACAGAGTCCCTTTTATTTCTCGTGATAAATGGACAATCATGTCTATACGAGTGATCAAAAATATGATCTTACACTTATAAGCGATCAGTCATAAGGTTGACTAACCCTTGTTCATAAACTTGTAAAAAGTAAAATTAATACAAGCCAATTCTTTAAAAAGAATTGTTTATTGGTAGTACTTGCGCAGGTGTTCTCCATTCCAATAGCGAGGAATGGGATCTCCATTTAAACGAGCAAGTTTATAAGTGCCTGGATGGAGGACTTCTTCGATTTGGTATGGTCCTTCCCAGTTAGGTCTGAGTACTCCAGCAGCTTGATCGCGGGTGTTAAGGAAAACTCTTCTAAGTACCAGATCTCCCACATTAAATTTTCTTTCACGTACTTTAGAGTTGAAATACAGGGTGGCCTTTTGCTGGTAAGCTGCTACTCGAAGTTGGGATTGCTCGCGCCTTTCATCGACCAAATCCAAAGATTCCATTAATAACTGGCTATTAGTGCCTTGATCGTATGTCATCCTCCTATGCAATGGCGGATCTAATTCAACAGGTAACATAGCTTCATATCCATAGGCCAAGGAAAATGGAGTATGGCCTATTGATGTTCGATGGGATGTTCTATACGACCAGAGGACTTCCAGCAACTGCTCTGGCCATGCTCCTTTTGCCTCTTCAAGCCTTTTCTTCAGAGTATTTTTTAGTGTTTTATTGATAGCCTCGACTTGTCTATTTGCCTACGAATGAGCAACTGAAGAAAAGTTTTTGCTAATTCCATGTCGTTCGCAAAAATTTGTAAACAGATCACTATCAAACTGCATGCCGTTGTTTGAGAAAATTTTTCTTGGTAATCCATAGCGACACACTATGTTCTTGACCACAAAATCCAGCACTTTCTTGGTCGTTATGGTTGCAAGTGGCTTAGCTTCGGCCCACTTCATGAAGTAATCAATGGCAACCACGGCGTATTTAATGCCGCCTTTTCCTGTGGGCAAAGACCCAATTAGGTCTATTCCCCACACTGCGAATGGCCACGGACTTTGCATCTGCTTTAGCTCGTTAAGGGCTGCTCGCAGAATCTTGGAAAATTTCTGACACTTGTCGCATTTTCGAACAAATTCCATCGACTCTTCATTCATTGTTGGCCAGAAGTATCCTTGCCTTAGGATCTTTTTCGATAAACTCTGCCCCCAGCGTGATCTCCGTAGAAACCTTCATGGACTTCTTGCATTAATTATATGGCCTTTTCCTTTGAGACACACCTTAGGAGTGGCATTGAGTACCCCCTTCGATATAGAATTCTGTCGACTAGGATAAACCGAGCAGCCTGCCTTTGGAGGGTACTTGCTTTGTTTCTGTCCGTCGACAACACTCCATGCACCAAGTACTCAGTGAAAGGTGCCATCCATGTATTTACTGCCTAAATTATTAGAGAAGTTTCTTCTATTTTGATGCTTGGTTTAGACAGTCATTCAATAGGCACTATGTTCAGCGTGTCGGCATCCTTTGCACTCGCTAATTTGGCCAAGGCATCAGCGTTTGAGTTCTGGTCGCGAGGCACTTTCTGGAGAGTATATCTTTCCAATTGTGCCAACAAATCCTTTGCTTTGTTCAAGTAAGCAGCCATCTTCAGACCACGGGCTTGATACTCTCCAGTAATTTGATTAACCACCAACTGGGAGTCACTATAGATTTCAAGTGACTTTATGTTCATGTCCCTGGCTAAACGTAAACCTACGAGCATGGCTTCATACTCGACTTCATTGTTGGACGTTGTGAAGTCGAATCTGATTGTGCAGTGGAATCGATGTCCTTCAGGCGTTACCAAAATCACTACGGCTCCAGCATAATGTTCATTAGAAGAACCGTCTGTAAAAAATTTCCAAGAGGGGGTTTGGCTTTGAGGTTTAGGCTCTTCTGTCTGTTCACTGCCTGGAAGCCTAGTGAGCTCTACGATGAAGTCGACCAGAGCTTGCCCTTTTACTGCTGCTCATGGTAAGTAAGAAATTTCATACTGCCCAAGTTCAATTGCCCATTTCAATAATCGACCAGCGGCTTCTAGCTTCTGCAGAACTTGCCGTAGCTGGTCGGTTAATACTGTGATGGGGTGAGCTTGGAAGTATGGCTGCAAAGTTTTGGAGGCTAAAATCAAGTAGTAGGCTAATTTTTCAATGGGCGGGTACCGCAACTTTGCCCCTATTAGCCTTTTGCTTACATAGTATACAACTTTTTGCACATTTTCCTCCTCTCTTACCAGAACAACACTAGTAGCATATTTTGTGATCGCCAAATAGATGAACAAAGTTTCCTTTTCAACCGGCTTAGATAGAATCGGTGGCTGCGACATGTGGGACTTTAAATCCTGGAAAGCCTATTCGTACTCCTCCATCCACTCGAATTTCTTATTGCCTCTGAGTAGATTAAAAAATGGGATGCACTTGTCCGTCGATTTGAAGATAAATCTACTTAGAGCAGCGATTCTCCCGGTTAAACTTTGAACATATTTTATCTTTGTTGGCGATTTCATATCGACCAGGGCTTTGATCTTTTCGGGATTAGCTTCAATACCTCGTGAGTTCACTATAAATCCCAAAAAATTTCCTAATCCAACTTCGAAGGAACACTTGAGGGGATTTAGCTTCATCTGATACTTATTCAAGACATTGAAGCACTCTTACAAGTACCCTATGTGTTCTTCTGCCTTCTTCGACTTAACCAGCATGTCATCAACATATACTTCCATATTTGTATCGATCAGCTCCTTAAACATGTGATTGACTAGTCGCTGGTAAGTCACACCAGCATTTTTCAAACCGAAGGGCATTACTTTGTAACAATAAAGCCTTGTATCGGTCTGAAAGCTAGTGTGATCCTCATCAGGTGGGTGCATACTGATTTGATTGTACCCAGAGTATGCGTCCATAAATGATAGGATCTCATGTCCTAAAGTGGCATCGACCAGCTGGTCGATCCTTGGGAGTGGGAAGCAATCTTTTGGGCAGGCTTTATTAAGGTCTATGAAATCCACGCATGTTCTCCACTTGCCATTCGACTTGGGTACTAGTACGGGATTAGAGACCCATGATGGATAAAATGCTACCCTGATGAATCTATTATCCTTTAGCTTCTCGACTTCTTCTTTTAAAGCTTTTGATCTATCTTTGTTGAGCAACCTTCTTTTCTGTTGCACTGGTGGAAACTTTTATCTATGTTCAGGACATGAATGATAACTGCTGGGTCAATTTTAACCATGCCTTTATGCGACCAAGCAAAGACTTCCTGGTTTTTCTTTAAAAATTCCAGCAGCTTTTGTTTTACCGTTGTCTCTAAGTTTTTACCGACTTTCACAACCCTAGTCGGATCTGCTTCATCGAGTTGGACCTCTTCGAGGTCCTCGATTGGTCCTGATTCTTCATCAAAATCCCCAAAGCGAGGATCCAAATCCCTATCCTCCTTTGGGCAACACCCTATTTGGTGACGCACTCACCTGATTGGGCTTGTATTTCATTGGCCGACTACAACTCTTTTCTGGCGTCTTCCCTCAATCCACCTCTCTTTTCCTTAGATATCGAGGAATTATAACATTCCCTCGCTTCTCGTTGGTTTCACAATACGCATCCTACTCTCGCGTCAGTTAGGAATTTCATGGCAAGGTGCCAAACCGAGGTTACATCTCGTAGGTCGACTAGAATAGGCCTTCCAATTACAGTGTTGTATGCGGAAGGACAATCAACTACTATAAAAGTAGTGAGTAATGTCCTGTTTGCGGGCGCAATTCCTGCTGTAATCGGAAGCCTAATCGATCCTATTGGCGCGAGCACTTCACCAGAAAAACCATAAATGGTTTGGTTGAATGGCTCTAGGTCCTTCATGGATAACTTCATTCTCTCTAGTGAAGACTTGTATAAGATATGTACTGAGCTCCCTGTGTCAACTAACACCCTCTTGACCATCATGTTGGCTATCTGGATGTCCACGACCAAGAGGTCGGAGTGAGGAAATAGGACATGCTGAGCATCAAACTCAGAGAAAGTTATTAGTTCCTCCTCTATTCGAGCCTTCTTGGGAGTTCGATCCTCCACATTTAGCGTATCGCTCTCTTGCCTTCCCACTATCTCCTGCAAGGTATGGGCCGCCATAGATGGTTAGCAACATACCTACCACAAGAGCTGGCTATAAAGGTGGTGAGCCTTGACGTACAGGCGCCTCCTCGTTGCCTCCTTGAGCCTCTCACTGAGAACCTCTAGTGGCTCGTACGTATCTCCTCAGGTGTCCCTGTCTGATAAGGAACTCAATCTCGTCTTTCAGCTGGTTACACTCATTAGTGTCATGACCATATTCATTGTGGAAACGACAAAACTTTGTTGTATCTCTCTTGGAGATATCTTTCCTTATTGGCGCTGGTCGCTTGTAAGGGACATTGGTGTTGGTCGCCTGGTAAACCTCTGCCCTGCACTCGACAAGGGTCATGTAGTTGGTGAACCTTGGCTCATACCTGTTGCCTTTAGGGCGCTTATTTTTGGATGTTGATGGTTCAACGTTTGCCCTTTTTCCACCGTTTTTACCGTTCCCATTGCCTTTGCAGTTACCATTGGGTTTATTTGACCCATTGGCAGCTTTAGCGGGATCTTCTTTTGGTCCTTTGTCTTTTGCAGGTGATTTCCCCTCGTTGGCAATCACATCTTCGAGCTTAATGTATCAATCTACTCGATTAAGAAACTCCTGGGTACTTTTGACCCCATTCTTTCTTAAGCTATTCCAGAGGGGAGAATGGCGCCTTAATCCAGCAGTAAGGGCCATCATTTTCCCTTCATCACCAACCATTTTAGCCCCAACAGCTGCTCGCATGAAATGTTGGACGTACTCCTTTAAGATTCTCCCTCCTTTTGGCGTATCTCGACCAGCTGGTTGGCTTCAGTTGGGTGTACACGACCAGCGTAGAATTGTCCATAGAATTCCTTCACGAACATTTCCCATGAGACTATACTAGCATGAGGGAATTTAAAGAACCACTCCTGAGCAGTGTCAAATAGGGTGGCCGGAAAGATTCTACAGCGAGCATCATTTGACACCTTTTGGATGTCCATTTGTATCTCGAACTTATTCACGTGAGATACTGGGTCCCCGTATGTAACGACCCAAATTCGCTAATAAGGCTTAAGGACCTTTATTAGTGTGCCTGGAGGGCATAATTGGAATTATGTGTGACTTTAATGATTAAGATGCATGATTATGATTTAAAGCATGTTATATGATTATTTGAATACTTGAGATGCATGACTATGTGTATTAGTATGCATGTAGGCCCTGATTAGGTTAGAAGGGCATAATCGTAATTTTGGCCATTATGGGCATAACTGCTTTAATATATGTGATAACTGTCGAGACCACATTATAATGTGGATGTATCTGCGATCTGTGACTCGAGACGATCCTAGTGAGAAAAGTAGCGAAAGTCATGGCGGGGATTTATACCCGGCTCGGGGTGAGCTCAAGGGTATAAATGGGAATTTAGTGAGTATACTGGAGTCTATCTTGACATTGAGGAATATTGTTGGTGATTAATTAGGTATTGGGAGTTAAGCGGGAAATATTAGAGACACTCTAGGAGTTAGCGGGAATTGGGTAAAATGACTAGAATGCCCTTAAGTGGATTAAAGGGTTAGAAATAAAAGGGAGGGCATTGAAGTCATTTGGCTTTCTAAAGAGGGGAAATTACTGAGGCTTTATGTTAGTGGGAATTGTAGTTATAGAAGTCTGAAAGAGAGAAAAGAAGGAAAAAGAAAGAAAAGAGAAAAGGAAGGGAAAAACAGAGTTGCACTCTCTTGGGTCGGTTTGTGGTTCTCTCACCACTTTTCTGGGATTTTCTTGGAGCAAAGCTCAGAGGGGAGCTGGGATAGACTAAGCATCAAGGATCCTAAGCTAGGTTTGAGGAATTGGCAGAGGTTTAGCAAGAGGTCATCAACACTTGAGGTAAAATTTTGTAAGTTCCTTCAGTTCTGGTTTTGGTATTTAGTAAAGATATCTAAGCTATGTTGATGGGGAATTCTAGGGAAGTTGGAGCCAAGGGTTGAGGAGAAGCAAGTCAAGGAGGTCTAGAGACAACTTGGGGTCGAAGTTCCATCAAAGGTATAAATTCTAAACTCTAACTTTGTTGTTCAACTGGTTTCTGCTGAGTTTAGTGTCTAGAAGTGGCTATGGTGAATTTTGAGTTTGGGGATGCATGTGCTTGAGTTCTAGGTATTTGGGGTGCTTGGGATGAGTGGAGTATGGTCATAAGATTTTTTTTGTGTTTGGGAAAGATTTGGAGGAGTTTTGGTTGAGGTTGGTTCGAGGAAATCGCAGGAAGGAAAAACTGGTGTTAGCCTGTCTGTGACTAGCGCTAGCCTTTGGGCGTTGTAGCGCTAGGCCAAGCTTGCTGAGGGGATTTTGCTTCTGTTTGTAGCGCTGTAGCGCCCTCCCATGAGTGCTGTAGCGCTACTCTGTCTTCTGAAGGGGATTTTAGGGTTGTTTGCAAGAGTTTTTGACCAAGGGTTTGGGGTTTGATTCCACCACCTTGTTTGGTGGAACTAGGACTTCCCAGGGGCTCGGGATTGGCCCCGAGGCTAGGTTTTGGACTTGAGGATTGATGATGACTTTGGCCTATGGTTGTGTTTAGGTGAGCACTAGGGCTCGAGGGGGATCGTGCTCAAGGAGTCGAGGGATCAAAGCTAGTGAATTGAAAGGTAAGAAAACTGCACCCGGTTATATGTTTGTGATGGGACTAAGTGCTCCCTATATTTGTATCGTGTCAATGATGGTATTATGCCATGGGACATGTAAAAGCGGCCTAAGAGTGCTGTACATAATATTTGCGCACAGGGCGCGCTTGGCCACTGGTAGCCGAGGACAGCTTAATATTCACTAAGCTCGGTTTAAGCGGGTCGGAGTCAGTGGGATAACTGAGGGAGTAGCCTGAGAGCGCTAGCCCTAGTTATCATTTGTGCAGTGATATATGATATGAGTTGATATGTTTAGTATGTTGAATACTTGGTTATACTGAATGATTATATGTTTGAGAACTTGTGATGCAACGTGAGATATTGATTTGTCTGTTGATTGCTTATGCTCTGTTGTTGTGTTTTCTTGCTGGGCCTTAGCTCACGGGTGCTACATGGTGCAGGTAAAGGCAAAGGCAGGTTGGACCAAGCCTGAGATGGAGAGCTTCGGGGTGGAATGTACATAGCTAGCTGCTCGATCACCATGGTCGAGGAGTGGATCAGGACAGGGATTGCCTAACTGTCTGTTTTGCCTTAGTATGGCTTGTTATTGTGTCTAAACCCTATGACTTTTGTAAACGATCTTTAAACTTATATTTTCGGGATCCTGTGTAAATAAGAAATGCTTCTTAATGAAAATGTGGCTTTTGAGACCAAAACATTTTTAACCCTAGTTCCTTTATAGTTTCGATGACACGCTTTCAATTAAATGACTTGATTAGCAAGTCTGGCACTTTATAAACACACAGTGTAACGGTTTTGGCTATCCAGGGCGTTACACCGTACCCATCGAAGTTTGGTAATACTGGCATCTTGAATTTGCTGGGGGTTTTCGCCACAGCTATTCTTTATATGAACGGAGTGCCTCTTCTCCATTCATACTCGATGTGGGATATCCGACTCCCTACTAGTTGCTGGATAGCCTGGTTTAATGCATCGATCTGGGCCTGTACGACATCTAGGATCGCTGGGACGACTGGTTCTAGAGGGATGTACTCATCGTTCCTTTTGCGCCTCTCATTGAGCACGTCCCTTAAGTCATCATCTCTGCGCCTTTGCTCGCTGGCGCCCAATCGATCAAAGACGTTAGGCTGCCCCTCAACATTCTGGCTCACAGGCCTATTTTCTCTATGTGGGCTTTCTCCACCTCTTTCTTCTCGCCCTCGACCAGCATTCCTTCTGCCGGAGTCAGCTTCATTATAGTCATGGCCATCCATGAACTGCGACCAACTATGGCACGACCGGCTGGTCGCGCTGTTCCCCCTTCTAGCTGGCACCTCCCGAGCGTTAGGGGGAGGCATACGTTGGTCGGTAGGTCCCCGAGCATTATCATTTCGTGGGGGTCCCCTGACCATAGAGCCTGACTCGGTGTACCTTCTGTTAGCAGAAGGATGTTTCCCCTTGCTCGTTGGATTTGGCTCATCAGCCATTGGGCGTCTAGGGCTTCGGGGAGGCTGCCTGGCCCTATTCTGCCTTTGACGCTGGGGATTATCTCGACCAGCGCGAGAAGGTGGTTGCTGCTCAGGATCCTGAATTGGGATATCTTGCTGAGCAACAGGTGGTTGCTCCGGCCTCTGAGGGCTCACCGACTGAAGTGGAGGACTTGGGTTTTGGGCCCGTTGTGGTGGTGCATTTGGTGGCTGATCCGGTTGAGAAGTCGGCGCAGCCTGCCCTCGGGCCAACTAAATGGCTGCTTCTAGGGCGGCAGTGGCATCTCTCTGTCGGTGGTCCATGTCTGCTTGCTGCTCATTTAGTTCTTGGCGCTGACGTTCGATTTCCCTTTGTTGCAATGCCAACGTCTCAGCCACATTCTCTTGATTGGCCCTGTAACGCCCTACTACCTTAGAGCCGTTACCAAGTGAGTTTTAAGACAAAACAGTGCACTGAACTCGCTAACCGAGGTTTTTAAAACAAAAGTGTGACTAATAAAAAGTTAAGGCTGTAATCTTTGAAAATGCGTCGTTTCATTAAAACTTCTAGTATTAAACATTTGGGATCCCAAAATAAGGTTTGAAAACTATTTACATCTTAAAATATGTCTACAGTTGACTAGTTATAAAAATCATAGATTATTACAACCATTTCTCGTATAAACCCCCAACCAAAGCAGTCGGGCAGGCCAAACATGTACGCGTCGCTTCACGCTCTCCGTACTCATGGTTGGTTGACTCAGTCTTTGCCCTTACCTGCAACACAAAGCACCCGTGAGCCGAAGCCCAGCAAGAAAACTCATGCAGTTCATAACATATGCAAAATATACAGTTAATCATATCAGATAGTCCATAGATAAACAAGTCAACCATTAGACTAAGCAAACACGGCCATGCCGCCCCAGAAGCCTTACCAAAGCCTGGGGTCTCGGTCTTCACCGTAAGGATATCACACGTATCCACTGGGTCCTACCCTGACCATAAGCATCCCATGTGCTAAGTGTTACTACCGGCCCCACTGCCGTTCTCGGCCTTTCGCCGTCCTCGGCTCCATTGCCGTTCTCGGCTCCGCGCCGTATCATTCCACTATAACCACATATAGTATGACTCAAACAACATTCAAACAAATATCAATTCATTTAAGTATACACCCTAACATGTAATGCAAAATATAGGGCCGTGCCCCGCAATCACACTATGGGCCCACGCCCTATCCTACGGGTGTTATAGTTTTCTTACCTGCATCCCGAGCTTCACAATGCACCAAAGTCACGAGCACGGTCCTCTAGCACGAGCCTCTCCAATAGCCTAGTCACAACACACATAAAACATCCTTTAATACTAATCAATTCAAAACCACTTCCCGGGACCAATCCCACACTCTCGGGACTCCCAAATTCCTAAAACAATTCATCGGAAACATCCCCCGAACCCTCGGAGCAAAAGCTCAAAATTGCGAAATTTCTCATCCTGAAAAAGGCGTAGCGCCGCGACACTACCCACAAGGGCCGCGGCGCCCAGAGAAGTCAGAGAGCTCCCTGACTGCAAACAGCCTCGCGCCGCGGCGCCCAAGAACAGGGCCGTGGCGCTCCTTCGCGAACCCAGAAAAACTGGGTTTTTTCCTCTGCATTTCATCATCCAAAACACTCCCAAATCATCCCAAGCAGGTAACCAAGCCCCGAAATCAATTCAAAAACCTCAAATGAACCACCCAACAACCCATAAACACTAGCATCAAGATCAAAACATAATCACACTCAAAATCCACCCTTTGATTTCTAATTTCAGCAAACTCAAACAAAACTTAAAACTTAACTCATGCATTTAAATTCCTCAAATCAAAAATAGAAACAAACCTAAAGATTGCATAAAATCCTTACCTCAAGAGAGAATTCAACCTTTAAGCTTCCTTGATTCTCCCCCTAAATCCTTCAAGTTTCAGCACCCTTCTTCTCTTCTTCCTCTTCTTGCCCTAACTTTTCTTCTCTTTATTTTTAACAAAACCAAACAATGACAAGCCTAAACCGAGTACCCCATATAACCCAGCTGCAATTTGTCTAAACCCCTTGCCAAATGACCATTTTACCCCTTCATCAAAACCCTTTGCTAACTAAACCTCAAGGGCACTCTAGTCCTTCCACTTATATTTCAATTCTACCATTTTCCAACTAAACTTGTTACTCACAGCAGTAACTAATGGTTACCCAGGTTACTCAATCACCAATAATTATTACCCGCTAAATCTCAATTTAACCATAACAATTCCCAAGGTACCCCTAGGCTCCTCCCGAGCCGGGTATAAAATCCCGTTGTGACTTTTGAGTAAACTAGCTCTCTAGGACCGTCTCGGCACGTGCATCACAATAATAACACCACACACACGTGGTACAATTCACATAATATAATTATCACATATCAATGCAGTTATGCCCAACATGGCCAAAATTACAGTTATGCCCTTCTAACACGATCCGGGCCTACATGCATACTAATATACATAGTCATGCATCTCAGAAAAACAAATAGTCATATAACATGTTTTAAATCATAATCATGCATTTAACTCATCAAAGTCACACATAAATCCCATCATGCCCTCCTGACACGCTAATCAAGGCCCTTAAGCCTTATTAGCGAATTTGGGTCGTTACAGGCCCTCAGATTGGCCAACTCCTCTTGCAACACGCTCAGTGTCGTCCTCAGGGTTTCAGAATCCATTTCTTCCTCTTCAAAATCCAAATGTGGCTCATCTTCAGCCACATTTGGTGGAGGAGGCTGGGTGGATGCAGCGCCAGAAGTTTGTCCCGTTCTCTTAGATGTCTTAGCCATTTGATCTTCTTGAAGTCTTGAGTTCAACTCTCAACGAAAGCACCAAAATGTTGACCCTCAAATTTTCCAATAACACGGAATCAGATAAACGATAGGAAATGAAAGGAAACAAGAAGAAATTCAAATGGAAAGCTAACGACACATACGATTTATAGTGGTTTGGTCCCAATTGAATGGTAATGACCTACGTCCACTTAGTGTTCCTATTGATATTGAATCCCAACACTGTGATCAATGAATTAGGGTTCACGAGTTTCACAAGCTTTGGGAAGATTACAACTTCGGCGAATAATCACACTATATCATTCTCTTTGAGTACAAAGATCAAAGTTCCAAAATCCCTTCCTTGAGCCCTTTGATTCTTATTTATAGGCTCAAGGAGGTTACATGGGCTGATGGGCCTTAATTACAATTAAGACTTGCGTATCACGGTAATAAAAGAAAATATAATTAAAGCAAATATTACAAGATTGCATACCCAAAAGTAAGTAAATGAAAGTACGCGACCGGACTGGTCGCACCTAAGCACGAGGCTTGATAAATCAATAACTCTCTAGTCGATGGTCGAACATGATTCATCCTCTTAAAGTTGCCACGTGCCTGCCACGTGTAGGTCAATCTTGCCACGTCATCATGAGCTGTTTTTTTGGGTAAACAGTTTGATCTAAAAAAATACAAAGTTTTTGACTTATGCATAAATATACTCCCTCTTATTATATTCCGCAAGCTTGATGTATTCCACCTTGACAAATGAACCTTGCTGAACCTCCAAGAATACGAACTCCCTTCGATCTGCTTGAAGTGTGCTTGCTTCCTCCCGAAGCAAGACTTGAACCACCTTCTCCCGAAGGTTTGCACTTTGTTCTCCTCCTTTGTAGAACTGTTTGAAGACTCAAAACAATTACAATGACACTGAAAAACAAAGGTAGAGTCGAACTCACTCAACTCTACAAAACAAAGACCCTCTTTTACAAATAAGAATGAAATACAAAAAGAGGTAACTAAAACCTAGCAGCCAATATGAATATTTATAGTCATTATTCTCATATTGAACAACTAATACACGGTCTAAACCGACCTAAGCCCACAAGGAAACTTTCCTAAAATAATTCTTCAATTTGATAGGATTTCCTGATTTTGTAGCTACAGAATCGTGAGCTATATATGGTAGCAATCCATCATTTGATGTAGGAATCAATGCTTCCCTTTTATAACCTGATCATGCAATAAAACTCAATTATATGGTCAGATATAATGAGGTAATCGGCTGGAAAAAGACAGCTCAACAAGATAAGATTTGATTTTATAATAATAAAGACACACTATTTTTGGCAAGCTTTCCTAATATAGAAAAGTTTGTCATCAATTATACCTTTATTATTTAAAACAAATAAAACATATATCAATAATATATATTTATATACAACCGAATATAATAAGAAAATACAAAATATTTTTGTTAAATTAAATATGCCAAAAATAGAATTAACAAGCACAATTTGTAAGGGTCTGGTGCTCTAAGAGCACTCCCAATGAAAAAGGTAAAATGTCTTATTCTTTTTAATATAAAGAAAAAAAATTGTTAAATAGTCTTTCAATGGGTGATGAAAACTTATATTTTTTTTACCTAAATGAATAGTATTTCTCTCTATATATATATATAGTGAAATACTATTCATCAAGTTATAAATATTGTATTTTTTTTATAAATTTTTGTATATATATATGAGTGTCATATTATTATATTTAATTATTTTATTTCTTAAAATGAATAAAATATTTTAAAATTATACGATATTTAAATAAAGTAGGGAAAAATAGAAAAAATTTGGTAAATTATAAAAATAGGTTTTGGTCGTGTAATTTGTAATATTGAGTAGATCACCTTTAAGAGAGCGGAAAAAAAAAACAATAACCATAAGTGCGACCTAACCAAATAAACATTGAATGAGTCTTTCCCTCATGATTGTAGTACACAAGTCTGTTTTGTAAAGTACAGGTTAATTTTTGGATGCATCAAGTCAATAAAAGATAACATCAAGGGCAAAATGGGAAACTAAAATAATTCAACCAATGCAGTGGGCGGTCCCCACCACCACCCTCTTCCTCTCTCAGCAACTTTAGTTACGAAATTGCTGTCTTACCATCTCCCTCGGAAAATCCTCCTCATTTTTTTATTTTATTTTGTTTTTCTATAAAACTTTTGGTCTGTTTTTTCTTTGTCATTTAACCCCCCCAAAAAATTAATCACACTTTTATACATAAAAACCTCTCTGGTCTTCTTCTTCTCTGTTCGGAACTTTCTAATGGCGCCGAGCATCAGAGACCTCCAGCTGGCCCAACTCGCCTCCGCCGCCGGTGATGATTCCCGCGACCTCGAGGATGTACGGCTTCTTGATGCTTACGAGAATTCTTCGTCGGAGGACGAGGAGAAGGGAGTCCAACAGGGAACGATGAAGAGAGTCCAGGTTGGTGTTACCGGCATGACCTGCGCTGCTTGCTCAAATTCGGTTGAAGCAGCTCTCACGAGCGTAAATGGAGTTTTAAGGGCTTCTGTCGCTTTGCTTCAGAACAAGGCCGACGTGGTCTTTGATCCCAGATTGGTCAAGGTTGGTTGCTCTTTCAGAAAATATTTGCTTCCTGATTGTGTTTAATTGGGTTTGACTTTTTGTGTTCGGTGAATTTGGATCTTCGGTTAGTATTTTCATTCTGTTTTTTTACTTTAAAAATAATAATAATAAAAATTCTGAGCTTGTTTTGATGTGTTGAGCTGTTAGCTCGTCTTTGCTACTTAACTTTAGTAGCTTAATTTCTATTTGGGGTTTTGCATTTCAATTTTATCTCTAGTGGGTTATGGGTTAGTTCTAAATCATCAAATAATTCGAGTTTGAATTAATTTGATTGTTTGAACCATGGGCTTCCTGGTAGATGCTAATTATTCACTTAGAATTCCTTTTAGATATCGTAAGGCAGTGGTTGATGGTTTAGTTACTAAAGACATCGATTTATGGTGGATTACATAATGATTATGCTCTATTTAATGTAGTTAAGAGTATAATGTGTTTAGTTTTGTGTTTATGGGCTGTTGGATGGTATTGGTTGTAGTATTTTGGTAATCATATTTTAGTTTTTTTTTAAAATTTATTTATTTATATATATATATATATATATATTCGGTGTTTGGAGATATATATATTTATGAATGGAACGGAATTAAAGTGACAAATCGTTTTCCCCTGCCCTTTTCTTCTGTAATGTTTATTATTCCAGCTATGGTGTTTGCAGTTTGGACTTTTATCCCTCAGTCCTTTTTTTTTTTGGTCAGTTACACTGATAATTTGATAGTGGTATTACTGGTAAATTTGTTATTATTTTCAATTATCTTTGTCTATTATAACAAGGAAATGAGGTTTTTATTGATTCATTTGTTTTGTATTGGGTTCTTTTTTTATTTTTATTTTTCTTTCTCAGTGAGACTAATTGACCAAAAACTTGTACCCATCCAGCAGTATCTCTTTGCTGAGTTTAAAGTTTCCTTTGGTATCTGTAAAATTTTATGTGTAGTCATGATGCTGATATTGGATCAATGAACTTGGTGCAACAAGATAAGATTCTGAAATGGAAAAAAATAGAATAAAAGAAAAGGAAAAAGAGAGAACATTTAATAGAAATGACGCTGTGAATACTCATTACTAGAGCAAACTTTTTTCATTTGTTTTGCTTTTTCGTATGTTCTCTTTTCATTTTTCTATTTCTTATTTGTCTTTTGGCTGAGGCTAATTCTCAAACACTTTCGAATATTTGCTTTTGGTTAAATTTTACCCCCATATAGAAACTGAAGTGTTTCCTTAGCTGTTGTAAATTCAGGATGAAGACATCAAGAATGCAATTGAAGATGCAGGGTTTGAGGCTGAGATCTTACCTGAATCCAGTGCACTTGGAACAAAGCCCCAAGGAACACTACTGGGGCAGTTCTCCATAGGAGGTATGACATGTGCAGCCTGTGTGAACTCTGTTGAAGGTATTTTAAGAGATATTCCTGGTGTCAAAAAGGCAGTGGTTGCATTGGCGACATCATTAGGAGAAGTTGAGTATGATCCAGCTGCAGTAAGTAACGATGATATAGTAAATGCAATTGAAGATGCTGGTTTTGAAGCAGCATTTGTACAGAGCAGTGAGCAAGATAAGATTATATTGGGGGTTGCTGGCATATACAGTGAGGTGGATGTACATATTTTGGGAGGAATCCTTAGCAATTTGAAAGGGGTGAGGCAGTTTCATTTTGACAGAATTTCAAGAGAACTTGAAGTCCTATTCGATCCAGAAGTTGTCAATTCAAGATCCTTAGTCGATGGGATTGAAGGAGGAAGTACTGGCAAGTTCAAATTACACGTAGCAAATCCTTACTCAAGAGTGACTTCTAAGGATGTTGAAGAAGCCTCAAATATGTTTCGACTATTCCTTTCCAGCCTATTTCTCAGTGTGAGTATATTTTCTCAAGTAGTTTTGGTGTTAGATCATGTAACATATTTTCCCCTCATTTTTGACTATTTCTTTTACATGTTATCCAGGTTAAGAATGATTTACTGCTCATTGCTCTAGAATTTAAGTGATAAATATTTTTCCTCACTTTTCACTACAAGAAGACTTGAAAGAACTTATGCTATAAAACTGATTTTTAATTTTTGGTGGTATCATTAGGACACCCCTCTAAATTATCCAGTTCTTAATTTTAAAATAATTACTGATACTTGATAAAATGGCTTCAGATTCCTGTCTTTTTCATACGGGTGATTTGTCCACATATACCACTAGTTTATTCCTTATTGCTTTGGCGATGTGGACCCTTCCAAATGGGTGATTGGTTGAAGTGGGCATTGGTGAGTCTTGTCCAATTTGTTGTTGGAAAACGCTTTTATATTGCTGCGGCCAGAGCTCTTCGAAATGGTTCAACAAACATGGATGTCTTGGTTGCATTGGGAACTTCGGCCTCTTATTTCTACTCTGTTGGTGCACTTCTATATGGTGCGGTCACTGGGTTTTGGTCTCCAACTTATTTTGAAACAAGTTCCATGCTGATAACATTTGTACTCTTGGGAAAGTATTTGGAGTGTCTTGCAAAGGGGAAAACATCTGATGCCATCAAGAAGTTGGTGGAACTTGCACCAGCAACAGCAATATTGCTTATCAAAGATAATAAAGGTAAGCAAGTGCCTGCCTTTTTTTGTTTCCCATCCTTCCAATAAAAATACTTTTGGTAATTTTATAACAATTCAAATATAATGTTTCATGTTTCTACGTAACTACTGAATATGTATTTGTTTGGGACAATTTGTTCTCTACCTTTTTTTTTCTTTTCTAAATTTTAAATAATGCCATTAGAAATGAAAATCCTAGAAATTCTAAATAGCTAAATAGTTGTACTGTTAACTAGATGAAAGATGCATTGGAGAAAGAGAAATAGACGCACTCCTAATTCAGTCTAATGACACATTGAAAGTTCTTCCTGGTGCCAAAGTTCCTGCTGATGGTGTTGTTGTTTGGGGTTCAAGTTACATAAATGAGAGCATGGTCACTGGTGAATCCGTACCTGTTTCGAAGGAGGTGAGCTCGTCTGTTATTGGAGGTACAATAAATCAACACGGTGTCCTTCACATAAAAGCTACCAAAGTAGGTTCCGATACAGTTTTGAACCAGATTATCAGTTTAGTAGAAACGGCGCAAATGTCCAAAGCTCCCATTCAGAAATTCGCTGATTTTGTAAGCATTCTACGTTTCTGGTTATGCTTTTTTAGATGGGGTGAAATTTTAATTCCATTTTAAAATTATTTTGGATATTTTCATCCTTGCTCATACCAAAAAAAAATGCATTTACCTGTACTTACAGCCCTGTTTTTGTTGACCATGCAATGATACTATAATATATATTTTTTGTATCTATAGTCAGCATCCCGCTGGACCCTTCAATCTCTGGGAGACATGAAACTTTAGCAAATTATGTTCCCATGAGGAATAGAACCCCAGACCAGACCTCGTTGGTGCAAATCATGGGCCATATAAATTGATAACGATGTTTTTTTTTGACAAGGATAACGATGTTTTTTAATGCCTCATGAAATATATTATGTCATTATTATTTTCACCAAGTATCATCTTTGCTATAACTTTTAAGGATCACTATGTATGTTTATATATCATCATGTCTCTGATTTGATAAATTAGAATTCAATTTATATTTGGAAAGTTATTGTGGAAACTACTTGAATTCTTTTCCAATTAGTTTGCATTTGTCGTGAGTGTTTTTTGTTGTGATCAAACTTAAAAATTTTGTTGTACATTTTTTGTGAATTTAATGGCCTTGGAAGGGAAAAAGTATATTCCCTTAGTTCAAGTGTACATTTTCATGTAATCAGGGGAATCAGCTCTGTTTAGCTATTTCTCTCAACTGGAACCCTCCCATGGATATGATTTTATATTATGGAGAAAAGGAATCAATTTGATATTTCTTCTTCAAATGCTTTTAAATTTCTTGCAAGTTTGATGTTTGCTGCTGTAAGAAACAAGCCCAAATTAAAATCAATCGTCTTTATAACAGACGACAATGAGCCACTAATAATAATTTAGTTTTACTGCCACCTTTATGTTTTCTTCCCTTCTTTATGGTTTTTATTCATATCTCGGCATCCCTTTGTTTTAATCATCCAGAAACTGTGTTTACTCTGTTGAGGAAAAAGAAAATAAAATAAAGGAACTTGAGGGCTTCTAGATTCTAATATTCTGCGCCTTTGTGAAATGCAGATTGCAAGCATTTTTGTTCCTACAGTTATAACATTGGCACTGTTGACACTACTGGGCTGGTATGTTCAAAATCATCTGTTTTTGATTCATCACATTTTAGCTAGTAGATTTAGGTCTTGTCTAAAATTTTCTGTCCTCATTTACCAAACTACTTTCATCTTAACTCAGGTATTTTGCTGGCACTCTTGGAGCTTATCCAGAAAGTTGGCTCCCAGAAAATGGAAATTACTTTGTGTTTGCCCTTATGTTTTCCATATCAGTTGTGGTGATTGCATGTCCATGTGCTCTTGGCTTAGCAACACCAACTGCTGTCATGGTTGCAACCGGAGTTGGGGCTAACAATGGTGTCCTGATAAAAGGAGGGGATGCTTTAGAAAGAGCTCAAAAAATAAAGTACGTGATATTTGACAAAACAGGTACCCTGACCCAGGGAAAGGCCTCAGTCACAACTGCAAAAGTTTTTACAGGAATGGATCGTGGAGAGTTTCTTAAATTGGTAGCTTCTGCAGAGGTGATTTCTTATTTAAATCAGCAGTTTCTCTTCTTTTACTTATTTCTAGGGCAAATTAAGTCCACAATTCTTTCTCTATAATTACTCAAGTACAAGGAAGCTTTGCACTCTATTCTCTTGTCCATTTTTTTTCTTTTCTATTTTCAGAAAAAAGAATGCATGTTTGTTTAATTTGGCACCTTAGTATAGTTTCTTTCCTTTCTTACAGGCTAGTAGTGAACATCCATTGGCAAAGGCAATAGTCACATATGCTCGTCATTTTCATTTCTTTGATGACTATGCAATCAATGATGCTCAAAGCTTTAACCGAGACTCTGCAATCTCTGGTTGGCTTTTTGATGTCACAGAGTTTTCTGCTCTTCCGGGAAGAGGTGTTCAATGCTTTATCAATGGAAAAGTAATTCTGGTGAGGTTTTTTTTTTAGATTTGACTATTATTCTGTTGCTTTTCGTTGAGCTTGAATTCTCAGACATAAACTTTGTGCTTCTTGGGGGTTTCTTACTGGTGACTTTTTTGTTGAACAGGTTGGTAATCGAAAGTTGATGACTGAAAGAGGAATCCACATTCCTGAAGATGTGGAAAAATTTGTTGTAGATCTGGAAGAAAATGCGAAAACAGGCATACTTGTTGCATATGATAGTAATTTAATTGGTGTTTTGGGGGTTGCAGACCCACTGAAAAGGGAAGCTGCTGTTGTAATTGAAGGCCTGATCAAAATGGGTGTTCGGCCAATCATGGTTACTGGGGACAACTGGAGGACAGCACAGGCTGTTGCTAGGGAGGTTTGTGTCCATATTTCTTACTAATGAAAACCTAATTATAAATTTTGAATAATCATAATAATTTATTAGGTGGGAGGTCCACCTAGAGTGAATCTATGATGAAGCTCATATTCTGATCATTTTATTTATTTACTATTTTTGAGCTATTCTAGATTCGGTCTTTATGGTAGTGTAATAATGAAAATGATATGATAGAGTTTGTGTCAGTACTTTTACTGAGCACTCATACAACTATTTATCTCTCATGTAGACTTGTTCTTAACCGCTACTTAAAAATGGTTCCTGGCAGGTTGGAATTCACGATGTAAAAGCAGAGGTAATGCCAGCAGGAAAAGCTGACGTTGTTCGTTCATTTCAAAAAGATGGAAGCACAGTTGCCATGGTTGGTGACGGAATCAATGATTCACCGGCTCTAGCTGCAGCTGACATTGGCATGGCAATCGGAGCAGGGACAGATATTGCCATAGAAGCAGCTGACTATGTGTTGATGAGGAACAACTTGGAAGATGTCATCACAGCCATTGACCTCTCAAGGAAGACATTTGCTCGGATCAGATTGAATTATGTGTTTGCCATGGCTTATAATGTGATAGCAATCCCTATTGCTGCAGGAGTTTTTTTTCCTTCACTGGGAATTCAGTTGCCACCGTGGGCAGCTGGGGCATGCATGGCTCTCTCTTCGGTTAGTGTTGTGTGTTCTTCTCTTTTACTCCGGAGATATAAAAAGCCAAGGCTTACAGCTATACTAGAAATAACTGTAGAATAGATAGTGTGGAGAAAAAGGGCTAGATTTCAGCTTCATTTCATAGGAAAAATACTGAAATTGGATAAAGTGGGGAGTCGATGAAATTCGGCATCCCAATTTTCTGTAATTTTTTCCTTCCTTTTTTCTCTTTCGTCCCAGTCGCAAGACGTGTAATTTTACCACTCCAGTCACTGTAAATGCTACTTGTATAATAAAGTTCTCAGGTTTCCATCCTTGTTTCCTTGTTTGTTTTTAAAGAGGTACTTCTGAAACTATAATAATCTGAGTGATGGTGGCAAATTATATTTATGGTACTACTGATGCTGCTAGTTTGGTAAGTTCTTACTTCGGAGCATGTGCCCTAGAAAAATCAGTGAATGTGAACAAACTTCCTCCTCAATGTTTTAAAGGGTATCTCGGCCGAGAAATACGATTGAAAACGGATGATTTTCCTTGCCTTAAACCATATTGCTGCGGGGATTGTTCCTTAGAATCGCAAGTCCATTATGTTCCAAGTTAGTCCAAACTAACTTGTAAACACTGAAGAAAAATAATAAAATAAGATAATAAAAGATGAAAAGTTGACATAATATATATCAAAAACTTACATATACTTGATATTTATTTATATACTAGTTAAAATATAGTGAAAATTACATGTTATATGAGATTTTTAATAGATTGTGCAAAAATATGACTTTTTTTTAAGAAAAGTTAATCTATGACTTTTTTTAAAAATTTTATTTTTATGGGTTTAGTTTCCCATATTTTTGTATAAAAGTTGATTATGCCATAATTTTACTCTTAATCAAGTTTTATTAATTTGGAAGGGTATGTTTGTAATTTGATTATTTTTTTTAGCTTATATGATTTTTTTATATTAATTTTATATAACTATTTTTATATTAAACTTTTCCATGTTTGTTTTGCAAATTTTTTATTAATTTTTTTTGTAATATGAATTGTGTTTATTATTATTATTTTTATTTATTATAAACATTTTTTTCTTTTTCTTTTTCAAAACATGGGTAAGGTAACCAGCTACTTAATTGATTTTTCAAAATTATGTAAAAAAAAAAAATCCTACAGCTAGGTTAAATAACATTTCTCCAGAGGGGTAACCAGTTGCTTGTTTGATTTTTCACAGTTATGTAAAAAATAGTCTTAGAGGTCAAATAACATGTATCAGGAGGGGTAACTAGTTACAGTGAGATTAGTAACTTACTGCCATAAGAGGGGTAACCAGTTACCATAAGAGTGGTGACGAGTCACTCATATTAGAAATGAAAAGAAACATCACATTTGAAGGGAATCGCGTAGAGATGCGCGGATTGAGGTTGTGTTCGTCGATGGTGCGGTTGGGGTGTTCTCGGCTGGGTTTCACGGAGATGCGGCTGGGGTATTCTTGGCAGGTGGTGAGGGTGGGTGGGCGGAGATGATGGTGGAGATGGTGAGGCAGGCGAGTGGAGGACAAGGAGGTGGCGGCTAGGGCAAAATGAAAGAGAAGATGTGGCTTGGCTAAAGGAGTTTTGGCTATGTTAATTACCATAGTGCTCCTCCTTTTGCTCATTTTTTTGTTTAATTTTGATTTCCAATATGAGATTAGTTTTCCCATAAAATGAGTTTTTGTTAATTAAATTTTCCCATACAAATTAAGAAAGTTTAACTCCTATATTTTTGCACATTAATAGCTAAAAATCCATATTTTTGAAAATTTTCCTAAAATATACGTGCCTGAGACATGTATAATTTACCAAAAACTTTTAAATTTAGCTATACATAAATGCATTTTTTTACAATTTTTTTTATAAAGTATTTTTTAAATTTTGGGCTTCATAATTTAAACATGTTTATTAGTTTATTTATTTAAATTTAAAATATAGTAAAAAATCTACTCTTACATTTTCTTATAAAAGTAATAATCAATAAAGAAAAATCTAATTTTATTATTTAGAGAAAAGTCTCTTGTATTTTTTTTTCCACTAAATAATGTATAGTAGACAAAAATTTGCATAACAATAGTAAGTGTATTAGTTTCAAAATAATAATAATAAGTTGAGTCATATTTGATTTTTTCGAAGGTTCACAGTAATTTAATTACTTTTTTTTTCTTTCATTTTTTTACACTTTGCATTTTTTTGGACTTTGATGCTACCCCATATATAATTATACCTATTCAATATTTACACCACCTCATGCCACTTCATATCAATGCAATAATGCTAAATTTTATGATATTATATAATTAAGGGTAATTACTCATTTGTTACCTTATGTTTTATCGAAATACAAATTTTGTACCCTTTATTTTTGATATTATCAATCGATATCCCCTATTTGCAAAAACTACATAGTTCGGTACCCTTCGTGTGTTTAAAATTTTAATATTCCCAAATTGCCCCTCATTTTAGTGATTTATTTGATTTTTAATTATTTTTAAATAATTTAAATATATTTTAAGAATTCATAAAATAAAATAAATGTTTAATTAAAACTTTAAAATAATTTTAATGAAAAAATTATTTTTAATTAAAATCTTATTAATTAATTTTAAATAAATCTAAATTTTAATTTTATTGATGAAAAAACCCATATTTCACTCAATCTCAATTTCACCCTCACTATCTCAGTTTCCCACCTTCCTAATCTCAACTATATTTTTTTTTGTTTCAAAGTTGGATTAATTTGTTAATTAAATTAAAATTTAGGTTTATTTAAAGTTAATTAATAATATTTTAATTAGTTTTTTAAATTTTATTTTATTAATTAATTAAATTTATTTTTGTTTATTAAAATTATTTTAAAATTTTAATTAAACATTTATTGTATTTTATGAATTCTGAAAATATATTTAAATCATTTAAGAATAATAAAACAACTAAAAATTAAATAAATTATTAAAATGAGGGGTAATATAAGAATATTAAAATTTTAATTGCATGGAAGGTACCAAACTATATAATTTTTGCAAATAGAATGTATCAATTGATAATTATTAGAAATAAATGGTGCTAAATTTGTATTTGGATAGAACACAAAATATCAAATAAGCATTTACTTTATAATTAATATGGTCATTCTAACCACAATAGTGAGAAGATGCATTTAACCAAACATAAATAATAAAAAAAATAGGAAGAATGAAATAAGGAGCCAAAGAGAAGAAAGAACACAAAAAGACAATAAAAATACAAGACAAAATAATGAATGACTAATGAAAAAGTAACATCTATTCAAATGTGTATATGTTGTATAGATATATGCTGGATATGTGTTTACTTGTTATTTAATTTTATATATAAAAAAGGAATTTATTTATTTGGTACATTGTGTTTTTGCAAAGTATTATTTTGGTATATTTTTTTTTCAATAATGCTTATATAATACTATGTCTTTTAAAATCATATATATTTGCTATCCTAAATTCATATTTGATAAATAAAATTTTATTAATATAACTAAACTGTCACTAATTATATATAATTAAGTAATTAAATTTGAATTTAGAACTCATATAATTGAGAGTGATTGATTAAATTGGTAAAATTTTATTAATTAAATTTGAATTTAGAGTATTTAATATGTACTATTTTAAAATACATGTACTAAATATGAACGATTTCAAAATACAAAATATTAAATAATTATTATTGTAAACACAAACTACTAAAATGATACTTTACAAAAACAAAGTACAAAGTGGTTAAAAAAAAAACGAAAAGAAAATGACAATAGAAAAAAAAAAAAAAAGAATTCGAGGAAGATTGGGGAGAGAGACAAAAGCGATGGTAGTGGCAGTGGAATGTATAATTGCTTCGGCTTTAAGAAAAGTCTAGCTTCACATATTCAAATTCTCAGGCAGTGTACATTAAAGACAAATGCATTATAAAAAACAAATTATATATGTTGAAAGCTCAATCCACCGCCTATAAAAGATAGAAAAATACATTTACGTGCATAGTCATTCTATAAATTACTTATATATCCGGTCAAAGCACTCTTTAGTCCTTTGTTAAATAAACAAATTTAAAAAAATTACTTAATTTTATCAACGAAGAAATAGGAAAAGAATAAAACAAGAGGATTTTAACTCGAAAAAGAAAGGTGGACGACTACAGCTTTTCCAATTCACGCTTAGTATACAGTAATAGATAATATATATAAATGACAATTTTTGTACAGGGGCTTCACTTTAAGCCTTACCGATAGGACTCTCAGTGTTTCTCGACTCGTGAACAGTTTTCGGCGCGACTTTTTTTATGATCGTGTATATTGTAGCTATTTAGAGCATCCTGTAAATTTTCTAGAAAATTTCGAATAGTTTACAATATCGAAAATTAGGTTCAAACATGTTGTTTTCCACGCGCATAAAAAAATTTAGTCACGCGTGTAACAACATGTTTGAACCTAGTTTTCGGTACTGTAAACTATTCGGAATTTTCTGAAAATTTGCAGGATGCTCTAAAAAGCTACAATATACACAGTCATAAAAAAAAATCGTGCCGAAAATTGTTCACGGGTTGTAAACACTGAGAACCCTACCAGTTGGGCTTAAAGTGAAGCCCTGTAAGAAAATTCCCATATATATATATATTAAAATGAAAAGAAACTTCAATGAAAATGTAAGCTGAATGTCAGCTAGTACAAAAGATTGGATGCTCAAATCAAAGGATAGTGTACGCCCTGATTTTCCCACGGGCTGATTAGCAAGCTGAGCTGCGGCCTAATCATGATTATCTCGTGGACATCCCCAAAACCGGAGCTGCCGTCATAAGATCATACCTCCTTAGCTCGAGGTAACCTAAGGGTTCGCCTCTGGTAACTTAAGGACAGAGTCCGGGCTCTGAAGGCCGAAGGTCGAGTTAAGTATCCAGCCCGTAGTACGAGCTAGAGTTGAAGGCTATGACCCTTTATAAAGTCAGCCACGCAAGGTAAACGTGCATATATCAGACATCACGTGTTTGATATATCCCTGACTTCTCGGGCATGCAGCAGGAACGTGCGTATTCAGACACCCACGACTGGGTTGGGCCATGCGGCCCATTATCTCCTTACCTATTGATTTGACCACACTTATGTGTCAGGTTTAGGAATTAATCATGAATGTCACCGAGTTGACATGATAGGTAAGAAGGTCACGGGATGACCTTCTTACCAACTCCCAGGTGCCTTCTCCTATAAATATGGAGACCTTGGGAGTTAATAGATGTTGGAATCTTTATTGTAAGAAAGACCATGTAATCAAATATCCAGTATATAGCAATAATACTGACTAGTGAAGTAGAAGGATTTTAACCTTTGAACCACTCAAAAAACGTACTTTGAGTCACCATTTCATTTCCTAAGATCATATATCTGTTTCGGTTCAACATAAGCACTAATCCCTTTCTCTTCTTTTCTTAATTTCCTGTTGGCGAAGAACCGCGTCAACAGTTTGGTGCTTTCATTGAGAGGAAGTTCGATTAGTGCTATCGCAAACATCCAACTATGGTGACTACTCGATCCAGGCATGGTAACGAGACAGAACAACATGATGGGCAGGAGGCTCATCATACTGCCATCCCTGGTGAACAAGTTCTTGAAGCCCAGCAGCGGCCAGGAAAGCAGCCGGTGGGCCAAGATGACACCGGAAGTTCGGCACCCCGGCCACCAAGTCCAAACCCGTGTTATTACACTGCAGTGGAGATGGAGAATGCTCAGCTGAGGAGCCAGCTAGCAATAGCTAGCCAACAGATCAAGGATGCGCTGGCCCGACTACCCCCTCTCACAACCAACGCTAACATCGGAGAGAGGCAAGGCGAGGCTACTAAGTCTCGCCGGGGTAATCGGTCCAGGCATAGCCACTCGGACAGATTTCCGACAGCCAACTCCACTCCTTCATCACACCATCGAGAGGCAAACTTCGAAGAAGTGCCTGGACCCAGGCAACAGCAATACAGCCGTTCAGTCAGAACGTCGACTCCTAGCTCCCAACCATCCTCGAGAGCGCCCAGGGGAGCTCGAGGAAATTCCCGAAGGAGATCCGGGGATGGCTCGCAGCATCAGCCCGTCCCCAAAAACCGTCCTGCACCTCGTCCAGATCGCCAGGCTCGGGACCAGCAGGTTGGCAGGGCCGAAAGGCCCCCACCGAACTTGATCCGTCCAGACGGAACCAGGATCGCCTCTCCAGTCAGGCATCCTCCGTCTCCAATCAGATATCCATCTCCTCCTCGGCCAGTCCGAGATATTCCAGCCTACGGAAGTAGCAGGAGAGATCCCCCATCAGAAGGACATTCTCGGCGTAGCAGGGCGCCAAGGGAAAGCCCAGGTCCTCAGCACCAAAGGCGAGCTCCAAGCCTCTCTAGCAGGAGCTACTGGACCGGCAGTCGCCGGAGTGACCTTTCTGGCGGAGACTTGCGTCAGCGCCTAAGTTCGGCACAAAGCCCACAAGCCACTCGGGGAGGTGATCTGCGGGATCGCCTTAACTCTCACAGAGGGGAGCCAGCAGGAGGAGACAACCATGCTCGCTCAGGGGGGGCCCTGTCCGAAGTACGTAACGGTGGGAATGCCCCAAATAACCTATCTCAAGATAGGAGGGGCAATAACCCACCAAATATGTACAATGGATCCGGAGCTGTTGAACAGCCCCGGAATAACCAAGGACATCAGGACCAAACCCTCGAGCACCTGGCCCAGATGGAGGAGCTGATGAGGAAGCTCCTGTCAGAGAAAGAAAAAGATGAATATGATTCTGGGGACGAGATGGAGCTCTTTTCCCCTAGCATAGCAGCAACGGCATACCCACCTGATTTCCGTATGCTGCACCTGTCGAAGTTCAATGGAGACAGAGACCCATCAAATCACCTAGGGATGTTCAACACCTTGATGATGGCCCACAACATTGGCCCCGAGCTGAGGTGTTTATTCTTTCCTTCCACACTGACTGGACCTGCCACGCAGTGGTTCAAGCAAGGTAAAAGACAGTCAATCAGCTCTTGGAAGACTTTCTCGGCAGATTTCAAAAGGGCATTCCGAGCCTCCCAGGCTGCCCGCGTTCAGGCCGACTCTTTAGCTAACGTGAGGCAACAGCCCGGTGAAACTCTGAAGGCCTACCTGAGCAGATTTGTGAACGTCGCTGCTCGGGCCAGAGACGCGGATGATAGCTCCAAGCTCATGGCCATGAGAACTGGACTCCTCGTCGAAGGGGATCTCTGGAAAGACATATAAAGAAAGGGAGTCAGCTCGGTTAACGAATTCCTTAACAGGGCCCAGGAATGGATAAACTTGGAGGAAGTCGAAGCCTCAGCTGCAGGAACCAGCCAGGTCCCTGATCAGCCCGCTGGAGTGGGGACGGAGGTCGTGGCAGCGACCCAAAACGTCACACAGAACAACCAGTTCGGTGGAGGCAAAAGAAAGGGGAATGATGGAGGAAGCCAGCACGTCCAAAAGAAGAATAAGTCCGTAGACAAGTTTAAGCCCGTCTACGCTACTTACACAGAGCTCACCCAGTCTAGGGAGAACATTTTCCTAGCTAATTCTACTCGCCTCCCCTGGAAGAGGCCCGAGCCGTTGAAGCACCAAAAGGGGAAGAGAGATACCTACAAGTTTTGCCGCTTTCACAACGATGTTGGCCACAACACCGATGATTGTAGGCATCTAAAGGATGAGATCGAGACTCTCATCCGAGCCGGCCCCTTGGCTCAATATGCGCGGAATAGAGTCCCAGCAGGTCGGCCCGCTCCAGAAGTCCCGGCCAGTCAGCCCGGGTCTCGGATAGATCGGGACGTCCCTCCTCCCTTGGTTGGAGGGGAGATATCCACCATCTCTGGAGGTCTGCATGTGGCTGGCACGAGCAGGGGTGCCCAAAAGAAGTACGTGAACAAACTTAAGGCGCACAATGGAGAAGAGTTCATCCGGGAGCAGCGCCTGCCAAAGCAACAGTGATTGGAGAAGCAACCGATAATTTTTACAGAGGAAGATGCGGGCCATGTCCAGTTCCCTCACAATGACCCTTTGGTCGTGGTAGTTCAGCTCGCCAATCAGAGAGTGAGGAGGGTGCCGATCGACAACGGGAGCTCGGTGAACCTCCTATTCCGGTCCACGTTAGAGAAGATGGGTTTAACCGTCGCTGAGCTGAAGGCGACCTCCGTGATGTTGTATGGTTTTTCGGGAGAAGGATCTGCAGCAATAGGGACGATCGAGCTGGTGATCACCCTAGGAGAAGGATCTCGGACAGTCTCCAAAATCCTCGAGTTCGTGGTCATTGACTAGTCCGCTGTGTACAACGCAATTTTGGGACGACCTACGCTCATAGCTTTTGAGGCCGTCACTTCCATTCGCCACCTCGCGATGAAATTCCCTACTTCCACGGGAATATGCACTGTCCGTGGCGATCAGCTCGCTGCCAGGGAATGCTACAGCATTTCCATGAAGGGAATATCTAAACCTAGGTAGCTGGCAATGGCCATTCAAGGTGGCGAAGAGGAATCTCAGGAACCCTTAGCTGATCCCGAGATTGAAAAACCTCAAAGCGCCGAAGGGGAAAATGTCGTCTTAAGTGAGGATATTGACCCCCGAATAGGCGAGGACAGATCCGAGCTCCAAGCTATTGAGGAGCTCGAGGAAGTGAACATCGACCCGCAGAACCCTTCGCGGAAGGTCAAGCTCGGGAAAAACCTCTGTAGCAAGAGGAAGGCGGAGCTGACTAGGTTTCTGCGGGATAACCTGAACGTATTTGCATGGTCACACGAAGATATGGTGGGAATCAGCCCGAGTGTCATCATGCACACGCTTCATCTGGATAAAAGCGTTCTCGCCAAGTCGCAGAAGAAAAGACGCCTAGGAACGACCCGGGCTGAAGCCCTAAAAGAAGAAGTAGCCCGGCTCAAGAAATGCGGCATTATTCGTGAAGCCAAGTTTCCGATCTGGGTCGCCAACCCCGTGCTAGTTCCAAAGCCTAACGGGAAGTGGCGGACCTGCATCGACTTCTCTGACCTGAATAAAGCCTGCCCCAAGGATTGCTTTCCATTTCCAAGGATTGACCAGTTGGTGGATGCCACGGTGGGGCACGAGCTCATGTCCTTTATGGACGCGTACTCAGGCTACAATCAGATCGCCATGAATCCGGCGGACCAGGAACACACCAGCTTCATGACCCCGACTAACGTTTATTATTACAAGGTCATGCCATTCGGGCTGAAGAACGCCAGAGCTACCTAACAAAGGTTAGTAAATAGAATGTTCGCAGACCAGATCAGAAAAAACATGGAAGTGTATGTTGATGACATGCTAGTCAAGTCAAAGAATGCCGATAACCATGTTTCGACCTGGAAGAATGTTTTAAGATACTACGGGAGTATGGCATGAGGCTTAATCCACAGAAGTGCACTTTTGGAGTCGCGTCAGGGAAATTCCTAGGGTTCATTGTCAATACCCGAGGAATCGAGGAAAACCCCGACAAGATCAAATCACTGCTCGAGCTTCCCTCACCCAGGTCGCGAAAAGATGTCCAAGGCCTGACAGGAAGAGTGGCGGCCCTCAATCGGTTTATTTCCAAGTCCACCGATAAGTGTTTGCCATTCTACAACCTACTCCGAGGAAACAAGAAGTGCGAATGGACAGAAGAGTGAGAAAGCACATTCCTCGACCTGAAGGCACATCTGGCCGAGCCGCCCGTACTATCCAAACCAAAAGCAGGAGAGCCTCTTTTTCTCTACCTGACTGTCACGGAGGGTGCAGCCAGTGCCATATTGGTCCGGGAAGAAGATCGAGTTCAGAGACCAGTCTACTACATCAGCAAGAGACTTCTCGAGGCTGAATCCTGGTACCCGTTGATGGAGAAATTGGCGTTTTTCCTTATCACGGCCTCGCGAAAGCTCAGGCCGTACTTCTAGTCCCACTCGATACACGTCATGACCGATCAGCCTTTAAGGCAGGTTTTGCAAAAACCTGAAGCATCGAGACGTTTGTTAAAGTTGGCAATCGAACTCAGTCAGTTTGAGATTTTGTACACTCCGTGGACTGCTATAAAAAGTCAGGCCCTGGCCGATTTTATGGCAGAATGCGCGGGATTCCAGGAGGATCTCGCGGAGGAGTCACCCCAAGTCACCTCGCCCCAGGCGTCGTGGAGGATCTTTGTGGATGGTTCATCCAACGAGAACGGATTCGGAGCTGGAATCATTTTGATATCCCCCGAGGGACATAGATTCCACTCGGCACTGAGATTCGGATTCAAGGCCTCCAACAACGAGGCCGAATACGAAGCCTTGCTGGCCGGGCTGAGGATAGCCCAGGAGTTGAAGGCGAGCTCCGTCCAGTGCTTCAGTGACTCCCAGCTCGTGGTAAACCAGGTTCTGGGCGAATATCAAGCACGGGGACCCAAGATGGCCACCTATCTGGCAAAGGTAAAAGTTGAGCTGTCCGTGTTTGAGCGAGGCTCGATCGAACAGATACCTCGGGAGCAGAATGCTAATGCAGATGCCCTTGCCAAGCTTGCCACCTCTAGGGAGACGGAGACCTTGGGGTTAGTACCAATAGAATTCTTGGAAAAACCAAGCATAGAAGAAGTTAGGACGGAGGTCGAGATGATCGATGCCAGGCCGACCTGGATGACCCCCATCCTTGAATTTCTCGTCGAGGGAAAGCTGCCTGAAGGACGTAATGGTGCACGTCGAGTCCTGTATCAGGCTCCGAGGTATACAATGGTTGATGGAGTGTTATACCGACGTGGGCATTCCCTACCTCTCATGCGATGCGTTCTTCCAGGTGAAGCAAAGGCCATCCTGCAGGAAGTACATGAGGGTTTTTGCTGAGAGCACACTGGGGGACAGAGCCTGGCCTTAAAGGTCCTGAGGCAAGGATATTACTGGCCAACTCTGTCCAAAGACTCAATTTCATACGTGAAAAAATGCGACAAGTGCCAGCGATTCGCCGCAGTTGCCCGAGCTCCTCCAGTCGAGCTGAAGATGATCTCGTCCCCATGGCCGTTCGCTGTTTGGGGGATCGACTTGGTGGGCGCCCTCCCTACTGGAAAAGGTGGGGTCCGTTACGCCGTGGTAGCCGTCGACTACTTTACGAAGTGGACTGAGGCAGAACCTTTGGCGACGATAACGTCCAAAAAAGTGATTGGCTTCGTGGTTAAAAGCATTGTTTGCCGATTCGGCCTGCTCAAGAAGATCGTTTCCGATAATGGCACTCAGTTCGACAGGGACCTGTTCACTGAGTTTTGTGAAAGGTACATAATTGTGAAAAGTTTCTCCTCCGTGGCATATCCTCAGGCGAATGGCCAGGTCGAAGCTGTCAACAAGACTCTAAAGGCGAGCCTCAAGAAGAGATTAGATGAAGCGAAGGGGGTCTGGCCAGAACAGCTCCCCCAGGTCCTATGGGCATACTGGACCTCGCATCGGACTCCTACGGGTCATACTCCTTTTTCCCTAACCTTTGGGAGTGAGGCAGTCCTCCCCGTGGAAATTAAGGTGCTTTCGCATAGGGTCCAGTCTTATGACTAGGACCGCAACCACGAGCTACTGTGCAATTCCCTTGACCTAGTTGATGAAAGGCGAGAAGATTCGCAACTCCAGCTCGCCCATTATCAGCAAAAGATCACTCGCTATTTCAACTCCAAAGTCAAAAAGCGCGCCTTTAGCGTTGGCGACCTGGTCCTAAGGAGAGTCTTCTTAGCCGGTAAGGACCCCAAAGATGGAGTCTTGGGACCGAACTGGGAAGGACCATATCAAGTCATCAAGGTCATTAAGGAAGGAACTTATAAGTTAGCTCGGCTTGATGGAGGGGCAGTCCCGCGGACTTGGAACGCCATCCATTTAAAGAAATATTATCAATGATTCACTTGTAAGGCCTGGAAGGCCATTTTTTATGTATTAAGCAATGAGAATCAGCTTTTTTTTTTAATATCTGTACATGTTTTCAAGTGTAATTTGAAGTAACCATGAAAGACCCTTTCCCAGTTACTTGGGGGGGGCATATGGTACCTGGATATAACCAGGTCACCTTAATGACTTAGAAGTTGATTCATATCGATTGATCGTTGTTTTTCTTAAAAAACGCGAGATATTGATAAGGATTAACGTGAACTAAGTCCTATCCGGGATATAACCAGGTCATAAAACTTAGAAGTTGATTTAAATCTGTTGATTGTTGTTCTTCCTAAAGAGCTTGAGACATGGATAAAAATTCACGCGAACTAAGTTTTCAAATTAAGTTCCTGGATATAACCAGGTCATAAAACTTAGAAGTTGATTTAAATCTATTGATCGTTGTTCTTCCTAAAGAGCTCGAGATATGGATAAAATTTAACACGAACTAAGTTTTCAAATTAAGTTCCTGGATATAACCGGGTCATAAAACTTAGAAGTTGATTTAAATCTATTGATCGTTATTCTTCCTAAAGAGCTCAAGATATGGATAAAAGTTAACACGAACTAAGTTTTCAAATTAAGTTCCTGGATATAACCAGGTCATAAAACTTAGAAGTTGGTTTAAATCTATTGATCGTTGTTCTTCCTAAAGAGCTCGAGATATGGATAAAAGTTAACACGAACTAAGTTTTCAAATTAAGTTCCTAGATATAACCGGGTCATAAAACTTAGAAGTTGATTTAAATCTATTGATTGTTGTTCTTCCTAAAGAGCTCGAGATATGGATTAAAGTTAACGCGAACTAAGTTTTCAAACTAAGTTTCTGGATATAACCAGGTCAAAAAACTTAGAAGTTGATTTAAATCTATTGATCGTTGTTCTCCCTAAAGAGCTCGAGATATGGATAAAGATTAACGCGAACTAAGTTTTTCAAAAATTGTAACCAAAATGTGTAGGGGCAAGAAAGAGAATCAATTAAAAATAAAATTGAGTTAAATTGTCTCAAGGTGGAAGCACCTCATGCAAAGGTTACACAAAAACAAATTTAAGTTAAGAATATTGAAGGAAAGGGCACGAGAGGGGAAGGCCCTATACTCCGTCAGGTGGTCCCTTGGAGGTCGCCGTCTCGCCCTGCTCAGCTGCGCTGGGGCCGTCCCCGGCCTCGGAGGGCGCTTCTTTATCAAGGTGAGCTTGGAACTTCACCAGCAAGCGCTCCCAGAGGTTCGCAGACAGGAAGGAGAAGTTAGTGTCTGGATTGTAGGCCCAGAAATGGTAGAACAGGTCTTCCAGGGCTTTTTCCGAAGTTGTCCGCTCGGCCTCCAGGGCGGCCTTGGCCTTCGCCTTCGCGGCATCCAGGTTTGTCCGCGCGGTGGCGAGGGCGGTCTCGAGCTCTTGAACCTTTGGGCGGGTTTTTTCCAACTCGACCTGCGAGGCCGCCAAGGCATCCTTAGCCGCCTGCAGAGAAGTCTGGTTCTCGCTCCTCATATCCTCGAGCTGAGTTTTGGTCCTGGCGATGCTCCGATGAAGTGCAACGGCGCTCTGCGAAGGCGGAAAGGCAATTGCCTTAAAAAAAAAGATAAGAAAGAAAAAACAGGGCAAAGTGTAATAATAAAAAGCCATAAAATGGTAAAGTCAGCTTACCGTTAGGGTCATGCCCAGTGAAGACTCCAGCACGCCCACCGGGCTCATTGTCTTGATGGCCCGGAGCTCCTTCTCGTTGAACTTGTATATATGGCTGACGGCGTAGTTCGCCGACTCATACACCGTTCCCCGGAAGGCCTCTGGAATCTTCTCCAGGTCCTGGGGATTGACTGGGATGCGTACCTCGGAGGATACAATCGCCGAAGCCTCAAGCTCTGTTCCTGCGTCCTGGGCGGCGGCCGGAGCTTGCGGAGGGGGTGGGGGCATGTTGCTTCCCCCTGCAGCAAGAGGAACTGCTCCCACGACCTGGGCAGCTGGGGGTTGCTCCTTCTCCTTTGCAGGAGACTTGGTGGGGGTCCCGGCGGCGTGTGAATAACTTAGGAATATTTTATTCACCTTGCAAACTTGAATGATTAGTGCTGGGAATTATGTTCTTGAAATTAAATTTAGCATAGGAATATGTGAATCTAATTGATGGAATATTAACATGAACATTTGGAAAAATGGCATGTGCATTAATTTGGAAATCCTAGTTACAAGAGAACTTTGCTACAAACTTTGTTGCAACATCAGGGGCAAAACTACAAATTAGGGGGATTTGATATGCCTAACTTTTATCACCATAGTAATCGCAATTTGTCATTTTCTAGCTTTATTGTTAAACGCCTAAATTAATTATCTTGTTTAGTTCTTTTTGTCCTTTAGTTTAATTGATTAGTCATAAAAAAAAAAGGATAGTTAATTGCACCCCAAATTGTTTGATGATGATTTTTACAATATTTTTTTGGCAATCCTTGAGGAGACGATAAAAATTACTTTCATTATTTTACTTGTTCAACGATTGTGTACACTTGCACACACTTAGGAAAATCTGCAACAAGTTTTTGGCGCCGTTGCCGGGGATTGCTTAAATTCAATTATTGTAAAGTTGATTATCTTGCAATTTGGTTTAATTTTTCTTTCTTTTGTGCTAACTTGGGTGATTCTTGTGAAATTTCAGGTTTATACAGTGTATGAATGAGAATCAAGGCCCTGAACTACTTCCCATTGATCTAGAAATCGAGCGCACCTTTAGAAGAAGGCGAAGAATACAAAAGTCAAAAAGGGAAGTAGTAGTGATGGAGGCTGAGCAAAGGGCAGCAAATCTATCAGGAATCGCTCATGATCCACCAGTGAATATAGCAGGAGTTGCTCAAGATCGAGTAGCTCAAGGGGGAGTGGCTGCCAACAATGGGCAAAATGCAGTTATTGTAGCTGATGACAGAGATCGTGCTATTAGAAAATACGCTCTCCCCCTCTTCAATGAGCTCAATCCAGGCATCGTCAGACCAGAAATTTAGGCAGCCTAGTTTGAATTGAAGCCAGTCATGTTCCAGATGCTTCAAACTGTGGGTCAGTTTAGTGGGATGCCAACAGAGGATCCTCACCTTCACCTTCGCTTGTTCATTGAAGTAAGTGACTCTTTCATGCTGCCTGGAGTGACAGAGGATGCATTGAGACTAAAGTTGTTCCCATACTCCTTGAGAGACAGAGCCAGAGCCTGGTTGAACTCTTTGCCTTCTGATTTTGTGAGTACTTGGCAAGAGTTGGCCGAGCGGTTTTTGATGAAGTATTTCCCCCCCACTAAGAATGCCAAGCTTCGCAATGAGATTACTTCATTTCAGAAACTTGATGAAGAATCTTTATATGAGGCATGGGAGCAGTTTAAGGAGTTGTTGCGCAAATGCCCTCATCATGGCATTCCTCATTGCATACAGATGGAGACATTTTATAATGGTCTAAATGCCCACACTAGAATGGTGGTTGATGCTTCAGCGAACGGGGCCCTTCTTGCTAAGTCATATAATGAGGCATATGAAATACTTGAGAGGATATCCAACAAAAACTATCAGTGGCCTACTTCTAGAATGTCTACAGGCAGAAAGGTGGCTGGTATTCATGATGTAGATGCCATCACTTCTTTGGCAGCCCAAGTCTCCTCTATTTTTAATATGCTCAAGACAATGAATATGGGAATGAATTAGTCAATGGGGCAGCCCATGGGGACACAAATGGGGCCTATGGAGAACATTTCTTGTGTGTATTGTGGTGAGGGTCATACTTTTGACAACTGCCCTTCCAACCCAGCAGCTGTATGTTATATGGGGAACCAAAATAGGAATGGTCCTTATTCTAATTCCTACAACCCATCATGGAGGCAACACCCCAATTTTTCATGGAGTAATCAAGGAGCTGGCCCTAGTAATCCTTCGATGCCTCCAAGACCAAATTTTCCACCGGGTTACCCCCCTCAAGCACCACAACAAAGACCACAACAACAAACAATGCAATCTAGCTCTCTTGAGAACATGTTGAAGGAATATATAGTGAAGAATGAAGCCATGATTCAGAGCCAAGCGGCTTCATTGAGAAACTTAGAAAACCAAGTTGGGCAGCTAGCTAATGAGCTTAGAAATAGACCCCATGGTACATTACCAAGTGACACTGAGAATCCAAGAAATGGGAGCAAAGAACATTGTAAAGTCATCACTTTGAGAAGTGGGAAGGAGTTGGAGAATTCCAAGGCACATTCTGGGCATGAGGGTGAGCCCTCTTCAATCCAAATAAATGAGGAAATTAAAAAAGACACTGAAATTCCTAGTGTAGAAAAATCTGCCTCTCCCCAGAATGCTGCAGGAATGCCACAGCATCGGCCCCAGACAGCTCAAGTACAAGGCAGCCACCGCCATTTCCCCAACGTTTTCAGAAGCAAATGTTGGACTCTCAATTTAAAAAGTTCCTAGACATCTTGAGGCAGCTACATATTAACATTCCCCTTGTTGAAGCCCTTGAGCAAATGCCCAACTATGTAAAGTTCATGAAAGACATCCTTACAAAGAAGAGAAGATTGGGGGAATTTGAGACAGTGGCTCTTACTAAGGAGTGTAGCTCATTCTTGCAAAACAAGCTGCCACCAAAGATGAAAGATCCTGGGAGTTTCACCATTCCATGCACCATTGGTAATTCTTATTGTGGCATGGCTTTATGCGATTTAGGTGCAAGCATTAACTTGATGCCGATGTCTATTTTCAAGCAATTGGGGATTGGAGAAGTTAGGCCTACTACAGTTACTCTTCAGTTAGCAGATAGATCCCTTGCTCATCCAGATGGGAAGATTGAAGATGTATTGGTAAGGGTAGACAAGTTCATATTCCCTGCTGATTTTATTGTGTTAGACTATGAGGAAGATAGAGAGGTGCCCATTATTTTGGGGAGGCCTTTCCTTGTGACTGGAAGAACTTTAATAGATGTGCAAAAGGGGGAGCTGACTATGAGGGTCCAAGATGAAAAGGTGACTTTCAATGTTTTTAAAGCTATGAGATTTCCTGATGAGGTGGAAGAATGCTCAGTGGTTTCGATGGTCGATTCTTTGGCATCAAGGGAATTGGAGACGAGTAATGTTGGTGATCCATTAGAGAGGTTATTGTTGTTTGATTCACACAGTGAGGAAGATGAGGAGGAGTACTTAGCTTGGTTGGAGGCTAATTCTCAAGGGTTAAGAACAAGAAACTGATTTGATTCATTGGAGTTGTCGTCTAGGGAGTTCAAGACTCCTAAACCATCCATTGAAGAGCCACCTGAGTTGGAGCTGAAAGTTTTGCCATCACATTTGCGATATGCCTATTTGGGTCCATCATCCACTTTACCTGTTATTATTTCAGCGGAGTTGAACCATGATCAAGAAGAAAAGTTGCTTGAAGTATTGAGAAAGTTCAAAAAGGCCATTGGGTGGACTATTGCAGATATTCGAGGTATTAGTCCTTCTTTGTGTATGCATAAGATCTTGCTTGAAGACAGTGAAAAAAGTTCTGTTGAGGGGCAAAGAAGACTAAACCCTATCATGAAGGAAGTGGTGAAGAAAGAAATCATCAAGTGGCTGGATGCTGGCATTATTTATCCTATCTCTGACAGTTCATGGGTGAGTCCTGTACAGTGTGTACCTAAGAAGGGTGGGATCACAGTGGTGAAGAATGAAGACAATGAGTTGATTCCTACTAGAACAGTGACTGGATGGAGAATTTGCATGGACTACAGGAAGTTAAACAAGGCCACTAGGAAGGATCATTTCCCTCTTCCTTTCATTGATCAGATGCTAGATAGACTTGTTGGGAGAGAGTACTATTGCTTCCTTGATGGGTAGTCTGGTTACAATCAGATAGCAGTGGCCCCAGAAGATCAGCACAAGACTACATTCACTTGTCCCTATGACACCTTTGCATTTAGGAGAATGCCCTTCGGTTTATGCAATGCTCCCGCGACATTTCAGCGATGTATGATGGCGATCTTTACTGATATGGTTGAGCAATTTCTAGAGGTGTTCATGGATGATTTTTCAGTCTTCGGTGATTCTTATGATGATTTTCTGAGTAACTTGTCTAAGGTGTTGAAGAGATGTGAAGAGACAAACCTAGTCCTTAACTGGGAAAAGTGTCACTTCATGGTTAAGGAAGGTATTGTTTTGGGGCATAAGGTATCTAAGCAAGGGATTGAAGTTGATAAGACAAAAATTGAAGTTATTGAAAAGCTACCACCTCCTAATTCAGTGAAGAACATTAGGAGTTTCCTTGGGCATGCCGGTTTCTACAGAAGGTTCATCAAAGACTTCTCTAAGATCTCCAAACCACTTTGCAATCTCTTAGAGAAGGATACACCTTTCCACTTTGATGGAGCATGTGTAAAGGCTTTTCAAGAGTTGAAAAAGAGATTAATTTCAGCCCTTATCATTATTGCACCGGATTGGAGTTTGCCCTTCAAATTGATGTGTGATGCTAGCGATTATGCCGTTGGGGCTGTGATGGGGCAGCGAAGGAACAAGGTGTTTCACTCTATTTATTATGCCAGCCGCACCTTGACAGGAGCTCAATTGAAATACACTGTAACTGAGAAGGAGCTACTAGCCATTGTTTTTGCTTTCGACAAGTTTCGCTCCTATCTTGTGGGAACTAAAGTGATTGTATACACCGATCACTCAGCCATAAAGTATTTGATTTCCAAGAAGGATGCAAAGCCAAGATTAATTCGGTGGGTGCTTTTGCTTCAAGAGTTTGATGTTGAGATCCAAGATAGAAAAGGGGTAGAAAACCAAGTGGCTGACCATTTATCAAGAATGGAGCGTGAAGAAGATGCTAGCTCTCTTGTCCCCATCAAAGAAACATTCCCTGACGAGCAAGTGTTTGGGGTCAACCATTCTCATGAGCTCCCTTGGTTTGCTGATTTTGCTAACTATTTGGCTAGTGGGTTGATGCCACCGGAGATGACTAGCCAACAAAGCAAGAAGTTTTTTCATGACGTGAGGCATTATTTTTGGGAGGAGCCATTCTTGTTCAAACAATGTGCCGACCACATGATTAGGAGGTGTGTTTCCGAGCAAGAGATGGAGGATATCCTGCATCATTTTCACTCTTCACCTTGTGGTGGTCATTTTGGGGGATCGTGCACTGCATCTAAGGTACTTCAATGTGGATTCTTTTGGCCTTCCTTATTCAAAGATGCTCATTGTTATCCAGATTTCCGGATAGCGTTTAAATGGATAGCCTCGGGGAAGCAGAATTATCAAAGTCTTTCACGAAAGGCGACCAGAGCTCGCGGATGGATAGAAAGGCTTCGCCTCTCCCGTTTAGTGTCCAGCATACTCTTTCAAGCAACTGCGACGCGGAAGCTCGTCGATTCTCTCGGACTCCCGAAGGGATATCCTTCGGGGAAGGTCCTTCCAGGAGAAGCTCTTCAGGTTACCTTCGCGGATACAGTTCCGTGTCTCGCACGGAAGAAGACCAAGCGGTCGAGTCATGGAGGAGGCATAGTTGGAATGATATCCACTTGACACAGGATCCCGCCTGACACGCCCGACAGGTCGAGGCCGCACACATCCCAGCACGCCTAAAAGTACTATTTCGCCTACTGTTCCGCTGACAGCCTGGAAAAGACAGCTGCCTTTGTGCATTCCCCATACTTTCACGTAAATATACCCACATAGAGCCTGGTAGCCAGGCGACTACGGTAATTGTATCCCCTATTTATGGCTGGTGTAATTAAGACTCATGGGGACAGAGTAAAACCCTAATAAAAAACTCTAGCTATAAAGACCTCCTCATTTTGCAATAGAGGGGAGAGGGAACACAGGACATAGCAAGGACTCTGCCAAAATCACTCTAGCTTCGTCTTCTTCTAAAGAACTCGAGAGAAATACTGTGAGTTTGTGAGGTTCTTTTACACCAGCCATTTTACTGTAATTCTCTACAAGTATAAAAATACTTACTAGTATTCGAGTAGTTGAAGGTTGAGGGAGTAACCGGGTCACTACACTGCACGAACGCGTGAAGTAAAGGCTGCAAAGACAAGCAACGATTCAAACCTAGAACTTCGGCGATCAAACCTACTGCCTAATCGAAAGAAAAGTTCCTGGATTCCTTACCAAAAGAAGTGGCAAATTCGAAGGAAAGGAAGCTTGGAAGCTTGAGAGTTCGAAGATTTGGGAATCTGAAAGACTCGAGAATTTGAAAGCGTAAAGAGGAAGAAAGGTCCATTCCCTCATTTTTATAGCAGGAACGAAATCGTTTCGAATTCCACAAATGGACGGTCCCGATCTTCCCATACCGCATGCATCAAATCCAACGGTTGGGGATGAAGTGCCGGTCCCATTTAAGACTCCTCGGATGGGAATATAGTATTTATTTCCCATCATTATACCATCTCGGGCCCAGTGCACCATTAAATACCGTCAAATCACTACTCAGCCAGTTGCCTCACGCACACGTCTTGGTCACAGAGCCATTCCCTGCATGACGCGTGGCCCTTGCCACACTTGAGTGCTTGAGTTCAAACAGAAGAAATTTCTTTTTTTTTTGTACTGACACTCAGGCGGGAAAAAGGAACTCTTCCAGGAACACAGGAGGTGACCCCTCGCCTAATCTAGAGACCAGGGCACCCGGAGGACTGTACAAGCTCCCTGACCTCTCAAGCCCCGTGACCTTGAGGGGTAAATGTTATCCAGATTTCCGGATAGCGTTTAAATGGATAGCCTCGGGGATGCAGAATTATCAAAGTCTTTCACGAAAGGCGACCAGAGCTCGCGGATGAACAGAAAGGCTTCGCCTCTCCCGTTTAGTGTCCAGCATACTCTTTCAAGCAACCGCGACGCGGAAGCTTGTCGATTCTCCCGGACTCCCGAAGGGATATCCTTCGGGGAAGGTCCTTCCAGGAGAAGCTCTTCAGGTTACCTTCACGGATACAGTTCCGTGTCTCGCACGGAAGAAGACCAAGCGGTCGAGTCATGGAGGAGGCATAGTTGGAATGATATCCACTTGACACAGGATCCCGCCTGACACGCCCGACAGGTCGAGGCCGCACACATCCCAGCACGCCTAAAAGTACTATTTCGCCTACTGTTCCGCTGACAGCCTGGAAAAGACAGCTGCCTTTGTGCATTCCCCATACTTTCACGTAAATATACCCACATAGAGCCTGGTAGCCAGGCGACTACAGTAATTGTATCCCCTATTTATGGCTGGTGTAATTAAGACTCATGGGGACAGAGTAAAACCCTAATAAAAAGCTCTAGCTATAAAGACCTCCTCATTTTGCAATAGAGGGGAGAGGGAACACAGGACATAGCAAGGACTCTGCCAAAATCACTCTAGCTTCGTCTTCTTCTAAAGAACTCGAGAGAAATACTGTGAGTTTGTGAGGTTCTTTTACACCAGCCATTTTACTGTAATTCTCTACAAGTATAATGACATCGACTCGTGGACTAGGGCTCGTTAACGCCTGAACCACGTAAAAAACTTATTTGTCTATTTATATTTCTGCACTTCTACAGTTCTTATCTTTTTATTATTTTGTTTGTATTCGTTTCCGAAAAACTCGGTAAACACTCATGCTTTTTTGTTGAGGTGTGATCGATGCTAAAGGGTTGGTAATATTTCCAGAAGGAATGAGATGCCCTTAACTAATGTTCTTGTAGTTGAATTGTTCGATGTGTGGGGTATCGATTTTATGGGCCCTTTCCCTCCATCTTATGGCGACTTGTACATTTTGGTAGCTGTGGATTACGTTTCAAAATGGGTGGAAGCAATTGCCTCTCCCACTAATGATGCTAAAGTTGTCATGAGGTTCTTATAGAAGAATGTTTTCACTCGTTTTGGCACTCCAAGGGCAATCATTAGCGATGAGGGGACCCATTTTGTGAACAAAGTGTTGGCTAGCTTATTGGCTAAATACGATGTGAGGCACAAGATAGCTACTGCTTACCATCCCCAAACTAATGGGCAAGCTGAGTTGTCTAATAGAGAGATAAAAGGTGTCCTTGAGAAAGTGGTGAGTCCCAACCGCAAGGATTGGTCCAAGAGATTAGATGACGCATTGTGGGCTTATAGAACAACTTTCAAGACACCATTGGGGATGTCACCATATCAGTTGGTATTTGGAAAAGCATGTCACCTGCCAGTGGAACTTGAGCACCGTGCTTATTGGGCTATTCAAACACTCAACATGGACTTGCAACTTGCAACTTGCAGGAGAAAAGAGAATGTTGCAGTTAAATGAATTGGAAGAGATGTGATTATTCTCTTATGACAATGCCAAACTTTACAAAGAGAAAAAAAAAGGTGGCATGACAAGCATATTCAGCCAAGGGTGTTTGAAGAAGGCCAGCGAGTTTTGTTGTTTAACTCGCGTTTGAAACTATTCCCAGACAAGCTCAAGTCAAGATGGTCGGGCCCATTCTTGATGGTTAAGGTGCATCCTTATGGAGCAGTGGAATTGCGTGAAGAAGGCTCCGGAAGGGAATTCAAGGTTAATGGCCAAAGGATCAAGCATTATTGGGGAGGTGAGGTTGAGCGAAACAAATGCTCAATCTCCTTGGAGGATCCTTGAAGAATATGTAAAAACTCGGGTTGCTGTGGAACTTTGAGATTTAATTGGAGAGCAACCCAAGTTTATATAGATGTATATTATATATATATAAAAAAAAAGACAAAAAAAAAAAGAAGACAAAAAAAAAATATATGAAAAATATATATATGTATGTATATAATATATTTCTTTGGAACATCAGATGTTGATGGTTTAATGTGCTTATGGTTGTAAAAAAAAATGGAATTAAAAAGGGGTTGAAAAGTTGGAGTGATGTAGCATCATATTGGGCTTGCTCTCTGACTTGGCTGTTGCTGTAGCAAAGTTCCATGATGTTGCAACATCAAAATTCAGGTTGCTCTCTGACTTGCCGTTGCTGTAGCAAAGTTCCATGATGTTGCAACATCAAAATTCAGCATGCTCTCTAACTTGCCGTTGTTGCAGCAAAGTTCCATGATGTTGCAACATCAAAATTCAGCATGCTCTCTGACTTGGCTGTTGCTGCAGCAAAGTTCCATGATGTTGCAACATTAGCATTAAAACAAAACACATTTTTAGTCTTGCTCTCTGACTTAACTTTGCTGCAGCAAAGTTCTATGATATTGCAATAAAGTTGTTAAAAGACACTTAAAGTAAAAATTTGACCCATTCCATTTTTGAAACCCTAAACCCATCATCTTCATCATGCCCATTTCTCTGAAACATACCCAGCCGCCACCCACACCACCCAGCCCCCTCACCCACGACCTCACCACCTCACGGACCACCACCACCAGCCCACGATCCCCGAACCCACCTCACGGACCCAACTGATCCCACGACCTCATAACCCCCACAGCCTAGTCGGCCCCGCCACCGCCGACCCCACCTCACGGACCCCGCCGACCCCACCTCATGACCCCACCGGCCTCGCCTCCTACAAACCCAGCCACGAACCCACGACCCCATCGACCCCCTCATGAAACCCACCCCAGCCACGAACCCACGACCCCCGACCCCACTGGCCCCGCCGCCTACGAACCTACCAGCCCACCACCTCACGGACCCCAGCCACGAACCCACGCACACAGACGACCCACCCACGACCCACAACCCAACCCGACCCACAACCCCCTCTTGCACACCACCGAGACCCACCCATACCTCTACGCAAGTCTTCACAACATCGCGATTTGGGCCCCTCCTTGTCTTCCCTTGGGGTCTCACGACAATTTTGCCACCACCCAGTGCATTCACAAGGGTGTCCTGCTCCTCTAAGGTACTCTATTACCCTTGTCTTGGTACTTTGGGCATTCCCCCTATTTGTGGCTATTCCACTTTTGGTTATTGCACATTATGCCTCGCAGCAAACAAGTTGCCAATAGAAAAAAAAAAGCTGTGGCCGATGAACCACCTGTTGTTGCCAAGTTTATATCCCCGAGGGCTGCCGACAAATTCAGGAAACTTATTGGGCGCGACATTTGGTTTGAAAGAGCTTTTCTCACTGATGGAAATCCTGATTATGTGACCAATGTGCTTAGTAATTGAGGATGGTTTAATTTTTGCACAGCCCCTCACGAGGTGGTTGTCCCTTGGATCAAAGAATTCTACGCCAACTTTGTTTCACAAAAATTGTGAGAAGTCACAGTCTGGGGCAAGCAGGTTAGTTACGCCCCTCAGGCCATCAATGCTGTTTTTGGGCTGCCCAATATCGAGGCGGCTGAGTATGGGGACGTTGCCCCTCAACAAAGTGAGGTAGCCCTTGCTAGGATGTTGGCCGAGGTTGCTTTGCCGGGCACCCAATGGAATGTTTCGCCAAAGTTTGGGGCTCACACTATACCCCGCACATCCTTGACGACTCCTGCTCGTGTGTGGAATCATTTTATCAAGACCAACATGTTACCCACCACTCACGATACCTTGGTAAGCAAGGATCGTGTCGTCCTCCTTTATAGCATCTTGACTGGCCTCTCGATTGATGTGGGGGAGCTCATTTCCGAGGAGCTCGTTGCATTGGGTGTTATCAAGACCAAGGGCCCGTTGTTTTTTCCCACGTTGATCACTGCTTTATGTCGCCGTGCGGGTGTACCCCTCGCTCTGGATGATGAGCATTGTCACTCTCCCGATTACATCGATGCCCATACCATTCAGAAGGTGACCAAAGTTGTTTCCCATCCGAGAGAGCAAGCGCCACCCTCCGACCCACGGCCCTCGTCTAGCCATAGCTCTGCTGAGCCTTCGAACCCCACTATCGCGGAACTTTACGCCACTCAGCAGAGTATGCTGACCATGATGCATCATATGGAGGCCCAGGAACACACCTATTGGGACTATGTGCGCTAGCGTGACGATGTTTTGCGTCAATCTTTCCGCCCCCCTGAGCTTTTTCCACCATTTCCTGCAGCCATCATGGAGTGGTGGCGTGCACCTGAACCATCTACTGCACCTGCCTCTTCCGATGAGCAGGAGGACAGCGAGTAGAGGGAGTTTCCTTATTTTCCACAATCTTTTCTTTTCTGCTCTGTTTATGTTATTTGTTTTGTTTTCTGTTCTTTCTTCTCTGTTAATTTTGTGCACTCCCTTAAGTTTGGGGGGGGGGGTGTTGTTGATAACTGCTGTCTTGTTTTTAATGTCCTGTATGTTTATTATGTTTTAGGCATTGTTAGGCGTGTTTTGTTTGAAGTCTTGAGTCTTGAGTCTAGTTATAATGGAATCAATTTGGTTGTGTTTAAATGTGGAATAGCTCGATGATAACATGCCAGAAAACAAAAATTACAACCCTTGTGTATGAACGAGCCTTTAATACTTTAAGTTTTTGATGCTAATTCAACCATAATGAGAATGTGTCCCAATTGTGTGTGCATAGCTCGACCAATAATTTCTTAAACCCATAAAGTAACTAGATTTTTGGGAGAGCTTAAGTTTCTAGAATTGCTTAGTGGTTCCCTTGAGGCGAAATCCTAGACAACACCAAACCAAGGACATGATTTAAGCCATCTTTGGACCGTTTGAGCCTTTCTAGCCAACCATTATATACTATTTTATCCTTAGTCACCCCATCGAGCTTATTAGACTCCCTTTCTTTCTTCACCACATGCTAGCCCAACTATATACATATCCATTCACCATACCTTTTGAGCACCTTGATTTTTATTGAATATATGTTGAGTGTTGCATCATGAGAGAGGGTGAGAGGAGTGTGCCTTTATGAATGGTATTTTAGTGTGGATTTCATTTTAAGTTTGGGGGGAGCGGATCTCATTTTGTGTCACTACCATTGTTTTATTTAAATTTAGATATATATATATAAAATGTATTTGTAAAGAAAGAGTGCATCCCTAAAAAAAAATTAAAAAAAATCATCATCAAAGAATTGCAAAATTATCCATAAAGTCGAAAGTAAGTTTGGGGGTGTAGCATCTTATAAATAAAAAAAATAAAAAAAAAGGGGGGGGGGGGGGTATTATCTCATTTCCCTTCTTTCTTTTCTTGTTTCTGTCTATGTTAGAAATAAAGAAGAATGGCAAGCGTGACTTTGATCTTTGGGGGGTAATCTTTTGGGGAAGTGATTGTGAGCCCTTACTTGGTCTTAGGAAAATTAAGGTGTTTTTAAAGGAAAATGAGCCTAAAATGACTTATCTTAACCACCCGCACCTAAGCCTTACACTACAAGCTTGATAAAGACCTTTTGATCCTTGGTTAGTGTTTGTCTACATTAGTGGAGAGGGAATTATTAAGTCAACTTATGGAGACAATAATTAGGCTTTAGGATCAAGATCTAATTTACTTTAGGGAGAATTTAGAATGTTTGGGAAGAGCTATGTATACACTTTAAGGGTAAACATTTGATTTTTGGTTTGATAGCATCTTAATACTTGAGGAACTTGGCTTGCATATACACTTGAGTTATCTTTTTAATCACTGATTTGAAAGTTCTATTCCCACTTGATATGACCATGTCCAAATTGATTCCTAGTTTTGTTTTATTTTGAGTCTTTGTGTTGTGGGTTGAGTCTGTTATAGTTGTGAGGTGTGTTATGTCGTCTTAAGTTATTATTTTGCGTGTGTGTCCTGTGTTAAGTTAGATTTCTTTGTTTCTTTTCTTGTCTTTATTTTTAGAGTCATCACTCGAGGCGAGCAATGGATTAAGTTTGGGGGTGTGATAACTCTATATTTTAGAGTTATTAATGGAGTTTTTGGACTTAAAAAGTTAGGTGAAATAGAGTGTTTGTGCTGTTATTGTGTGGTTTTAGTCACTTTGTCTCTTAATTTTGTTTGTGTAATTTGTTTTAATTAATGATAACTCTTGTGGAAAATAATGGAATTATGTTCTAAAAAGATGGTATTTATTTTGAAGGCATAGCAAGAGGGTGCTTGGAAAGCTTAATGAAGCATGTGTAAGGAAATCATATTAGAGCTGAAATTCTGGCTATTGTTGCAACATAAGTCAACTTTGCTGCAGCAAAGTATGGATAGTCAGCAACATAAAGTCTGCACACTTGGCGTGTACTTAGATGAGGTGGAAAGGAGCTGCAAAAATTCTGAAAAGGGAGCAGAATGTTGTCCCCCACGTGTAGAGAGAGTAGGAGAGGGTTTATACCCTTTGTGAGCCCAAAAAGACATTATCTTCTTCACCCAAGAAAATAGAGAAAAAGGGAGAGAACCAGCCGCCCAAGCTCCATTGAAGGGGTCTTCTCTGCATTTCTTTGAGCTGAATCATCAAGAAGAGAAGAGGAAGGAGAAGGAAGCTGGAAGAAGAAGAGGATTAAGAGTTAGAAGACAAGAAGAGAATATCTCTAGCAATTTGGCTTGTTTTTCTAAACTCAACTTTCATATAATTTTATTTTCTTTTTCTTTCTTCCTTGAACTCTTGAGATAATTCTGAATATTTATTTTGGTGATTTGGATATTTTTACTATGACTTAAATTATTTGTGTTAGGGATATTGATGAACCCTAATTTGCAATTGCCCCAAAATTGTTGACTGTTTATGAAATTTTTCTCTTGTTCAATTGAGCTATTTTTATTGTGCAAATCTCTTGCTTGAGAATGATCAACTTATGTGAGAGACAAGCTAGTTTTAATTCCGGAAGGGTAAAAATTAGTGGAAATGCTTGATTGATGCATGTTGATACTTTTGTATTGATTAGTGAATAACTTAGGAATATTTTATTCACCTTGCAAACTTGAAGGATTAGTGCTGGGAATTATGTTCTTGAAATTAAATTTAGCATAGGAATATGTGAATCTAATTGATGGAATTTTAACATGAACATTTGGAAAAATGGCATGTGCATTAATTTGGAAATCCTAGTTACAAGAGAACTTTGCTACGAACTTTGTTGCAACATCAGGGGCAAAACTACAAATTAGGGGGATTTGATATGCCTAACTTTTATCACCATAGTAATCGCAATTTTTCATTTTCCAGCTTTATTGTTAAACGCCTAAATTAATTATCTTGTTTAGTTCTTTTTGTCCTTTAGTTTAATTGATTAGTCATAAAAAAAAGGATAGTTAATTGCACCCCAAATTGTTTGATGATGATTTTTACAATATTTGTTTGGCAATCCTTGAGGAGACGATAAAAATTACTTTCATTATATTACTTGTTCAACGATTGTGTACACTTGCACACACTTAGGAAAATCCGCAACAGCTCACGGGTGCTCTGTGGTCAGGTAAGGGCAAGGGGAAAGTCGACCAACCATGAGTACGGAGAGCGTGAAGCGGCGCGTACATGTTTGGCCTGCCTGGCTGCCACGGCCTGGGGTATTTTGGGAGATGATTGCATTGAACCTAGATTTTGTCGTTTAGCCGACTCTGATTCTGTTTATGAGTTGTAAATATTTCTAAGCAGTATTTTGGGATCCCAAATGTTAAACGTTCTATGATTTTCAGTAAATAGAGTTATTTTCAAAGTTTATGTCCCTGTTTATGGTTTATTCACACTTTTTCCTTAAAAACTCGATTAGCGATTTAAATGCACAATTTAAACTCACTTAGTAACGACTCTAAGGAAGTAGGGCGTTACAGCCACGCCAACACGTATCGTAAGAAGAAAAGGGTGGTAGCCACTCGCCCTAGCCAGACGCATAAGTCAAACCAACACACATCACAAGGATCAGGTAGAGTCATCATCAGCCATACCTAGTCCCTAAGACCTTCACTGGTCACTAGCTGCCAACACCGGCTGTTGATCATGGTCGCCGGTCGCCAAGGCCCTTGTCGGTGGCCGGTGGCCCTTGACACCTGAGTCTTCTTCTGCACCAGAGTGCGCCTTCAACCATTAAATGAATAGGACACGTTAGATTACCATTTTTAGTGCGACACAAACCTGTCTCAAACCAAGTGTACTGAAATTTTTTTAAGGACATAAAATCATACGTGCCTTTTTTTGTTATTTTTCTTTTGTAGCTTTGCTCATAACATCTATGTTCCCTTTCCTATATTTCATGGTGAGTATGTTTAATTTTTTGGTATAACTTCTACTAATATAAATATATATAATGTCGAGATATATATATATATATATAGTCAGCATCATTTGCAATATTTTTATGTTCATCAATATATTTATATATATATAATCCATTAATTTATCATGTCATGTGATTCAAATTGATGTATTCATATAAGGAATTTCCGCATTTAAAAAAAGGAGGAGGATAATTTGTAGGTGAGCCTCTAAAAGAAGGAGAAAACAACATAAAAAGAAAAAGTTGAAAACACTTATTTGTTTTTAGTTTTTGTAAATCGTAAAATTGACATATTTTATAGAAATATCTTTTTATTTAAAAGATAATTTTTATTTTCCTATTATTGTAATCTTCATAATATTACTTTCCAATTATTGTAATTTTTGGAATATTACTTTCCCAGTATTGTGATATTAAGTTTCATATTATTCCTTATTTAGCTTAATTTTATCACAATATGATTATACAGGAAAAATGTATCTTGTTTATATAAAGAAAATATTCTATACTTACTCAAAATCGTTTCTGGAATATTTGTCTTTAATTTTTCGTGCAGCTCAAGATAATAAAATTTATGAAACTGAATCTTTAATGTAATTAATGATTATTTCTATCTTGAGCTGTCCCCACAAAAATCATATCTGTCAGATTTGAATCTTCTAAAAAAGGAAATTCTTCATCTATCTTCAAATATTCTTGCTTTTATTAGGAGATTCTTTCTCAGCCTTTATGAGCACGAAATGGACTCTATAAATAGGTCTCTAAGGCATTGAGAAAAAGTGAACTCATTGGTGCATAATTTGTGAGTGTATTGTAATTTTTGTGAGAGTTCTTGTGATGCCCCACGTCACTGTGGTTGCTTTCTGGAATGACGACTAGTCCTACAAACCAACACAAGTCTTTCCAGTGTGCTTTGTCCTCACTCACATGCTTCCTAGGAAAACTTCCCAGGAGGTCACCCATCCCTAGATTACCCCAGGTCAAGCATGCTTAACTTTGGAGTTCTCAAGTGATGGGCTACCGAAAAGAAGATGCATCTTGTTGATATAGGTATTACCCATCAATCCATTTAAGCCTTCTTCAACTGTGTAGTCCCATACCTACACAGTCTTAGAATCATCACACTTGTCCTTCCCCAGGCGGTGTGGGATTGCAAAGCTTACTCGGTTTTTCCCCTTATGGATCACGGGATTCTGACTGTCACAGTTCCTTATTTGTATTCAAGATCATAGTATTCACGTGATCTTGTGGAAAAATGAGCGTTTATTTTTTTGTGGTGAATTCATACCACGTTCATGAGTGAATACACATTGAAATTTGAACACAACTTTTATAATCTTCGGGAGAGGATTTTTACAAGCCGTGCATCGGGAGGGTGCAATCACTTACTGCCCATTGAGGGAGTTCAAGTGGTTGAGCATTTCAATCAGAATTAGATTAGTGAAGAGAAGTACAACAAAGTTGCGGCAAATCTCAAGATGGAGTCTTGTTTTGTTTAAGTCAATATTTTTTACTTGTGATTCTTTATTAATTGGTTTTATTCTCTGGGCGTGGCCCCAAGGAGTAGGTTATCCAAAAGGGTTTCTGAACCTTGTAAAAATTCATTGTCTTCTTTATTGTTTTGCATTGTCTTTTTATTGTGTTCAGTTTCTATCGTGACAAGTTTGGATTCTGTCCCGACAGATTTGAAATCTATTTCAACATTTAATTACTGTTATCCAATAAATTAGCATTTGTGACGTGGCAAATAATCTCTTGACACGTGGCTGACACCTGGAGCGTCTGCTAGAGTATCGACCAGGAGACACACCAGAAGCAGGACAGACCTGTTTTTACCACGACCAGACTGGTCGGTGGTTCCGCTGGCAAAGCAACATTTATGGAAAGATCTTATGTATCCCGAATTTATTTCATGCAATCTTCTGAATATCCCATGATTCAGGGGATAATATCTGTAACAATATTGGGCAACCCTCCATGAGCTTATAAAAAGCAGGAGATGGCTCATGGGAAGGGACTTTTGGAGCCCGGAAATCATAGAGATATAGAAATTATCTGTGAAAACTTGTATTGTTTAGGAGGAGTGTTGAAACTCATTGAACCCAAGTTCTCTGATCACACTTTTGTTCCCATATCAATATCATTCTAAGTGGACGTAGGTCATTACCAGATTCTGGGGCCGAACCACTATAAATTACTGTGTTTTCTTTACTTTTGTCATTACGTTATTATCTATACATATTCGTCTATATCATTCATATTTTGACTCCGTGTCAGTTGGCTAAATCGAGGGTCAACATTCTGGTGCTTTCATTGAGAGGACGATTCATCGTTGTTGATAAAACTAATGGCGAAAGTAGGGAAGAAAGCTGCTCAGACCGCTGCCGCTGCACCGTCGAATCCGCCACCTCCTCCTCCACCTGCAAGCTTGGCGGAAGATGAGCCACAACTAGATTTTGAAGAGGAGGAAATGGACGATGCGACTTTGAGGAGCACCTTGGGCACGTTGCAGGAAGAGTTGGCTAGTCTGAGAGCCAGCCAAGAGACTGCCGCGGAAGCTATGGCAAGGCAGCAGCAGGAACTTGATCGTCAGCGGGCGGAGTTAAGCGAAAGACAAGCGGAGGTGGATCGCCGCCAGACCGAGGCCATGGCAGCCCTTGAAGCGGCTTTGCTATTGGCCAGAAATCAGGCCGCGCCTGCCTCGCAGCCTAATCAACCTGAAACTGGGCCACCCCAGGGAGGTCCCAATCCTAGCCCACCAGTCCATCCTTCCAGTCCGCAAAGGCCTGAACAACCCCAGATGCCCCATGACGACATCCCACTGGACCCCGAGGCAGATCCACCATCCCACGCTGCTCCAGGTAATCCCTCACAGCAAAGGTAGAATAGGGCCGAGCGACAGCCTCGTAGTCCTAGACGCCGCGAGAATGATGGGCCACACCAAGCGAACAGGGGTCACTACCCTCCTGGTAACAGGAGAGACTCGGAGTTAGGCTCTGCGGTCCGTGGATCCCAACGGCATGATAATGCACGAGGACATCGCGACCAGCGCAGGCCACCCTCTAACGCTCGGGGTGTTTCTGCCAGAGACGGGAATAGAGGGAACAACCAGTCGTACCACAGCCAGTCAAAGTTCAAAGATGGCCACGGCTACAACGAGGCTGATTCAGGGAAGGACAATGCTGATGGGAGGAACGGAAATAGAGGTAAGAGCAGGAGCCAAATACCTCAAGATGATCAACCAAATAGACAAGATGCTGGGGGGCAACCCAGGCAAAATAATGTCTTCAACCGGCTCGGAGGTAGCGAGGAACGAAGAAGAGAGGAAGATCTAAGAGACATACTCAATGATCGTCGAGAGAAGCATGGTGAGAACATCCCCCCAGCAGCAGAGACCGTAGCTATTCCTATCGCGTTGCAAGCCCAGATAGACGCACTAAATCAGGCTGTGCAACAGCTGGTCGGGGGAAGGACCTCTTACATCGATCACGATAGAAGAAAAGGCACTCCATTTATCCAAAGAATAGCCAACGCAGAGACTCCCGGCAAGTTCAAGATGCCTACGCTCCCAAACTTTGATGGGTACGGGGATCCCGTATCGCATGTGAATAAGTTTGAAATCCAGATGGACATTCAGAAAGTGTCCGAAGACGCTCGGTGCAGGATCTTTCCTGCAACACTTTCTGAAGTCGCGCAGGAATGGTTCTTTAAGTTCCCACCTGCAAGCATAGTTTCCTGGGAAATGTTCGTAAGGGAGTTCTACGGACAGTTCTACGCAGGTCGTGTCCATCCGACTGAAGCAAACCAACTGGTTGAGATCCGCCAGCAAGATGGAGAATCACTAAAAGATTATATCCAACGCTTTATGCGAGCGGCAGCCGGAGCAAAGACAGTCGGGGACGAAGGAAAAATGATGGCTATAACCGCGGGAGTGAAGCGCCGTTCGCCCCTATGGAAAAGTCTTCGTAAGGATGGGGTTAGAACCACCCAGGAGTTCTTAGACCGGGCTGATCGGTATATCAAGCTCGAAGAAGCCATTGCCGATGATGGAAAACCCTCGAACAAGGGTAAGAAGGCTGCCGAGCCCGCCAAAGCCGCCAATGGCACCAAACCAAATGGCAAAGCAAGGGCAACGGAAACGGCAACGGTAATGGCAAGAATGGTGGGAAACGACCACACAATGAGCCTTCCACCTCCGACAATAAACGAGCCAAGAGTAATCGTTATGAACCTAGGTTCACTAACTACACTGCCCTCGTTGAGTCCCGAGGAGAGGTTTACCAGGCTACAAGCTCTAGTGTGCCCTACAAGAAACCTGGGCCCATTCGAAAGGACATTTCAAAAAGAGACACTACCAAATTCTGTCGTTACCATAACGACTACGGACATGACACTAATGAATGCAACCAGCTAAAAGATGAAATCGAGTTCCTCATTAGACAAGGACACTTGAGAAGGTACGTACGGGCCTCGGGAACTTCCCAACGAGAAGCTCCAGGTGGCAACGAGCAGACGTCCGCACGCCAACGCTCGCCACCATTACAGCCTGCCCCCGTAGCCGGAACACTTTTAACCATCTGTGGAGGCCCGCACCTCGCAGGAAATAGCGGAAAGGCTAGAGAACGATATGCTCGAACTCTACGCCACGACCAGGACATCGAGATGATGACTGTGGAGGACCGAGCGCCGAAAAAAGGCCCGCTCAGAGGAATGCGGGATAACCTTCTCTGAGGGTGATGCACAACATGTCCGGTTCCCACATTTCGATCCGCTGGTCGTAGACATCCAAATGGCCAATATGATGGTAAAAAGAATACTGGTCGATACAGGAAGTTCAGTAAACATCCTGTATAAATCAACGCTGGAACGCATGAAGCTGTCCGTGAAGGACTTGGAGCCCTGCAATCAAACCATAAATGGCTTCTCTGGAGAAGGACTCGCTCCAGCCGGAATGATCAAACTCCCAGTGACAACGGGTACAGCGCCTGCCTCAAGGACATTCCTCGCCACTTTTGTAGTGGTCGATTGTCCTTCAGCGTATAATGCCGTTATTGGGAGACCCATACTGGTTGAACTGAGGGCTATCATCTCCATGTGGCATCTGGCCATGAAATTCCCAACGGACGCAGGGGTAGGATGCGTTTTGGGAAACCAAAGGGAAGCCAGGGAGTGCTATAACGCCTCGGTCACAAAGGCAAAAAGTGGAGCATCGAGGAGCGCTACCCCAGAACGATTGCAGATGACGGAAGACAGACAAACCCAATCAGGTGGAAAAGTCACCAAATAGGGTGTTGCCCAAAGTGAGGATATAGATTTGGATCCTCGCTTTGGGGATTTTGAAGAAAATGTTGGACTCGTTGAGGACCTGGAGGAAGTCCAACTCGATGAAAAAGACCCGACCCGAATCATAAGGGTTGGGAAGAATTTAGAACCTACCGCGAAGCAGGCGCTGGTGGAATTCTTGCAAGAGAACCAGGAAGTTTTCGCCTGGTCGCATAAAGACATGGTCGGAATAGATCCTGCAGTGATCAGCCATGTCCTGAACATAAACAAAGTCTTTCCACCGGTGCAACAAAAAAGAAGGCTGCTTGATAAAGATAGATCAAGAGCCTTGAAAGAAGAAGTCGAAAGACTTAAAAGAAAATGGTTTCATCAGGGTGGCGTTTTATCCATCATGGGTCTCCAATCCGGTGCTGGTCCCCAAGCCTAACGGCAAATGGCGGACCTGTGTGGATTTTACAGACCTCAATAAAGCCTGCCCAAAAGACTGCTTCCCACTCCCGAGGATCGACCAGTTAGTCGATGCAACTGCTGGGCATGAGATCCTCTCATTCATGGATGCATATTCAGGCTACAATCAGATCAGCATGCATCCCCCTGATGAGGATCATACCAGTTTTCAGACCGATACGGGCTTATATTGTTACAAAGTAATGCCCTTTGGACTAAAAAACGCAGGTGCAACTTACCAACGACTGGTCAACCACATGTTCAAGGAGCTGATCGGAGTAAGCATGGAGGTATATGTGGATGACATGCTGGTAAAGTCCAAGAAGGCTGAAGGACATGTGAAGGATTTGCGAAGGTGCTTTGATGTGTTAAACAAGTACCATATGAAGTTGAATCCCCTAAAATGTTCCTTTGGAGTCGGGTCAGGAAAGTTTTTGGGATTTATAGTGAATTCAAGGGGAATCGAGGCCAACCCCAACAAGATAAAAGCCTTGATCGATATGAAGTCGCCAGAAAAGATCAAGGATGTCCAAAGCCTGACCGGAAGGATAGCTGCCCATAGCAGATTCATCTCAAAATCAACTGACAAGTGCGTTCCATTCTTCAATCTACTTAGGGGAAATAAGAAGTTTGAATGGACGGAAGACTGCGAGCAAGCATTCCAGACAATAAAGGCTCATATGTCGCAACCTCCTATCCTATCAAAACCAATGGAAGGAGAGACTTTGTATATTTATCTGGCGATTACCGAAGTTGCTGCTAGTGCGGTACTGATACGGGATGAAGAAGGCGTGCAGAAAGCTGTTTACTACGTCAGCAAAAGGCTGATCGGTGCAGAATTAAAATACCCACCGATCGAAAGATTAGCATATTGCCTAATTCTAGCCTCCCGAAAGTTGCGACCGTACTTCCAAGCCCATCCTATCACGGTTTTGACCGACCAGCCCCTTCGGCAGGTCCTCCAAAAACCTGAGGCGGCTGGACGACTGTTAAAATGGGCGGTCGAATTGGGACAGTTCGACGTGACTTATTCACCGCGAGCAGCAATAAAAGGGCAAGCCTTAGCCGATTTTATTGCAGAGTTCACCGAACTCCCCAGCAACGAGTTGTGCGAAAAGCTTGAGGCGCCCATGCCTCAAGACAAGACTCCTTCGTGGAAACTATTCACAGATGGATCATCTAATGAATCTCACGCTGGAGCGGGAGTGATATTGATAACGCCCGATGGGCATCGATTTCACTACGCAATCAGGTTTGATTTCGCAGCGTCAAACAATGAAGCGGAATACGAAGCACTCCTCGCTGGACTGAGAATGGCCAGGGAGATGAACATAAAAGCGCTCGATATTTTCAGCGATTCTCAGCTGGTCGTGAATCAAGTCCTGGGAGAATATCAAGCGCGAGGGTTAAAAATGATGGCCTACCTTAATAAAACAAAAGATTTGCTAGCACAATTTACAAAATAAACCCTCCAGCAAATTCCGCGAGACCAAAATTCGAATGCAGACGCCTTGGCCAAACTTGCAAGTGCCAAAGATGCTGACACCTTGAACATAGTCCCAGTAGAGAGATTAAGTGAACCAAGCATTGATGCGGCCGAAGCCAGCATGGAAATTCGAGTAGAAGATACATGGATGGCGCCTTACCTGGAGTATCTGACAAATGGGACATTGCCAGTAGATAGAAATAAAGCCAGAACTCTGCAAAGACAAGCTGCTAGGTACATACTGCTCGACGGTGTTATGTACTGAAGAGGATATTCAATGCCACTGCTCAGGTGCATTACATCAGAAAAAGCTAAGGAACTCATGAAAGAGGTGCATGAAGGCTTCTGCGGAGATCACGCTGGGGGGCAGAGTTTGGCGAAAAAAATTCTTCGACAGGGCTATTTTTGGCCAACGATGAACGAGGATTCAATGGAGTACGTACGAAGGTGTGATAAATGTCAGAGGTTCTCCAAAATCCCACGAGCAGCTCCAAACGAGCTAAAGCAGATGCAAAGCCCGTGTCCTTTCGCAATATGGGGAATAGATTTAATTGGATCACTGCCGACAGGAAAAGGAGGAGTAAAGTACGCAGTTGTGGCAGTCGATTACTTTACAAAATGGGTCGAAGCTGAACCACGCGCAACCATAACGACCAAGAAAGTTCTCGACTTTGTCATCAAGAACATTGTGTGCCGATATGGTTTGCCCAGAAAGATAGTTTCAGACAACGGAACCCAATTTGACAGCGACCTGTTCACCGATTTCTGCGAAAGGCATGGAGTAATCAAGAGCTTTTCTTCAGTCGCACACCCCCAAGCGAATGGGCAAGTCGAAGCTGTAAACAAAACCCTCAAGGACACCCTGAAGAAAAGACTTGAAGAAGCGAAAGGAGCATGGCCAGAACAACTACCGGAAGTCCTCTGGTCGTATAGAACATCTCATCGAACAGCCACAGGGTGTACCCCATTTTCCTTAGCTTATGGGTATGAGGCCATGTTACCCGTCGAAATAGATCCCCCCTCACATCGGCGTTTAACGTACGATCAAGACCAAAATAGCCAGCTAATGCTGGAGTCCTTAGACTCAATTGACGAGATACGAGAAAAATCTCAACTCCGAGTCGCTGCTTATCAGCAAAAAGTCGCCCGGTACTTTAACTCCAAAGTTAAAGAAAGAAGATTCAACGTCGGAGACTTGGTGTTATGACGAGTTTTCTTGAATACCCGCGACCCCACTGCTGGCGTGCTCGGACCTAACTGGGAAGGACCTTACCAGATTGAAGAAGTCCTTCACCCAGGCACCTACAAACTTGCACGCTTAAACGGAGATCTCGTTCCACGTTACTGGAATGGAGAACACCTGCGCAAGTATTATCAATAAAAAGCCCTTCTTAAAGGACTGGCTTGTTCAAATTTTTCTATTAATTTTTACAAGTTTTGCAAAGAGGGTTAGCCACGGTATATGGCTAACTGCTCGTATATGTAAGATTCTGTTTTAGAATCATTCGTAAAGACATGATTGGTCCATTTTTAATACGAAATTATAAGGGACTATGCTCAGCCAGTCGTTCTTGCCAACCTTTGTAAATTTACATTTACAAGTATTTGTTCATTACGTGTGTTGTTTTGCTGTATTACAAGTATCATTTTTCCGCCCGAAGGGCTATGGTCATGGTCAAGGCAAGTGACCAAGGACCTAAAGCTCCTCGATCACTTGGGGGGCATATAAGGCACATCGATAGCAAAGCATACTCTCAAGGTATGTAAACACATGAACAAAATGAGTGAAAGCATGCTTCAAGTACTTAGAGTATTTTTTCAAAATATGTGATGCCAAAGTACTATGCTAAGTTCGGTCATACGGACAAACGTTATAATAAGTAAAAATATTATAACACCAAGAGTTAAGCTTTTACACCGCAAGCATTGCTGCTTGGATGTAATTGTTCAAACAAAAAGATTTACTGCCCGTGCAGCAAAGCTTAAAAAGAAATTATTGTCTTTACATTGCGACCCGTGGGTCGCGTGTTCAAAAAGAAAGAAGAACAGCTAAATAAATTAAGAGGCTTGGGGGGCAGGAGGATCCTGGGAAACAACCTGGTCAGTCTCTTCCTCGATGGTTTCTTCGTCCAAACCAACGACGCTTGGGGTTGCAGGAGTCGCAGCTCTCGCCTCCTCTTCAGCCAGTTGAGCAGCGCACCGAGCCAACTCCGCAACTCTGACCTCCTCTGAAAGGTAGCTAAAGTCAGCACCCTGATTGTGTTTCCAAAAGTTATAGAAACATCGGAGTGTCGCCCTCTTGTACTTTTCCAGATTCTTGGAGTTGTCAAGCTCCGACTGCTGCACCTTGCCCTCGAGAGTGGCAATAGTCTCGTCCTTAGACTTGACTACCCCCTCCAGATGCTTGATCTCGCGGAGATGAGTTTTGTTGTATGACCGGTACTCTTCCCTCAGCTTAACCGCTGCATCTTTAGCAGTTTCAGCCGCGGACAGTTTGGTCACCGCTGCATCCCGCTCTCGGACCACCATCCCCAACTCCTTAGCATGTTTGGCTTCAGCAGCCGAAAGCTCCTCAGCCGCCTTCACCTGATGTTTCTTGAGAACTTTAGCCTCAATCTGCTCAAAGTAGGCCTGGGCTCGGGTACGAGCAGTAATGGCAGAAAGTAAGGCCTGTAAACGAAAGAAAAAGAATTCAAGACTTATCACGAGAGCTGAAAAAACAAAGACTCGAGAAACAAAGAAATACTTACGCTGGAGATCTCGTTCAGAGTCCTGTTCAGGATCTGATCGACTGGTAGCTCTACAGCTTGGATCATGGCGGCCCCAACACGCTCACCTCTGCCAATGCGTTCAATTCGATCCTTAGCGGATCGAATGGTATGGCTCACGAGCCTGGCCTCATGAGCCTCTTTGCGAGAAAGATGCTCCCTAGCAGGCGCAGGTGGAGGATTGGACCGAGCAGGGGTGTTTTGCTGTTCAGAAGGAGTTGGAGGAGGGGTAGGAGTTCGCCCAGTTGGCGCAGGACTTTGCCCAGTTGGAGTGCCCTGAGGAAGGTCTTCTGGTCGACTCTTCTTGGCTGAAGGGCCTCGACTGGTTTCACCAGTTCGTTTCTTTGACCTCCGTTGAAGTTGAGGGACTTCCTCTTCCTCTTCAGCCTGGTACATGTCAAAGATATTGGGAGTCGACATATCTGCATGAAAATAAACACAAGAGGTTAGTAAGGGAAGAAAAAGGTGAAAGTAAGTAATACAACAGAAAGAAGATAAAAAAGTGAATACCCGAGCTACAACTACTGGTCGCTATACTATTGACTCTATTAATCATAAACTCATTTTCTGGCATGAAGAAGTTTGGCCCTAGATTTGGAGCATATGTAAAGTTGCCATCCCCGTCAAACATGTGACAGGGGATTGGCAGATCATTTAAAAGCGAAATAACATTACCATTGTCATCAGAAGACTCTTCCAAGTCAACAACTGGTTCTTTGGCCTTGTCTTTCCCCTTGCCTTGGGGAGCAGAAGGCCTTTCTGCAGAAGGGCTGCCCGTGGGTTCCCTGATCGTAACTCCTGTTGGCCTCCTCCTTGGAGAGGGCACAGGAAGTTGCTGCTCGGGAACCCCCCCGGCAGTGGGTTCGTCTGTTTCGGACCCTCTATTGTCATGGCGAGGAGACAGAAGGCCAGACGACCTCAAATTCTTTTCTTGTGTCAAGGTCTTGACACATTTGGTAGCGGCAGACATCTTGGCCAGAGTGTCAGACCTCGACACCATGTCTGGTGTTGGGGTCGGGCGCAATCAGGGGCCTGAAAAGCAAGTCGAGTTTGAGAAATGACGAAAGGAAATACTCTATGATAAAGTATCGACCAAGGCAAAGACAAAATTGTACCTCCTCTCGCGAAAGCCAAGTTGTTGCTGGATATATCCGGAGTAAAGAAGTACTCCTTGTTGTAATGTCCCACGTTTGATATGTGGGTGGTGCCACTCAAAAACGTCCGGCCAGTTTCCTGATGACAGAAGTGAAAAAAGCCCGTCCCGTTGTGTTGAGGATTGGACTTAAGGTCAAAGAGGTAGTTAACCTCATGAGGTGAAGGTTCTGGCCATTTGTTAAGTTTGTACAGGACATAGAGAGCAGCCAACATCCTATATCCGTTAGGGGTTATTTGAAAGGGAGCGACGCCGAAATAATTGGCCACCCCCACAAAGAAAGGATGAAGAGGGAGATAAGCCCCCGCTTCAATGTGATACCGGGACTAGGCGCTGTTTGCCCCTCCTGGACGGTTAGCCCTCTGCTCCGCAGTAGGACATGTAATGGTTACCCCCGTTAGGGGGTATTTTCTGAAGCAGTTCGCGACCATCCGAAGGGTCATCGAACTGGCTGGAGGAGTGTACCACTCGACATCAGGCGGATTGCGATGACGAGGACGAGCCCTAGTTTGGATATTGGGGTCAGGAGTAAGATTCTCTCGACCACTGGTCGAGGGAGCCCCCGCCTGCGAATCAGGCTGGGCAGAAGGAGAAGGGTTACTTTCAGATTCGGGCCTTTTCTTGCCAGAGGATTTTGAACGGGCCATTGAAGGAGAAGGGTGCGGTCTGGAAGAGGCTCGTGAGAAGGGTATCTGGTGGATGCGATCGGCTAGTTGTCCTTCTCCCTCGAGCAGTTGGGCAAGGAGGTCGTCGTCGATGGGTCTCTCACCTCCCCACAAATCTGGCATTAAAATCTGCAAACAGAAGAATGGGGAGGCGAGGTCAGAGGAATCTAGGAGATTCTTAAAGTAACGCTGGTCGAAGTATAAAAGCTAAGCCTTTATATAACAGCATTCTAACTAAGTCTCTCTGCGCAAACAGTTTAAAAAATGGACCAAAAGGGTGAAAGTGAAAAGTTTTCCTGAAAAGCTTTTTCGACTCCCCTCACAACGGGAAGAAATTATTTCCAACTGGTTTAAAAAATCGAAATGCTACTTCGATCCTACATCCTAAAAAGCACTAATCCCGGGTTTTAAACCTACTCATAAGCCTACGTTGCCTACAAAGACATCTTATCTACAGGCGTTCAAAAAAAAAAAAAAAAAACCAGAAACGAAGAGATTCAAACAGTACACCATTTAAAAGCATGCACCACAAAAGGTTAGAAGCATGGAGTTTCAGAGTAACTTACCAAGGAAAGTGGTCGTGAAGATGGAAGTGAAAGTTTCGGGAGTCGATGAGCCCACCGTCTGATCCTACAGCACAAAGGAAGGTTCGCCGGAGAGAGTAAAGCTCTGGTTTTTAGGGTTTTTCGACAAAGAGATGACGTGCGTAAAAAGGAAAGAAGTGCCTCAAGTAACCTTATATAAGTTTGTCTTTGGTGTTCAAAAGGCGTGATCATTAGTTTTCCATTTTCGAAGTATGGGGAAGCGTAATGGCCGTCATAATTGTTTCTGGGAAATTGAAAAGCCTTGGTTAGACAGGAGTGGTTTGCTTTTTTCAAGAACGCACGAAGGGCTCTGACACGTCAGGAGGGGTTACCGAAGGGTCGTTCGTTCAAAGTTTATTTACTGTTCGTGGTAAATAAACTTTGGGGGGCAAATGTTATCCAATAAATTAGCATTTGTGACGTGGCAAATAATCTCTTGACAAGTGGCTGACACCTGGAGCGTCTGCTAGAGTATCGACCAGGAGACACACCAGAAGCAGGACAGACCTGTTTTTACCACGACCAGACTGGTCGGTGGTTCCGCTGGCAAAGCAACATTTATGGAAAGATCTTATGTATCCCGAATTTATTTCATGCAATCTTCTGAATATCCCATGATTCAGGGGATAATATCTGTAACAATATTGGGCAACCCTCCATGAGCCTATAAAAAGCAGGAGATGGCTCATGGGAAGGGACTTTTGGAGCCCGGAAATCATAGAGATATAGAAATTATCTGTGAAAACTTGTATTGTTTAGGAGGAGTGTTGAAACTCATTGAACCCAAGTTCTCTGATCACACTTTTGTTCCCATATCAATATCATTCTAAGTGGACGTAGGTCATTACCAGATTCTGGGGCCGAACCACTATAAATTACTGTGTTTTCTTTACTTTTGTCATTACGTTATTATCTATACATATTCGTCTATATCATTCATATTTTGACTCCGTGTCAGTTGGCTAAATCGAGGGTCAACAATTACCATTCCGCAACTTAATTAATTCACATGGTTTAATTAGTTTGGTAATTACTAAAAATGAAATATCAATTGGTATCAGAGCAGGTCACTAAACTCTTAGTGATATTTTGTGGTTTTTTGTTTGTTTTGTTTCTTGTGAAATGTCTTTCTTTACAGAAGGTGGATCTATAACTCGCCTTCCATTGATGAATGATACTAACTATCCATACTGGAAAGTAAGGATGAAAGCTTTTGTCAAATCCCTTAATGAAAAGGTGTGGAGATCAATATTGACCGGAAAGACACCATCTGTCGAGACAGATTCGAAATCCGGTAAGACACAGGTAAAATCTGAACTTGAATGGTCTAATGAAGAAGATAAATTGTCAATTTATAATAATAAAGCTTTACATGCAATTTTTAATGGTGTTGGTGAGAGTTATATAAAATTGATTTCATCTTGTGAGTCTGCCAAAGATGCTTGGGAAATCCTTCAAACTCAATTTGAAGGAACCGCTGATGTTAAGCGATCTAGGCTTGTAATGTTGACCACAAGATTTGAAAACCTTCGCATGTCTAAAAAAGAAACCCTCACTGAGTTTTATGAAGAATTGTCTGACATTACTAATGAATATTTTGCTTTAGGAGAAAAGTTGTCTGACTCTTTTTTGGTTAGGAAAATTGTTAGATTTCTTCCTGACAGGTTTCAATCCAAGAACACAACCATTGATGAGGTAAAGAACCTTGACACCTTGAAAGTTGAGGAATTGATGGGATCTCTTCGAACTTTTGAATTAAATCAAAAGATCCGCCAACAAGAGAAACCAATTGTTGTGAAGGAGAAATCGATTGCCTTGAAATCTTCCAAAGAGAAAATGGAAAGCTCAGATGAGGAAGATGATGATGAAATGATCATGTTATCAAAAAAAGTTTATGAAAAAGATTGGTAACAAGAAAAACATGTCTAAATCTTCCAAAGGTAATAATTTTTCAAAACATTTTGAATCTACTAATTAAAAAGGTATTCAATGCAGGGAGTCTGAAGGTTTTGGACATATTCAATCCGAATGTGCCAATACCTTAAAGAAAAATAAGAAGGTCATGGCAGTTACTTGGAGTGACCAGGACTCTGAAAGAAGTGACGAGGAAGAAAATTCTAATCTTGCCTTAACTTCTATTTTTTCTTGCTTACCTCTTTTTGTGCATGTGAATGAGAACCTTGTTTGTTTAAATAATACTACTTCAACAGACGAGGGTTCTCATGGTGATTCAGATGAATTTGATTTGGATGAGGATTCCTTGAAAGAATCATACAAAAACATGTATGATTAATGGTTGAAAGTATGTTTAGATAATCGTTTGATGGCAAACAATAACAAAGTTCTCAAGAAGAGAAATGAAGAATTTGACTCTCTTGTTAAAAAATATGAAATTGAGATTGTTGCTAAAGATTATAAAAACAATCGTTTGTCTAATGAAGTTGATAAAATTGTGAAAGGTGTCAAATTGCTTAATCATAGATCTATGGTTCTAGATGATGTTCTGCTTGCAGGTCAAAAAGCTTGTGATTTTTCTAGGTTAGGATCAAATGGATTTAAACCTAAAGGAAAAACAATTTATATTTTTGGAAATCTTTCTATTTTTTTTGACAACTGACCCTTCTGCAGGAACAACTCAAACTCATGTGACATCATCTTCTCAATCTGTCACAACACATGAGATACATTCCAGAAATTTTGAGAATAAAAAAATTGGTCATTTTTTTCCAATTTGCCATTTATGTGGAGGGAAAGATCATATTCGACCTAAATGTTTTACCGTTATGAATTTTCTTCAAAAAAATTACTTTAATCATCATGGTAATTTGAGACAAATACCCTTGAAGAAAAGGACACGACCTATGAAAGTTTGGGTGAATAAAAATGAATTCAAATAATGTCTAGCTGCCTTTACTTTTCTTAAAATATGTGATTTTAACTCTTGGTATTTTGATAGTGGTTGTTCTAGGCATATGACAGGTAACAAAAGCATACTCATTGACTTCAAGACTTTAAAAAATGGAGAAGTCACATTTGGAGATGGTAAGTCTTGTAAGGTACTTGGTAGTGACACTCTAAATTATGAAGGACTACCAAAGTTGCAAAATGTTCATTTGGTTGATGGAATTAAAACTAATCTAATTAGCATAAGTCAAATTTGTGACCAAGACTTGTTTGTACATTTTTCTCATGATAATTGTTTTGTGCTTGACCAAAATGGAAATTGTGTTTTGAAGGGTTATAAATCTGTTGACAATTGTTGCACATTATCTCAATCACGTAGTTGTCACACAAACACAAGGAGTGATACTAATTTGTGTCATGAAAAACATGGTCATGTGGTTTTTGAAAATTTGAGAAAAATTGGAAGTGTGAGTCATGTTCATGATTTACTGAATTTAAGTAAATATTTTTTTTGGTAAATGTGAACCATGTCGATTGGGAAAACATTTGAAAATTTCCCATGAAAAATGTTTCAATGTTGGAGTGTGTGCTCGCTTCCAAGGGAACCCCATGGAGTCTCATGTGACTGCTGTAAAAAGAAGTATTCGTTATATCAATAATACTCTTGATTTAGGCATTTGGTACTCCAAAGAAACAAACTATAACCTTGTGTGTTATAGTGATGCTGATTAGGCAGGAAACATTGATGACCGCAAAAGTACAAGTGGTGGTTGTTTTTACTTAGGAAACAATTTGGTCTCCTGGAATAGTAAAAAACAAAACTCCAACTTCTTGTCAACAGCCGAGGATGAGTACATAGCTGCTAGTAGCTGTTGTACTCGACTTTTGTAGATGAAACAAATGTTGGCTGACTATGGTTTGATCTTAAAACTTTAACCATTTTTTGTGATGATACAAGTGCTATCAATATCACCAAAAATCCTGTTCAGCACTCTCGCACCAAACATATTGACATTAGTCATCATTTTATTAGGGAACTTGTTGAAAATAAAACTCTGATTTTAGAATATGTTGAGACTAACAAACAAATTGCAAATATTTTTACTAAAGCTTTAAACATGGTCAGATTTGATTCTCTCAGGAAATCCTTGGGGATTTTTTTTATTTGAAATTGCCAATAATTGATTTTCTTGCCTTGCATATGTGATTGTGTAAATCTCTTCTCCTGTTTGGAAGAAATTTGATGAGCATATTTTTTAATTTTTTTGAAAATGAACGTTATAATACTTATACTTTGTGAGGAATAAGAACAATATTTGAAAAATTATAGACCATCAAATTTATATTTGATCAAATCATTATGGTTGTTTTTGTTTGAGCATTGCTTAATCCAGTTTCTTTTTCAGGCTCCATTTAAAAGAGCTACCTATATTGATGTGTGAAAGCCGACACTGAGTAAATTGGTACCAGGTAATTAACAATTATGTTGGAGGATACTCTACCAGTTTAAAGGGTTACCATCTGTATAAGAGTTATAGCCTCCATTATGGTTACAATTTGAAAAAGGCTACAATTGCCGAACATAGGCAATGACCCTAGCTTTAAAAGGCCAAAAAGAAACGCCAAATTGATTACACACGCACACACATATGCCTGTTGACTAGACTGTGTAAGAATGTTGTAAAAATCATACATAGAATGAATTGATTAAAATATTTTTTGTGATTGGTATATTTTAGTTATAATTCATTATTCTAATTTGTGAAAAAAATGGTTATCTTATTTCTATTGAATAGGACTTGGCATTTACATGGACACATATGGTATGACAATTTATCTTTTTATTTTCGGCAATTTAAAAAAAAAAATTAGTTTTTTTTACTGAGTACTAAAGAAAAAAATCATGTTTGAAAAATAATTGATGCAATTTATTTGTTTTATCTCATTATATTCAAAATCATGCAAAAAGTTTCCAATTTTGAGGTGTGAAAGAATTTTTTTTTTAAAATGTGATATTTTGGCATTTATCACATTAAATTCGGTTACCCATTTTTGGTTACCCATTTTTGAACTTGCCTCATTTGTGAACTGAATTCTCTATATATTCGGATTCACCGTGGATGTTTAATTCTAAGTGTTTTCTTATTTTTCTTTCTCGCTCACTTGTACCCAAGTTGTTTAGGTTTTTGTTCTTTGTGTGTCTCCGTTTGTTTCTTTTCTAGCAGCCGTGAAGACCCGAGGTCGTGGTTCACCACCATAGCTAGAAAGGTCAAATACATTAATTTGGCTGATTCTGGGTCTGGCGATGTCGAGTCTGACACCCCTGCTGTTTTGACTGCTCTCGCTTCTATCCAAACATGAATTGCAAGTCTCTCCGAGAAGTTCACTAACATGGAAGATACTTAGTGCCAAATTCTTGCTTCGTTAGAAATCATCAATGCATCTACCACTCCAGCTCCATGACAGTTATCGTTCCTTTCAATATTTTTTTTTTGCTTTTGATAAATGTAAAAGAACACTAAAAGTGTATTTGTTTTTGGTTTTGTTTCGTTTGTTCTTTGACATTTTTCTTAGACAATGAGGGGGAGAGAGAGTTACTCTTTTTTTGGTGCTTTGATTATGTTGTTTGACTTGCAGTTGTTCATTGTTTTTGTTAATTGTTTTAGTCTTGTGCTTTGGTTATTTTTGGCAAGGGGAGTCATTTTGTGACTCTTATGAATTTAAGCACTCACTTGTTTTATGCAGGGATCTTTTAAAAAATAGATATGCCTTGTCTATAAAATTGCAAAAGGGGGAGATTGTAAATCCTAAAATTGGCATATTTTTTAGAAATATCTTTTTATTTAAAAGATAATTTTTATTGTCCTATTATTGTAATTTTCGGAATATTACTTTCCCATTATTGTAATATTTGGAATATTACTTTCCCATTATTGTGATATTAAGTTTCATATTATTTATTATTTAGCTTAATTTTATCACAATATGATTATAAAGGAAAAATGTATCTTGTTTATATAAAACAAATATTCTGCATTTACTCAAAATCGTTTATGGAATATTTGTCTTTAATTTTTCGTGCAGCTCAAGATAATAAAATTCAGGAAACTAAATCTTTGATGTAATTAATGATTATTTCTATATTGAGAAACTTGATCAGACACAGGTATTAGCTGTCCCCACCAAAATTGTATCTGTTGGATCTGAATCTTCTAAAAAAGGAAATTCTTTATCAATCAAGAATATCTTCAAATATTCTTTCTTTTATTAGGAGATTCTTTCTCAGCCTTTATAAGCACGAAATGGACTCTATATATAGGTCTCTAAGGCATTGAGAAAAAGTGAAGTCATTGGTTCATAATTTGTGAGTGTATTGTAATATCTGTGAGAGTTCCTTATTTGTATTCAAGATCATAGTATTCACATGATCTTGTGGAAAAATGAGTGTTTAGTTTTTAGTGGTGAATTTATATCACGTTCATGAGTGACTTCACATTGTAATTTGAACACAACTTTTATAATCATCGGGAGAGGATTTTTACAAGCCTTGCGTCAGGAGGATCCAAGCACTCGCTGGCCATTGAAGGGAGTTCAAGTGGTTGAGCGTTTCAATTAGAATCCGATTAGTGAAGAGAAGTACAACAAAGTTGTGGCAAATCTCAAGAGGGAGTCTTGTTTTGTTTAAGTCAATATTTTGTACTTGTGATTATTTATTAATTGGTTTTATTCTCTGGGCGTGGCCCCAAGGAGTAGGTTATTCGAAATGATTTCTGAACCTTGTAAAAATTCGTTGTGTTCTATATTGTTTTGCATTGTCTTTTTATTGTGTTCAATTTCTGTCATGACAAGTTCGGATTCTGTCGTGACAGATCTGAAATCTGTTTCAACATTTAATTACCATTCCGCAACTTAATTAATTCACATGGTTTAATTAGTTTGGTAATTATTAAAAACGAAATTTTAGTTTTTTCACATATAGTAGAGAAATCTGTAAAAACAATGTAAAATATTAAAAAAAATAAATGATAATAAAAAATAATATAATTATGTAATATTGAAATATATAATGTATATGTGAAAAAAATGAAGGAAAAAAAAAGAGAAAATGGAAGGAGAATAAAATTAGTGGAAAAAAAATAAGAAAACAATGAAAGAAAAAATTGGAAGAAAAAATAATTCTAAAAAAATTTGTATAAAAAAATAAACAAATGAACAAATAAGGATAAAAAGAAAAAGAAAATTACAAAACTAAACTCCAAATTTTAAAAAACATAATTGAGAACAAAAGTCTCGTACAAACACAAATTTATACAAAAATATGAAAAACAAAACCTATAAACATAAGATATTAGAATGAAAAAAAAGCCATAAAATTATAATTTTTAAAATCTCACATATTTTTGTAAACATTTGCAAAAAAGGCATATTTTGTTAAATTTCCTCTATAAAAATTTCTCTTCCCATAACATATCTCACAAAATGTTGGCCTAAATCCATCAAAAAATGGGCATTTGCCATATTAGTCCACATAAGGAGGGGAGGGGAATTTTTTTTCCTGTTATTTTAGGTGTTTAAAAGTTAAATTTTGGATGTCTTTGAAACAATTTAAAATATAATTTGGTTACTTAAAGCATGCCTTAATTTTAAAGTTATTACACAATTTTAAAGCAACCAAATTGTAGGTTCTTAAATATTTGTCTAGATGCATGCTTCTTATTTTCATATACATAATATAAAATAGAAAACACCAAAACATGCTCACATATGAATAAACTCACAAATACATAAAACATCATAAAATACTTAGGAAACCTATGTCTAAATTAAATCAAACAAAGTGTGGGCAAGTTCTCAACACATGAGACAAAATTTCAGAGGGAGAGAGAGTATGATGGGCGGCCAAGAAAGGAGAAGAGTGTCTAGGTTTTTCTTCTCTTCCACTTACCAAAAGAATAAAATGAAACACACCCAGAAAACCCTAGACATCACATCATTGCATAGGAAACTAAATGCACTTTATTTTAATAAAATAAATTTAAACAATAAACTAAAATAAAAATAGCTTGGGCATCCTACATACCTGTTAGGGTTTTATGCCCTAAATAAAACTCAATTTTTTTATAATCTCATTTTATTATCAACAAAATAATATAAATTATTTTTTTGACTTGGTCAATCACTTTGCTCACATGTTTTATTTTCATGATTGTTTGTTTAATATAAACTTTTATTAAATAATGAGCATATGACTAATCATATATATATATTGACGTAATCACATGGGAATATAAATATGATTATATGTTCAAAAATAAGTTAGTCTTAAGATTAGGTAGTACACACGATTTACATTGACTTGAAAATTTACGATATAATCTACTTACACATTGTAGTGTTATGTTCTTTCCAGAACATTACCAAAGTAGATAAGAACAGATGTATTTGTTACATCAAACTGGACTGATATTGACAATAGAAAGGATAAGTAAACATACTATTATTATCTATTCTAGTCATATCATATAGTTGACTATAGGTCAATTCAATCTCAATTCTGAGTGGTTAGTATTCAAATTGATTGTATTATATGAGTTCTTTGACTTGTTTATTACCAGCTTACCCTACGGACTAGCCCATAATTACATATTGGGAGCTAGGTAGTATAATTGAGTAGGAATATTAATCATAGATATGGACATCTATAGCTTTTGATGAAGAAGTAAAACAATGGTTTTCTTTTAGTTTGGTTTGAGGTGCAAAATGATAGAGATCTCATTTCAGTAATTAATATTAGTTTGCTGAAATATCATTTACAAGGAACTAAGTGTTTTAGGATAATATACAATGAGGTGTAAAACGGTATTTTAGTCCCATCTCATTTTAGACCGACCATAGATGAAAGAGTGATAATTATGGTTGTAACAATGAATAACTAATAACGTATCTATATTGCTTATAGAGTGTTATATGAATTCAAGAGTGCAATTCTGAGTCTTTAGTGGAGTCACGAAGAAATAATATGTTAGTAAATTTATTTGTTAAATTTATGATAATTTATTGGAGCTTGATTTCATAGGCCCACGATCCCCACAGTACCTTGGATAAAATCATCTAGATAGGCTCAATTAATTGATTTAATCATCAATTAGAATTATTCAACTTGACCAGGTCAATTTTGGATAGTTTCACAGAGTTATGCAATTTAGAGAAGAAAATAGATTTTAGAGGAGATTTATTAATTAAGAAAAATTGGTATCTAAATTAATAAATAAGTTTAAATCAAGTTTCAAATTATAAAGAATTAATTTGGTAAAGTATTTAAATAATTATTTAATTTATTAATCAATAGAAAATAATAAGGGTCTTGATTTTAAGTCCAACGGACTTATAATTAAATGGGAAATTTCACAGGCCTAAAGCCCATGATAATTTCGACCTAATGGTTGATATTGCCTATTATTTTATTGATTTTTCTAATTAAATAATTGACCTAATTGACCATTTAAAAGGAATGCTAAGTGAGAGTTGAAAAAGATGATAAGAAGATCAAGTTTTGATGCTTTAGGGGTTTACACTCTCTCTACAACAAAACTCCTTTTCTAAGCCTCTATATTCTCTTCTCTTCTTCTCTCTGTATCTATCTCATGTGTTGAGAATTGCCGACTCTAGTCTAAGTTATTCTATGGATACTGTGGAAAACCGTGAAGAAATTTGAAGATCGGTTCAGTTTCTTGGTGATACCTTGCGACATAAAGGATACAATAGTTAGAGAAACTGAAGGAATGACTTATTCATTTCGGTGCATATAATGTAAGTGTTCTTATCATTATCTTTATTTAAATTCAATTGTAGAAATAGGTTCTAGGTTTTGTTATATTAATTTGTTTAATATATGATTTACATGAAAATAAATAAGATCATGTATAAGTATTCCCAACAGCTAGCCTCAGAGCCTTTGGTAATCTTTATTTTCATGCATGAACATGGTAAAATTGAATTATTTGACGTGTTGAGTAAATTGATGGATTTCATGTTTTTTATAAAGTATATTGAATTTTATGACATTCTTAGAAAATTTGGGTTATTTTGGTTAGTTTTCTATGCAATTAATTTTTATAAATGCTTTATTTGGTGTAAAACATTATAAAAATTATTAGAAAATATTTTTGGGGTGAAAAATTACACAAGTTATTTTTTTGAAAATAATATTTTGGGCTATGGTCGCGGCCACTAGGAAGCATTGGCTGCAACATGGGAGTCCGAGACTAGTGGCTGTGACCACCATAAACTCCTGGTCGAGTCGAGAGCGCATAAATCGCCCAGAATAGTCACGTGGTCGCAACCACCAAGAATCACTAGCAACGACCTACAATATAATTTTTCTTAAATTTTGAATTTTGAATGTAATTTTGAATGGGTTAATCCATAAATATCATATTTATTTTATCATTTAAAAATATATTTTTTAAAATACGATATTTTTGTTGTTTGATATTTAATAAATTAGATATTTTCTAAAAAGATTCAAATTAAAATTTAAAAATAGGTTAACTAATTAATTTTAAATATTTTAATATATAAAAACATTAGAATTAAGTTATTAGATATTAAAGATATTTTTTTAAATACTTGATATTTTTGAAATTTTATATTTGAAAATTTGTTGACTAGATATTTTTATTGATATTTGAATTTGTTTAGCTGTTTAAGATATTTTAGGTTTGTTATAACTATTAATATTTTTTTAACAAATGGTTAAGATATTTGTTGATAGTTGTAACAACACAAGATATTTTTTGAAAAACAGTTAATGATATTTGTTTTAAAAAATTAAAATTAGTTAAATTTTAAAAGAATATCACATTTTGCAAATCAATTAATAAAAAATATATATTTTTTAATAAACAAGATATAAATTAACTTTTGTTAAATATATATTTCCGAACTTTAGGCGATCTCTTCCTCTAGCTTGGACCAATAAATGTCAAAAGATCGATAATGATAACATGATATATTTATGGCACTTGAGACTAGGTCACAATGACTATGATAAAATTCATAGACTTACAACGGACGAGCCTTTCAGGGAACTCACCTTAAGTGAATTACCTGTCTTTGAATGTTGTCTAGAAGGCAAACTGATCAAGTGTCCATTCTCTGCAAAGGGTGATAGGGCCAAAGAACAACTTGGAGTTGTTCATTATGATGTTTGTGGACCTTTGAATGTACAAGCAAGGGATGGTTTTGAGTATTTCTTCACCTTCATTAACGATTACTCTAGATACTGATGTCTTTACCTAATGCATAGGAAATCATAAACATTTTCAAAGTTTAAGGAATTCCTAGCTATGGATCGGAACCAATTAGGTAAAATGTTAAAGATCTTGCAATTTGATAGGGGTGGAGAATATTTGGATATGCAGTTTAAAGATCATTAAACTGAATTTGGGGTTTTATCACAACTTACTGCCCTGGGTACTCCGTAACAAAATGGTGTAGCGAAACGCCGGAACAGAACTTTATTAGAAATGGTTAGAAGCATGGTTAGTTACTCAACTTTGCCAACTTCATTCTGGGGACATGAAATTATAACTACGAATGACATTCTAAATGTCATATCGTCCAAATCAATCCCCAAAACACCTTTAGAATGCTAGAATGGTCGTGAACCTAGTTTAATCATTATAGAATCTGGGGGTGTCCCACCACGTCCTCAAGAAAAAGGAAGGAAAGCTAAAACCGCGAACCAAAGTTTGCATGATTTTTCACTATCCTAAAGGCGCTCATGGTGGACGTTTCTATAGTCATTCATAAAAGAAAGTGTTTGATTTTCTTGAAAATGACTATGTCCAAAACTTCAAACCGCGCAACAAAGTAGTTTTAGAGGAGATGGTTGAAGAATTGACTCCAACCAATGTTCCATCGTCATCAACAAAAGTTGATGATGAAATTCTCACTCTTCATGTCCAACCGACGCAAGTTGATTTAAATGGAGAAGCTACCACTATTCCTGAGCAAATAATCACAGAGCCTGGTTGTAGTGGGAGGGTTTTAGGAACCCAGTTCGCTATGGTTTGGATGGTGAAACAAATATGGTTGTGGTGACACTGGTGTCGATGATCCCTTGTCTTTCAAACATGTAATGGCAAGCCTTGAAGCGATGAAATAGGAAATGGAGTCCATATACTCAAATTTTGTCTGGGATCTTGTGGAAGCACCTAGTTACTTTAGAGCCATTGGGTGCTAGTGGATCTACAAGAAGAAACGAGGTGTCGATGGAAAGATCGAAACTTATAAAGCTCGATTAGTGGAAAATGGTTATTCCCAAAGAGAAGGCGTGGACTATGAGGAAGCTTTTGGTCCGGTAGCCATGCTCAACTCCATTCGCATCCTCCTATCCATAGCAACAGCTCTTGACTATGAGATCTGGAAAATGGACATCACGAAAACTTTTCTTAACGGGAAGCTTGACAGAGTAATTTATATGGATCATCCAGAAGGATTTAAAGTAACTAAACAAGAAGGAAAAGTTTGGAAGTTGAATAGGTCCATTTATGGACTTAATCGAGCTTCTCGTTCCTAGAACCTTATGTTTGATGAGATAATCAAAATCTATGACTTTGAACAAAATATTGATCAGCCATATGTTTAACAACTGAAGGCAAATCAAATAGTGGTTGTAACGACCCTCAAAACATACAAGACCAAAAACATGCAGAAATCTAAACTTCTACTTTAAATCATTGTAATGAAAATCCATATAACAAAAGTTTTAAATAGGTCGTGTGCGCACACTTTTAGTTTAGCAAACGAAATTACAACTACTCTTCCACAGAGTTATTGTTAGGAAAATATACAGGATCTTTATTTATTTTCATGTAGATCTAATATTAAACAATTTAATATGAGACAACCTAGAACATGTTTCTAAAATTGAATTCAAAGAGAAATAGTGATAAGAGTACTTACATTATGCGCAACGGAATGAATGAGTCATTCCTTCAGTTTCTCTAACCCCTGTATCCTTTCTGTCGCAGAGTATTACCAAAAATCTGAACCGATCTTCAATTTTTTTCACGGCCTTCCAAAGTATCCTTGGAATCACCTAGACTAGGGAGAGAAATTCTCAACACACGAGATAGATACAGAGAGAAGAAGAGAGAAGAACAATAAGGCTTACACAAGGACTTATGTTTAGAGAGAATCTAAAACATATCATAAAACCAGTGTTTCAGAAATCTGAACTTGTATTTTGACTTCTCTCTTAACATTCCTTTTATAGACTCAATTAGATCATTTATTTAATTAAAAAATAAATAAAATAATAGCCAATTAATAGCCCTAGGTTGAAATTATCATGGGCTTTAGGACCGTGACATTTCCCATTTGATTATAAGTCACTTTGACTTAAAATCAAGGTATGTATTATTTTCTATTGATTTAATTAATTAAATAATTATTTAAATCATTTATAAAATTAATTATTTATAATTTGAACATTTATTTAAACTTATTTATTAATTTATATAACAATTTATCTTAATTAATAAATCTGCCCTAATTTATCTTTTCTTCTCTAAATTACATAATTCTGTGAAACTATCAAAAATTGAATTGGTCAACTTTGATAATTCTAGTTGATAATTAAATCAATTAATCGAAACTATCTAGATAATTTTATCCAAGGTACAGTGGGGACCATGGGCCTATGAAGCTTAAATAAGTTATCATAATTCAAACAATTAAATTTACTAACTTATTAATTCCTCCCGACTCTACTAAAGACTCGGAATTGCACTATTGAATTCATAGAACGTTCTATAACAAATATAGATATGCTATTGATTATCCATTGTTACAATCATAATTGTCACTCAATCCTCTATAGACGGTCTACAATGAGATGAGACTAAAATACTGTTTTACCCTTCATTGTATTTTATCCTTAAAATACTTAGTTCCTTTTAAATGATATTTCAGTAAACTAATATTAATTACAGAAATGAGATTTCTATCATTTAGATCCTTGAACCAAACTAAAAGAAAACCATTGTTTCACTTCTTCATCAGTAGCTATAGATGTTCATATCTATGGTTAAAACTCCCACTCAATTATACTATCGAGTTCCCAAGATGTAAGTATGGGCTAATCTGTAGGGTAAGCTGGTAACGAACAAGTTAAAGAACTCAAATAATACAATCAGTTAGAATACTAACCACTCAGAATTGAGATTGAATTGATCTATGGCCAACTATATGATATGACTAGAATAGATAATAACGGTATGTTTACTTATCCTATCAACTGTCAATATCGGTCCAGTCTGATGTAACAAATATACCCGATCTTATCTACTTTGCTAATGTTCTGGAAAGAACATAACACTACAATGTGTAAGTAGATCATATCGTAGATTGGCAAGTCAGTGTAAATCCTGTGCATTGACTAATCGTAGGAAAAACTTGAGATAGAGCTAAGAGTTTGTTCTTTCTATCCCTAATGATTTGGATACCTAGCACATAACTTGCTTCACCCAAATCCTTCATCTGGAATTGAGTGCTCAACCAATTCTTCACATCTGATAATTTCTTAACATTGTTTCCAATGAGTAAGATATCATCTACATAAAGAACCAGGAATACCACTATTTGATTTGCCTGCAGTTGGTAAACACAAGGCTCATCAATATTTTGTTCAAAGCCATAGGTTTTGATTATTTCATCAAACCTAAGATTCTAGGAACGAGATTCTTGCTTAAGTCCATAAATGGACCTTTTCAACTTGCAAACTTTTCCTTTTTGTCCATCTACTTTAAAACCTTCTGGCTGATCCATATAAATGAATTCGTCAAGCTTTCCATTAAGACAAGCTATCTTGACGTCCATTTTCCAGATCTCATAGTTGAGAGCAGTTGCTATGGATAGGAGGATGCGAATGGACTTGAGCATGGCTACCAGACTAAAAGTTTCATCATAGTCCACATCTTCCCTTTGGGTATAACCCTTTGCCACTGATCGAGCTTTATAAGTCTCGTTATGTCCATCAACACCTCGTTTCTTCTTATAGATCCACTTGCACCCAATGGCCCTAAAGTCACTAGGTGCTTCCACAAGATCCCAGACAAAATTTGAGTACATGGACTCCATTTCCTATTTCATGGCTTCGAACCATAATTCCTTTCCATGGCTAGAAATTTCCTATTTGAAAGACAATGGATCATCATCACTAGTGTCACCAACAAACATATTGGTTTCACCATCCATACCATAGCGAATTGGGTTCCTAGTGTCACCAACGATTAGGCTTCATGACTGTTTGCTCAGGAACAATGGTACTTTCTTCATTTAAATCTGCTCGCATCGATTGGACTTGAAGAGTGGGAATTTCATCATTAACTCGTGTTGATGACGATGGAACATTGGTTAGAGTCAATTATTTGACCATCTCCTCTAAAACTACTTTGCTGCGTGGTTTCAAGTTTTGGACATAGTCATTTTCTAGAAAAGTAGCATTCGTAGAAGTAAACACTTTATTTTCTGAATGACTATAGAAAAGTCCACCCCAAGTACCTTTAGGATAGCCACAAACATGCAAACTTCAGTTTGTGGTTCCAGCTTTCCTGCCTTTTTCCTCAGGACGTGGGTGGGACACCCCAAGATTCTATAATGACGTAAACTAGGTTCACGACCATTTCAGCGTTCTAAAGGTGTTTTGGGGATTAATTTAGACGGAAAAACATTGAGAATGTCGTTCGCGGTTTCAATTGCATGTCCCCATAACGAAGTTGGTAGAGTTGAGTAACTAGGCATGCATTGAACCATTTCCGGTAAAATTCTGTTCCAACATTATGCTACACCATTTTGTTGCGGAGTACCTGGGGCAGTAAGTTGTGATAAAATCCCAAGTTTAGTTAAATGATCTTGGAACTGCATATCCAAATATTGTCAACCCCTATCAGATCACAAGATCTTTAACGTTTTACCTAATTGGTTCTGAGCCATTGCTAAGAAATCCTGAAACTTTGAAAATGTTTTTGATTTCCTATGCTTTTGGTAAAGACATGAGTATATAGAGTAATTGTCAATGAAAGTGATGATATACTTAAAACCACCCCTGGCTTGTACATTCAAAGGTCCACAAACATCTGAATGCACAAGTCCAAGTGGTTCTTTGGCCCTATCACCCTTTGCAGAGAATGGACGCTTGGTTAGTTTGCCTTCTAGACCAGATTCACAGACAGGTAATTCACCTAAGGTGAATACCCTCAAAGGCCCATCCTTTGTAAGTCTTTGAATCCTATCATAGCCAATGTGACCTTGTCTCAAGTGCCATATATACATCATATTATCGTTATCGATCTTTTGATGTTTATTGGCCCTAGGTTTAGCTACATTGAATGAATCATTGTTAAGAGCGACAGGTTCGTTAGTTCGCAGAATATAAAGCCCGTTTTCCAAACATGCAATATAAAATTGTGATCCATTGATGGAAATAGATGTAGCGTCCCAAATTTGCTAATAAGGCTTAGGGCCTTGATTAGCTTGCATGGATGGCAATAAGTGATTTAATGTGTTAATGTGTGAATCTGATGAATATGTGATTAAAAATGCATGTTTAGGTGAATTAAATATGCATGTGGGCCCCATTTGGTTATTAGGGGCATGCTTGTAATTTTAGCCCGTTGAGGGCATAAACGTGATTATTATGATATATTTGTGATATATATGTGTTGCACGGTCCGAGACAGTCCTAGGGAGCGGTTAGCTAGAAAGTCACAACGGGGTCGAATACCCGACTCGGGGCGAGTCGAGGGGTATATTGGGAATTGGACGTTTTATGGGGTTATCGGGTTATGGAAATAAATATTTGGAGATATATTTGAAGTTATAATATTTAGGGGGGAATATAGGAGAAATATACCATTTTGCCCTCGGGTACGTTTTTGGCACCCCGAGCCTTTGAGGTAACCTTAGAAACTTAAGTTAAATAAAACAAAATTGGAGAAGTATTCAGAAGCTAAGGAAATCGACCCTCTTTCTTTCTCTCTCTCTCTCTCTCTTGGAGTTTTCTCCCTTTGCAAGCTTGGAGACTTTGATCCATAGGAGAGTTTTGGCTTGGAATTGAAGCTGGCTGTGATTGGGGATTAGCTCAGGGCCAAGTTATCAGTTAAGGTAAGGATTCTAGCACTTGATTATCTGAATTGTGTTTGAGTTTTTACTGATATTTTAGAGTTTTGCATGTGAGCTAAGTTGAGAATTGCTCTTGATTATTTGGGAGAGTTTTGGGGTTAGTTTTTGTTGGGTTTTGCTGCTAGGATCACTCTAGAACTGTTGTGATTATTGAGTTGGATTGTTAGGTTTATTTTGGGGTAAATTGGATGGGTTTTCGTGGTAAAAATGGAGGATTTTTCTGGGTTCAAAGGGTCGGGCCGTGACATTGTTCTTGCTGAGCTGTGGCCCTCTAGAACAGGTTGGAGGCCAGGAAGAGGGGCGGGCCGCGGCATGCCCAAGCTTGGGCCACGGCGCGTTGGCCCTGTTTTGGGGTTAGGGGTCTCTGGTTGAGGCGGGCCGCGGCATAGGCTCATGGGGTCGCGACACTTAGTGCATTTTTGGGCTTTAAAGAAGTGTAAGACTCGTGAATCCATAAGTTAAGGCTTGGGATGGATTTTATCACCCGGATTGATAGAATTCAAAGTCTCGGAGACTAGAATTATGATCCAAAGCTATTTAGTAGAATAGAACTTGATGGATGGATATTGTTGATGCGTTGTGGCTAGGGTTTTAGCGAGGCTCAGACTAGGGGACTGTGCTCGGGACATCGGTGTTTGGAAAGCTCGGGACACAGGTAAGAAAACTGTTGTACCCGTAGAGCAGGGCAATGCCCTATAGCTTGTGTTGCAGGGCACAGCCCTATATGATTGTGTTGCAGGGTGTAGCCCTATTGATTATGTTTATACATGTTTAAGTATTTGTTTAATTATGCTATGTGTGCATACATGTGTGAATGAACGGCAAGAGCCAGGAATGGCGAGGGCTGAGAACGGCGAGAGCCGGGAACGGGGAAGGCCGAGAACGGCATGGTCGAGTACGGGAAGGGGTCGGGAGCAGCGTTTAGCACGCGGAGTGCGAGTTGCCAGGGCCAGGTAGCATAACGTTGTAGCCCCTATAGGATACTTGGGATATCCTCACGCTGTAGACCGTGAACCCAGGGCCTGGTAAAGCACCTGGGACGACATGGCTGTATGTGTTTAGCCTGTTGGCGGCTTGATTATTTGTTGAATGAGTGATATGCATATGTTATCTGCTTGTGTGAGTTTTCTCGCTAGGCTTTGACTCATTGGTCCTCTATGGTGCAGGTAAAGGCAAGGGGAAAGTTGACCAACCATGAGTACGGAGAGCGTGAGGTGATGCGTACATGTTTGGCTTGCCTGGCTGTCACGGCCAGGGGTATTTTTGGGAGATGTTTGTATTAACCCTAGATTTTGTTGTTTAGACGACTTTAGTTATATTTTGAGTTGTAAATATTTCTAAATAGTATTTTGGGATCCCAAATGTTAAACACTTCTAATTTTCAATGAATGGATATATTATTAAAGTATGTGATTTTTGTTATGGTTTAACTACACTTTTGTCTTAAAACCTCGATTAACGAGTTAATTACATGTTTTAAACTCACTTAGTAACGACTCTAAGGAAGTAGGGCATTACAATAGATATAGTAGAACTTGTGAAAGTCATAACAAATTGTTCTAATTGCAACATGGAAACTGAAATTAAATTTCCACTACACTCTGGAATAAAAAATACATCATTTAAGATTAAAAATTTATTTCCGAACTTCAGATGAGCTCTTCCTCTAGCTTGGACCGGAATGAACGCTCTGTTCCCAACTCTAAGCTTTAAGTCACCTTCGTTCACTTCCTCCCACGATTTAAGAAGCTGTAAAGAGTTGCAAACATGGTTGGTAGATCCCAAATCAATTATCCAAACATAATTATCATCCTCTAAAACACATGTTTCTAAGATAAATGAACTATAATCATTACCTTTGTTTTTCTCTGCTAGAAACTTGGGGCAATCTCGTTTCCAATGGCCCTTCTCTTTGGAGTAAAAGAACATCTTTACCTTGTTTTTCTTGTTCTTCCCCTTAGGCGTCTGTGCATTTGGTTGTGCACTCGTCTTTGTAGCCTTTGCAGGCTTGGAATTGTTGTTTTGTCCACCTTTCGAAGATGAAGCTTATTTAGCTTCAGTCTTAGCTAGATCAGCAACATCAGTAGTAGTCTTATTTTCTCCTCCCTTACTAGGTCCACCCATGATAGGCTCAAAAATCTGAAGCTCGTTCATGAGATGCGTTAGACCGTAGTTGAGTTGATCACGAATATGCAGACACGGTGCCATTCGAGCATTGACGGTGTCGTCACGTATGTGCCGAGACAGTGCTATCCAAGCATTTATGGTGCCATCACGAGCATTGACGGTGCCATCATGAACATGCGGACATGGTGCTCTTTCTAGGGATATCTCAATCATGAAAAACTCAGTGTTGTTATCAATCAACTCTATGTTGATATTCTGCTTCCACTTAAGGAAGTTTTCTCCAGTGAGTTTCTCCATCGAAAGTTGAGAAAGAATGGGAGTAGACACAACCATTACTTAACTTAAAACTACAAATTATCAATAAAATAGAAATCAATTACTTTTGCTCAATAAAAATCCTATTCACACAAATTTCAAGAAATAGCACACATATACCAAAAATATGTAAGATGTGAGAAAAAATACAAAAAATAATCATATCTCTATTTCTTTAGGTTTTTAACTAATCTATGATATCCTTGTCCCGGTTGGCGAGAGTAAAAAATACCACTAGTTAAATAGAGTTGCAAATTCATTTAATAATGGACATCATTATTAACAACCTACTATTTGATCAAAATAAGAAAACAAAATCTCTTATTTTATGAGCTAGACCCACAATTTCGATAATCACAGATTTAGTCCTAGTAGTCACCGTAGGGGTGAGTCTAGTAGAATTTGACCTATAATTATCTATCTTTCGAAATCTAACCTTGTCAAAATAACTAATTAACACCTTCCGTAAGGGGACGAATCAAAGCGTCTCGAGGCCCCATTAAGTTATTAATGTTGTTAAACCAACGGTGAAGATTGAATATAATTCTTAAAATAAGCTCATTATAAAATTAAAAAAATAGTATTTTTATTATTTTTTGAAAATTAATGACTATTTCTCCAAAAATTTTAAGATTATAATTTTTAAAACAAAAGTCCTATAATTTCCTATTAATTCTAAAGTGTCACATTGAAACAAATTCCATTAATTTAGAATTGATTTGTTGCTAATCAATATTTAGGTTTAACTAATATAATGAACCTATACAATTAAGTCCAGCTAAGGTAAATGGGCCTTAACAATTGGGCTTGTATGGAGGAGAGCTGGGTCCAATATGTCGTTCCCACTACTAAGGCCCCCAAACTTCCATAGAAGGTCCAAAAGACTTGAATTTAAACCTTCATTTTATTAATTGTTATAAATTGATTAGGGCCACTATAGTCATGCAAAGAAAATGGGCCTTGACAAGTGGAATCACTGTAGCGTCCCAAACTTTTACATAGTAGTAGTAGTAGTAGTAGTAGTAGTAGTAGTAGTAGCAGCAGTAGTAGTAGTAGTAGTAGTAGTAGTAGTTATTGTAATGCCCTACTTCCTTAGAGCCGTTACTAAGTCGGTTTAAAACGTGCATTTAACTCGTTAATCGAGGTTTTAAGACAAAAGTGTAATTAAAGCATAAACAGAGTCATAAACTTTGAAAATAATTCCATTTACTGAAAATCATAAAGCGTTTAACATTTGCGATCCATAAATACTGTTTAGAAATATTTACAACTCAAAAGAATAACTAAAGTCGGCAAAACGACAAAATCTAGGTTTAGTACAACTATCTCCCAAAATCACCCCTGGCCGTGGCAGCTAGGCAGGCCAAACAGTTAAGTGTCACTTCACGCTCTTTGTACTCATGGTTGGTTGACTTTCCCCTTGCCCTTACCTGCACCACAGAGCACCCGTGAGCTGAAGCCCAGCAAGAAAACCCTCACAAGTAGATAACATATGCATATTTAACATTTAACATATAAAGAAGCCATCATCAGGCTAGACACGCACGACCAAGCCATCCCAGACATTTTACCAGGCCCTGGGTTCGTGGTCCACACCGTGAGGATATCCCAGGTGTCCTTTTGGGTCTCGCCCTGGCAGCTCGCACTCAGTGTGCTAAACGCTGCACCGGACCCCTTTCTATTCTCGGCCTTGCCGCTCTCGGCCTTCGCCGTTCCCGGTCCTCGCCGTTCCCGACTCTTGCCGTTCATTCACATATATGCACACATAGCATAATAAAGCAAATACTTAAACATGAACAAACTCAATCAAAGGGCTACGCCCTGCAACACAATCATATAGGGCCATGCCCTGCACACAAGCTCTACGGGTACAGCAGTTTTCTTACCTGTGTCCCGAGCTATCCGCACACCGTGAACACGAGCACAGTCCCCTAACTCGAGCCTTGAAGAAATCCTAGTCACAATGCATGAATAATAATCAACCATCACGTTCTAATCCATTAAATAGTTTCGAGACATAATTCTAACCTCCGGGACCTTGGTTTCTACTAAACTGGGTAGTAGAAACCTTCCCAAGCCTTAACGTTCAAGTTCTCGAGCTAAAAACCCTCATTTTGCCAAAAATCAACTTTTGGGCCGCGACCCAGCCTCCCTTAAGCACCGCGGAGCGCCCCAAAACAGAGGCCAAATTGCCTCACATCTGCCAGACTAGGGTTGCAGCGCCCAAACCTTGCGCCGCGACGCCTGGGAAATTTCCCGAAGCCCCACTAGCCTATAAAATCAATACGGCCGCGACGCTGATGAACAGGGCCGTGACTCAACCCCGAAACCCCGAAATTCCATGCAATTTTTACAAGCTAAATCCCCTGGAAATCATCCCAAACGCACCCCAACAATGGAATTGAGTCCCATAATCATCCTAATACATTTTAAGCAGCACATAAGCCCAGAGAAACCAACCAAATTCCTACTATAACTCAAGTTCAATTATCTAAGCTTTAACCCATCAAACTTCAGCAAAACAAAGAAAAATTAAACAGAATTCAAGCTTAGATCCTTTCCTCAAGAATGGTTTCGACCCTCAGCTATTTGTAATCTGTTCCAAGCTTTGATTTCCCCAACTTTCAACCTTAAATTCAAAGCTTTCTCCTCCAAAAATCCCAAACCCCCCAAGAGAGAGTGTGAACCAAATTTGAGAGAGAGCTAAGAGAGCTATCTGATTTTCACTTACTTCTTTCCCTTCCAAAGTATGCTAGAGACTAAGGGAACCCCTGCTGCTTAACATAAGCCTATCCCTTAACCAAAATGACCAAAATAGCCCTTTAACTTGCCCCTAATCCTTAAGTAACCCAAGAGCATTTCAGTCATTTGCCATACCCCGCTAAATCCCCGAGTAGTCTTATAAATCCTTATTAATACCGACATATCCCAACCATTACTAATGTACTACTCGCTACTCAATAATTCCGGAACACATTTTTCATTCTCAAAATACCCCTAGGCTCCTCCCGAGCCGGGTATTTGACCCTGTTGTGACTTTCTAGCTAAAACGCTCCCTAGGACTGTCTCTGATCGTGCATCACAAATATATCATCAATATATCACAAATATCACATATATAGCGTTTATGCCCTCAACGAGCTAAAATTACAAACATTCCCCTAAAACCCAAATGGGGCCCTCATGCATATTTAATTCACCTAAACATGAATTTCTAATCAAATACTCATCAAATTCACATATACTGATAATAAATCACTTATTGCCCTCCAGGCATGTTAATCAAGGCCCTAAGCCTTATTAGCAAATTTGGGTCATTACAACTATCCCCTCCTTCTAGAAATTTTGTCCTCGAAATTACCTGAACAACTCAGGATACCGCTCCCGCATCTCTGATTCAAGTTCCCATGTTGCCTCCTCAACTTTTCTGTTCCTCCACAGCACTTTTACTAAGGCGATGGTCTTGCTCCGCAAGACTTTATCCTACCGGTCAGGAATCTAAACTAACTTCTCCTCATAAGACAAATCCTGGTCCAGCTCCAAATTCTCATAACTCAGTACATGCGTCGAATCAGATACATACTTCTGGAGCATGGATACGTGAAAAACATTATGAACCCATGATAAGGCTGGAGGCATCGCTAGTCTGTAAGCTACCTCTCCAACCCGTTCTAGAATCTTGAAGGGGCCAAAAAACCTAGGGCTTAGCTAGCCCCGAACACCAAACTGTTTCACTCCCCTCAAAGGTGAAACCCTAAGAAACACATGGTCACCGACCTGAAACTCTATGCTTCTGCATCTCAAGTCTGAGTAACTCTTCTGACAACTCTGGGACGCGAGCATTCGAGATCTAATCTTCCCAATCGCCTCATTGGTCCTCCGAACCATCTCAGGATCCAAATAACTCCTCTCACCCATCTCATCCCAATGGATAGGTGACCTGCACTTCCTCCCATAAAGCATCTCATATGGAGCAACTCCGATAGTCGCCTGATAACTATTGTTGTACGAGAACTTAATCAAGGGAAGAAAATTACTCCAAGATCCCTCAAAATCTAGCACACAAGATTGTATCATGTCCTCCAATATCCGAATCATCCTCTCAGACTGTCCATCTGTTTGAGGATGATAAGCGGTACTAAACCGTAACTGCGTGCCAATAGCCCCCATCAGAGTTTCCCAAAAATTTGAGGTAAAGGTGGGATCCCTGTCGGATACTATCAACCTTGGAGCTCCATGAAGTCGAACAATTTCCTTCACATATAACTCAGCATACTGCTCCACAGTATAAGTCGTCCTGACAGGTAAAAAGTGGGCGGACTTGGTAAACCTATCGACAATCACCCACACTGAGTCATGCTATGCCACGGTCTTCGGCAAGCCAACCATGAAGTCCATGGTGATATCTTCCCACTTCAACTCTGGAATCCCTAGAGGCTGCAATAACCCTGCTGGCCTCTGATGTTCCGCTTTGACTTGCTGACAAGTTAAGCAATTGGCCACATAATCCACCACATCCCTCTTCATGCCTGACCACAAATACAAAACTCTCATATCTTGGTACATCTTCGTTGTACTTGGATGTAAGGAATAGAGAGTGGTATGTGATTCATCCAAGATCTCCCACCGGATATCAGAATACATCGGAACACAGATCCGACCCTTGTACTTCAGTAACCCTGTCTCCGAGATAGAGAAGTCCTTAGCTGCTATGACTAAGACATTCTCCCCGTGACCTCTCAACTGGGAATCCTTCCCCTGCGCCTTCTTGATCCTCTAAAGAAGTGTATACTGAAGAGTTATGTTGGCTAACCGACCAACCACCAACTCTATACCCGCTTTAGTCATCTCCTCTGCTAACTTATTGGATATCTGCCTCGAACTGAACAACTGTTATGGGCTCTTCTGACTCAATGCATCAGCCACTACATTAGCCTTCCCAGGATGGTATAGGATATCACACTCATAATCCTTAACCAACTCTAGCCACCGCCTCTGGCGCATATTGAGAACCTTCTGAGTAAAGACGTACTTCAAACTCTTATGGTCGGTGTATATCTCGCACTTCTCACCATATAGATAATGTCTCCAAATCTTAAGTGCGAACACCACCGCTGCCAATTCCAGATCATGCGTGGGATATCTCTGCTCATACTCCTTTAACTGTCTCGATGCGCAGGCTATCACCTTACCCGCTTGCATCAGCACACATCCTAAACCCTGTTTGGAAGCATCACAATAGACCACAAAATTCTCATTATCTGTCGGCAGGCTCAACACTGGCGCGGTTATCAGTCGCCGCTTCAACTCCTTGAAACTGTTCTCACATCTGTTTGTCCAAACATACTTCATCTTCTTCTTTGTCAATTCTGTCAACGACGTAGCTATCCTAGAGAACCCCTCAACAAACTGCCGATAATATCCTGCCAATCCCAGAAAACTCCTTACTTCAGGAACATTGCTCGGTCTAGGCCAATCTCTCACTGCCTCAATCTTACTTGGGTCAACCAAAATCCCCTCCTTACTGACAATATGGCCCATAAATGTAACTTGCGGTAACCAGAACTCACACTTGCTGAACTTGGCATATAACCTATGCTCCCTCAACCGCTGCAACACCAAACACAAATGTTGCTCATGCTCTGTCTCTGACTGATAGTACACTAAAATCTCATTGATGAACACAATCACAATCTTATCCAAATAGTCCTTGAAAACCCTATTCATCATGTCCATAAAAGCTACTGGGGCATTGTAACGACCCAAATTTACTAATATGGCTTAAGGGCCTTGATTAGTGTGCCGGGAGGGCATAATTGGAATATATGTGATTTAATTATTTAAAGCATATTATATGACTATTTGAATATTTGAGATGCATGACTATGTGTATTAGTATGCATGTAGGCCCTGAATAGGTTAGAAGGGCATAATCGTAATTTTGGCCTGTTGCGGGCATAACTGTGTATATATGTGATAATTTTTGAGACCACATTATTATGTGGATATATCTATGATCTGTGACTCGAGACGATCCTAGTGGGCAGGTTGGCGAAAAAGTCACGACGGGGATTTATACCCGGCTCGGGGCGAGCCTGGGGGTATAAATGGGAATTTAGAGAATATATTGAGGTTAATTTTGTTAATGAGGAATATAATTGGTGACTAATTAGGTGTCGGGAAGTAAGCGAAAAATGTTAGAGACACTTGAGGAATTAGCAGGAATTGGGTAAAATGACTAAAATGCCGCTAAGTGGATTAAAGGACTTAGGATTAAAGGGGAGGGCATTAAGGTCATTTGGATTTTAAGAGATCGGTATTGCTGAGGCTTTATGTTAGTGGAAGTGGTAGAATAATATAGAAGTCTGGGGAAAGAAAGAAAAGAAAGAAAAAGAAAGGGAAGAAAACAGAGCTGTTTTTCTAAGGGTCGGTTGGTGATCTCCTTCACCATTTTCTTGAGGTATTTTGGAGCAGAAACCCAGGGTAAACCAGGGTAAGCTTGAGGCAAGAGTTTTTGGTCTGAGTTGAAGATTTGGCAAGGGTTTAGCAAGGATAAGCCATTTGGTTGAGGTAAGACTTTGAAGTTTCTTCAGTTCTGGTTTTGATTTTTAACTAAGGTATCTAAGCTGAATTGATGGGGAATTCTAGGGAAGTTGGAGCCAAGGATTGAGGAAGAGCAAGCTAAGGAGGTCTAGAGGCAACTTAAGGTCGAATTTCCATCAACGGTATAAAATTCTAAGCTTTAAACTTTGCTGAGTTTCTGAAGTCTATGAGCAACTATGGTGAATTTTAAGATTAGGGATGCATGTGATTGGGTTTTGAGTATTTGGGATGCTTGGGATAAGTGGAGTGTGTTAATAAGCTAGTTTTTAAGTTTGGTGAAGGTTTGGAGAGTTTTGGTTAGGTTTGGCTCGGGTAATCGCAGGAAGGGAAAATGTGGTGTTGGCTGTCTGTGACTAGCGCTACATCGCTAGCCTTTGGGCGCTGTAGCGCTAGGCCATGTTTCCTGGGGGATTTTGATTCTACTTGTAGCGCTGTAGCACCCTCCTTAGAGCGCTGTAGCGCTGCCCTGTTTCCAGAAAGGGATTTTAGGGTTATTTACAAGGGTTTTTGACCAAGGGTTCGGGGTTCGATTCCACCACCCTGTTTGGTGGAATTAGGACTTCCCGGGGGCTCGGGATTGGTCCCAAGGCTAGGTTTTGGACTTGAGGTTTGGTGATGACTTTGACCTATGTTTGTGATTAGGTGAGCGCTAGAGCTTGAGAAGGATCGTGCTCAAGGAGTCAAGTGATCAAAGCTAGCAAATCTAAAGGAAAGAAAACTGCACCCGGTTATATGTTTGTGATGGGACTAAGAGCTCCCGATATTTGTATAATGTCAATGATGGTATTACGCCATGGAACATGTGATAGCGGCCTAAGGGTGCCATACACAATATTTGCACATAGGGCGTGGCTTGGCCACTGGTAGCTGAGGACAGCTTAATATTCATTGAGCTCGGTTTAAGAGGGCTGGAGTCAGTGGGATAACGGAGGGTGCTGCTTGAGGGCGCTAACCCTAGTTATCACTTGTGAATTGGTGTATGATATGAGTTGATATGTTAATATGTTGAATACTTGGTTATTCTGAATGTTTATATGATTGAGAACATGTTTATGCAATATGAGATATTGGATTGTCTGTTGATTGCTTATGCTCTGTTATGGTGTTTTCTTGCTGGGCCTTGGCTCACGGGTGCTACGTGGTGCAGGTAAAGGCAAAGGCAAGTTAGACCAGTCCTGAGAGGGAGAGCTGCGGGGATGAATGTACATAGCCAGCTATTCGGTCGCCTTGGCCGAGGAGTGGATCAGGACAGGGATCGCTGAACTGTCTATTTTGCCTTAGTATGGCTAATATTGTATTTAGATCGTGAATCTTTTGTAAATGGTTTTAAACCTATTATTTTGGGATCCCGTGTAAACAGGAAATGCTATTTATAAGAAATGTGACTTTTAAGACCAAAATCTTTTAACCCTAGTGCCATTATAGTTTCAGTAACACGATTTTAACTAAATGACTTGATTAGCAAGTCTAGCACTTTTATAAACATACAGTGTAACGATCTTGGCTATCCAGGGCGTTACAGGCATTGGTTAATCCAAAGGACATAAGCATGCATCATAATGTCTGTACCTCATGTGAAAAGCAGTCTTTGGTATGTCCTCTTCTTTAATCCTTAATTGGTGGTAACCTGATCGGAGATCAATCTTGGAAAACACTATCCTTCCCTGTAACTGGTCAAATAAATTGTCGATCCTAGGCAGTGGATACTTGTTCTTAGTGGTCAACATATTCAGCTCCCTGTAGTCAATACACATCCTAAGAGATCCATCCTTCTTCTTGACGAATAACATCGGTGCACCCCATGGAGAGAAACTTGGTCTGTTGAACCCCAAATCCAGTAACTCCTTTAACTGAATCTTTAACTCCTTCAGCTTAGCTGGAGCCATTCTGTAAGGTGTCCTAGATACTGGCTCAGCCTCTAGCACCAACTCTAAAACAAAATCAATCTCCCGTTGCGGCAACAACCCTGGCAGATCCACTGGAAATTAATCTGGAAACTCACACACCAATCTGGTCTCCCCCAGTCCAACCGACACAACCTTAGAGGTATCCACAACATTCGCTAGGAATCCTATGCAACCTTCCTGCATCAGGTCTCTAGCCTTCAGTGTTGAAATCATAGGTAGCTGTTCCCACAAATACAAAGGGTACCTCCCCTTCTGGTTCAAAAGTCACCATCCTGCGCTTGCTGTCAATTGTCACCCCATACTTCAATAACCAATCCATCCCTAGGATCATATCGAAGTCATCCATCACAAGCTCAATTAGATCAACAGAAAAGTCCCTACCATCTACCTAACTGGTAAAGCTCTAATCCATCTCCTAGAGACTACCAGTTCCCCAGTCGACAACAAAGTCTGAAAACCCCTAGCATACAAAATACTAGGTCTACACAGCTGATCTATTACTTTATCAGACACAAATGAATGAGTAGCTCCCGAATAAAACAGTGCAATATAAGAAGAACCAGCACTAGAAATCTGACCTGTCACAACCGAGGGGTTGGCCTCTGCCTCAGTTTGAGTCAAAGTAAACACACTGGCAAGAGCGAGACTGTCACCCTGCTTTGACTCCTCTTTCCTGGCTTGTGGGCAGTCCTTCTTTAGATGATTGGCACTCCCGCAGATAAAGCAGGCCCTAATCCTGCACTCACCCTGGTGTCGTTGTCAGCACCGTGGACAACCTGGAAAGCTTTTCCAGTTGTCACCTCTGCCCTGACGGCCACCAAAAGCACCCCGTGCCCTCCTATCTGAGCTAGGAGGAACAAAAGAAACTGGGGTCTTTCTCTTTTGCTCATTGGCCTTGAGGAGACTGCGGGGTTTCCCTCCAGCTCGCGAGATGGCGCCCATCCCCGAGGAGGAGGCCGCGGGAGAGAAAGAGGACGAAGAGGACGAGGTGCTCCTCGTATGGCGGAAGCGGCCGTTGGAGGTCGCCCAAGAAGTGAACGTGGAGAGGGCCCAGTCCGGGGCAGCAGCCGGCCCCTCCGGCCAAGGTAATCCTTATATATTTAAGGACTTAGATAGGGCCACCGCAGACCTTTGGCTAGCTAGGTTCAATCCCAGCCAGCCCGTTCACCGCCATCGAAATGACCCGGTCCGTGACATAACCTTACTCCAATGCGTCAACCAGCTCGTGCTGGGGTATGACATGAGTCGCCCTAGGGCTACTGTAGTCGTAGATAATACCCTAGCTTTTAGGTCGGCCTTTTTTGAGGAGTACGGGACCAACCTTCGGTCGTGGCCCTCCCTCCGGGAGGGTGTGGTAGCTCCGAGTCTTAGGCAGTACGCAGAAGAGTCTAGTCCCGAGCCAGATTTGGACCCAGAGCCTCTTCCAGCCCGCGAAGTCATTATCTTAGACTCCCCTGTTGCAGCTCCGGGGCCGGTGGTCATGACTATAGATTCCTCCTCTAGCTCGAAGGGTAAGGTCCCTTTCAATACATACTTGAGCTTTGTTTTTCCCTTTTATTTTTGTTGTTTTGCACAAATATTACTACTTGTATATTAATGCTTTGTCTTTGCTTCTACAGAGGAGATGTCTCAGCCCGGGAGAAACGATTTGCGAGTTATGTTCCCTGGAGGTTACCCCTCCTCCGTGGCCTCCGGGCCCATGGTAAAAAAGCTCCGGCTTGCGAAGAAAGCCATCGGGACTACCTCCAAGTCCCTTGCGAAGGGGAAAAACCAGGCCCTGGCAGCTTAGGAAAAAGTGCCTCCACTCCCTCCTGCAATGGAGAAGATGCCCCCGCCTCCTTCGCGAGTTCCTGCCCCTGTTCGGGAAACGGAGGTGCCCCTCGGGACCTTGTTGACCACAACCCCTGAGGTGCGCATTCCGGTGAATCCATGGGCTTTGGAGAAGATCCCTGTACGCCCTGGTTTTCCCAGGGGCTGTTTAGCAGGACGAGCCTCGGACTAAACATGATTTAGCCCGAGGCTCCCACAGGCCAGAGGCTTTATTTTCAGGACGGGCCCTTTCTAGCTCGAGGGGGTCCTGTTTCCAGCTCCCTCTTGTTGCACCAGGAGCTGGGAACAACATCCGGCGACCACTGACAGATCGGCTCGGGTTATGGATTGCTCCGGCAGCGAGCTTCTCAGGAAGCTCTGACCCTATGGGAAGTCAACACGCAAGATAAACGTGCATAATCCTGCCATCACGTGTCCGATATCCCCCTGACTTCTCGGACACGCAGCAGGAACGTGCGTATTCAGACACCCACGGACGGGTTGGGCCGTGCGGCCCATTGTCTCCTTCCATACTGATTAGACCACACTTGTGTGTCAGGTTTAGGAATTAATCATGAATATCACAGACTTGATATGACAAATGGAAAGGTCACGGGATGACCTCCCTACCAATTTCCAGGTGCCTTCTCCTATAAATATGGAGACCCTGGGAGTTGATAGGGGTTGGAAAAAATAGTCTTGTAAGAACTATATATTTTATAAGCCAATTACCCAGAAAAGATCAATAATATTGACTAGTGGAGTAGAAGGATTTTAACCTTCGAACCACTTAAAAACGTGTTTAGGGTCATCTAGTTCTTTTCACAAAGATTACATATCTGCGATGGTTATACTTTTAAGTACTAATCTCTTTCTCTTCTTCTCTTAATTATCTGTTGCCGAAAAACCGCGTCAACAGTTTGGTGCTTTCATTGAGAGCAAGTCCAATTAGTACTACCACAAACATACAACTATGGTGACCACTCGATCCAAACATGGCAACGAGACAGAACAGCATGATGGGCAGGAGGCCCGCCATGTTGCCCTCCCCGAGGAGCAGGTTCCTGAAGTCCAGCAAAGGCCAGGAAAGCAGCCGGCCGGCCAAGACGACACTGGTAGTTCGGCGCCCCAGCCGCCTAATCCGAATCCATGTTATTATACTGCGGTGGAGATGGAGAATGCTCAGCTGAGGAGCCAGCTAGCAGCAGCTGGTCAGCAAATCCAGGATATTCTGAGTCGACTACCCCCTCTCACCACCAACGGTAACGTTGGAGAGAGGCAAGGCGAGGCTCCGAAGTCTCGCCGGAGTAACCGATCCAGGCATAGCCGTTCGGGTAGACTCCCTGCAGCCAACTCCACCCCTTCATCACACCATCAAGAGGCGAACTTCAGGGAAATGCCTCAGACCGAACAGCAGTAGTACAGCCGTTCGGTTAGGACATCAACCCCTAGCTCTCAGCCTTCCTCGAGGATGCCCAGAAGAGATAGGGGAAATTCCCAAAGGAGGGCCGAGGGGATCCGGAGACGTCAGCCCGTCCCCGAAGAACATCCAGTTCCTCGTCCAGATCGCCCAGCGCGAAACCATCAAGCTGGCAGGGCCGAGAGGCCCCCACCAAATTTAGTCCGTCCAGACGGCACTAGGATCGCCTCTCCAGTCAGGCATCCTCCTTCTCCCATCAGATATCCGTCTCCTCAGACCGTCCGAGACATCCCGACCTAAGGAAATAGTAGGAGAGACCCGCCATCGGCCGGGCCTTCCCGGCGCAGCAGGGCGCCGGGGGAAGGAGCAGGTCGGAGCCGCCAAAGACGCACATCGAGCCTGTCCAGTAGGAGTCACTGGACCGGTAGTGCACGGAGTGATCTTTCGGGAGGAGACCTGCGACAGCGACTAAGTTCAGCCCAAAATCACCAAAATTCCCATGGAGGCGACCTTCGAGATCGCCTCAACTCTCACAGAGAGGGTCCAGTTAGGGATGGTAGCCAGGCCCGCTCAGTTGGGGTCCGATCCGAAGTACGTAATGGCGGGAATGCCCCAAATGACCTATCTCCAGATAGGAGGGGCAATAACCCGCCTAATATGTACAACGGGTCCAGAGCTGTTGAACAGCCCCGGAATAACCCAGGATCTCAGGACAAAACCCTAGAGCGCTTAACTCAAATGGAGGAGCTGATGAAGAAGCTCCTGTTGGAGAAAGAAAAAGAAGAATATGATTCAGGGGATGAGATGGAGCTCTTCGCCCCCAACATAGCAGCAACGGCATACCCTTCTGGCTTTCGTATGCCTCACTTGTCAAAGTTCAACGGGGATGGAGACCCATCTGACCACTTAGGGATGTTCAACACCCTAATGATGGCTCATAACATCGGGCCAGAGCTTTGTTGCTTGATCTTTCCTTCCACCCTAACTGGACCTGCCAGGAAGTGGTTCAAACAAAGTAAAAGGCAGTCAATCAGCTCCTGGAAGACCTTTTCGGTTGACTTCAAGAGGGCATTCCGCGCCTCTCAGGCCGTCAGGGTCCAGGCCGACTCCCTAGCTAACGTGAGACAGCAACCTGGAGAAACGCTAAAAGCCTACTTGAGCAGATTTGCAAATGTCGCTGCTCGAGCCAGAGACGCCGACGACAGCTCCAAACTCATGGCTATGAGGACCGGGATCCTAGTAGGCAGAGATCTGTGGAAGGATATTCAAAGGAGGGGGGTCAGCTCAGTTAGTGAATTCCTTAACAGAGCCCAAGAATGGATAAACTTGGAGGAAGCTGAAGCTTCAGCCGCGGGGACCAGCCAGGTCCTCGAGAAGCCCGCTGGGGCGGGAACAGAGATCGTAGTAGCGACTCCCGACGTCACGCAGAGCAACCAGCCCGGTGGCGGCAAAAGAAAAGGGAATGGTGAAAACGTCCAGCACGGTCAAAAGAAGAATAAGTCCGTGGATAAATTCAAGCCCGTGTTCACAATGTATACCGAGCTCACCCAAACTAGAGAGAATATTTTCCTGGCCAACGCTACGCGAGTCCCCTGGAAAAGACCGGAGCCAATAAAGCACCCTAAGGGAAAGAGAGACGCTTCCAAATTCTTCCGTTTTCATAACGACGTCGGGCACAATACCGACGACTGCAGGCACCTCAAAGATGAAATCGAGACTCTCATCCGAGCAGGTCCGTTGGCGCAATACTCGCGGAACAGGGTCCCGACAGGTCGACCCGCTCCGGAGATCCCAGCCAGTCAACCTGGACCTCGAGTAGATCAGGACGTCCCTCCCCCCGTGGTCGAGGGAGAGATTTCCACCATCTCTGGAGGGCCACACATGGCTGGCACGAGCAGAGGCGCCCAGAAGAGGTACATAAATGAGTTGAAGGCCCACAATGGAGGGGAGTTCGTCCCGGAACAGCGTTAATCAAAACAACAAAGATTAGAGAAACAACCAGTCACTTTCACGGAGGAAGACGCGAGCCATGTCCAATTCCCTCATAACGATCCCTTGGTCGTAGCAGTCCAGCTCGCCAACTGGAGAGTAAGGAGGGTGTTAGTGGACAATGGGAGCTCGGTGAATCTCCTATTCCGGTCCACCTTAGAAAAAATGGGTCTGACCGTCTCCGAGCTGAAGGCAACCTCGATGATGCTATATGGTTTTTCAGGAGAAGGGTCAGCAGCGATTGGAACGATCGAGCTGGTGATCACCCTAGGCGACGAGTTCCGAACAGTGTCCAAACTGCTCGAATTCGTAGTCATTGACTGCTCCGCTGCCTACAATGCAATTTTGGGCCGACCAACGCTCTTTGCTTTCGAAGCTATCACGTCCGTCCGGCACCTCGCCATGAAGTTCCCTACTTCAACAGGGGTCTGCACTGTCAAGGGCGATCAGCTCGCTGCCAGGGAATGCTACAGCATTTCCATGAAGGGAAAATCTAAACCCGGGCAGGTGGCGATGACCATTCAGGATGAAGAGGAATCGCAGGGACCCAAGGCGGCCCCTGAGATTGAAAAACCTCGGGTTTCCAAAGACGAAAAGCTCGCCTTAAGCGAGGACATTGACCCCCGAGTAGGCGAGGACAGGTCCGAGCTCCAAGCTATTGAAGATCTCGAGGAGGTAGGCGTCGATGAACAAAATCCGTCACGGACGGTTAAGCTCGGAAAGAACCTCTGCGATAGAAGAAAGGCGGAACTGACTGCGTTTCTGAAAAAGAACCTGGACGTATTCGCATGGTCGCACGAGGACATGATAGGGATCAGTCCGAGCGTAATCATGCACACGCTCCACCTAGACAAAAGCGTCCCTGCAAAGTCTCAAAAGCAGAGGCGTTTAGGGACAACCCGAGCCGAAACCCTTGAAGAAGAAGTGGCCCGGCTCAAAAAATGTGGCTTTATCCGCGAAGCCAGATTTCCCATTTGGGTTGCCAACCCCGTGTTAGTTCCGAAGCCCAATGGGAAGTGGCGGACCTGTATCGACTTTTCCGACCTGAATAAAGCCTGCCCCAAGGATTGCTTTCCATTGCCAAGGATCGATCAACTGGTGGATGCCACGGCGGGGCACGAGCTCATGTCCTTCATGGACGCATACTCGGGCTACAATCAGATCGCGATGAATCCAGCAGACCAGGATCATACCAGCTTTATGACCCCGACTAATGTCTATTGCTATAATGTCATGCCATTCGGTCTTAAGAATGCCAGGGCTACCTACCAAAGGCTGGTAAATAGAATGTTCGCGGATCAGATCGGGAAAAACATGGAAGTGTACGTCGATGATATGCTTGTCAAGTCAAAGACTGCCACCGACCACGTTGCTGACCTGGAAGAATGTTTTAACATACTGTGAGAATATGGCATGAGGCTCAATCCTCAGAAATGCACTTTCGGTGTTGCATCGGGGAAGTTCTTGGGTTTCATAGTCAATACCCGAGGAATTGAGGCAAATCCCGACAAGATCAGGTCACTGCTCGAGCTTCCATCCCCCAGGTCGCGGAAAGATGTCCAAGGCCTCACAGGAAGGGTGGCAGCACTGAACCGGTTCATTTCCAAATCGACCGACAAGTGCCTGCCTTTCTACAACCTGCTCCGCGGAAACAAGAAGTTCGAATGGACAGTAGAATGCGAGGGCGCATTCCTCGACCTAAAAACGCACCTAGCTGAGCCACCTGTGCTATCAAAGCCCAGGGTAGGAGAACCTCTTTTCCTCTACATGGCCGTGACTGAGGACGCAGCTAGTGCCATTCTGGTGCGAGAAGAGGACCAGGCTCAGAAACCGGTTTATTACATCAGCTAGAGACTCCTCGGAGCTGAGTCAAGGTACCCGTTGATGGAAAAACTGGCGTTCTGCCTAATCACGGCCTCGCGAAAACTCAGGCCATACTTCCAATCAGCCTCTAAGGCAGGTTTTGCAAAAGCCTGAAGCCTCGGGATGCTTGCTAAAGTGGGCGGTCGAACTCAGTCAGTTCGAGATTTTCTATACTCCCCGAACTACCATAAAAAGTCAAGCCTTGGCCGACTTCGTGGCAGAATGCGCGGGATTCCGTGAGATCCAATTGGAAGATTCACATCAGCTCACCTCCTCAGGTTCATCGTGGAGGATCTTCGTTGATGGCTCATCTAACGAGAACGGCTCCGGGGCCGGAATCATTCTGATATCCCCAGAGGGGCATAGATTCCATTCGGCGCTGAGGTTCGGGTTCAAGGCGTCCAACAACGAGGCAGAGTACGAGGCCTTGTTAGCCGGACTTAGGATAGCTAGCGAGCTAAAGGCAAGCTCTGTCCAATGCTTCAGCGACTCCCAGCTCGTGGTGAATCAGGTCCTAGGCGAGTATCAGGCGCGGGATCCCAAGATGGCCTCCTATTTGGCTAAGGTAAAATCCGAACTGTCTACGTTTGGGCAAGGGTCGATCGAGCAGATACCTCGAGAGCAGAACGCCAATGCAGATGCTCTCGCCAAGCTTGCCACCTCGGGGGAGGCAGAAACCCTGGGGTTGGTGCCAATTGAGTTCTTGGACAAACCAAGCATAGACGGAGATCGAGCAGATATTGAGATGATTGACATCAGGCCGACCTGGATGACTCCCATTGTTGAGTACCTCGTCGAGGGCAAGTTACCCGAAGGGCGCAACGACGCACGGCGAGTCCTTTATCAAGCTCTGAGATATACGCTAGTCGAGGGGGTGTTGTACCGACGTGGGCATTCATTACCTCTCCTCCGGTGCGTTCTTCCAAGTGAAGCGAAGGCCATCCTGCAGAAAGTTCATGACGGATTCTGCGGAGATCACACTGGGGGGCAAAGCCTGGCGTTGAAGATCCTTCGGCAGGGTTTTTACTGGCCGACTCTGTCCAAAGACTCGATCTCATATGTAAAAAAGTGCGACAAATGTCAGCGGTTCGCCGCGGTTGCCTGAGTGCCCCCGACCGAGCTAAAAATGATATCGTCTCCCTGGCCCTTCGCCATTTGGGGCATAGATCTAATAGGCGCCCTGCCCACCGGAAAGGGCGGGCTCCGTTACGCCGTGGTAGCCATTGACTACTTCACAAAGTGGGCCGAAGCAGAGCCGTTGGCGACAATAACATCGAAAAAGGTGCTAGACTTCATGGTTAAAAGCATCGTTTGTCGATTCGGCCTACCCAAAAATATCGTCTCCGACAATGGCACTCAATTTGACAGCGACCTGTTCACCGAATTTTGCGAAAAGCACGGAATTGTGAAAATCTTCTCATCCGTGGCCTATCCCCAGGCGAACGGCCAGGTCGAAGCTGTCAATAAAACTCTGAAGGCAAGCCTCAAGAAGAGGCTAGATGAGGCAAAGGGGATCTGGCCAGAACAGCTCCCCCAAGTTCTGTGGGCCTATAGGACCTCACATCGGACTCCCACGGGTCACACTCCTTTCTCCCTAACCTTTGGAAGTGAAGCGGTCCTCCCCGTGGAGGTGAAGGTCCTGTCGCACAGGGTCCGTTCCTACGAAAAAGACAAGAACCACGAGCTCCTATGCCACTCCTTAGACTTGATGGATGAAAGGCGAAAGGATTCACAACTCCAGCTCGCCCATTATCAACAGAAAATCACTCGCTACTTCAACACTAAGGTCAAAAGACGTGCCTTTAGCGTCGATGATTTGGTCTTGAGGAGAGTTTTCCTGGCCGGGAAAGATCCCAAAGATGGGGTTTTGGGACCAAGTTGGGAAGGACCATACCAGGTCATCGAAGTCATCAAAGAAGGAACTTATAAATTAGCTCGACTTGGTGGAGGGGCGGTCCCGCGGACTTGGAATGCAATCCACCTAAAGAAATATTATCAATAAACAATTGTAAGACCTAGAAGGTCACCTTCCATGTATAAATAAAAATCAAATGTCTCTCGTTATTTGCAAGTGTAATTTTAAAGTAACAACGAAAGGCCCTTTCCCAGTTACTTGGGGGGCATATGGTACCTGGATATATCCAGGTCTCCTTAACGACTTAGGTGTTAATTTTTATCTACGGATAAGAGTCATCACAAACTAAGTCCTATCCTGGTCTTAACCGGGTCATAAAACTTAGAAGTTAACAAAAATTTGTTGACCGTTGTTCTTCTTTAAAAGAGCCCGGGATACGGATAAAAGTTAACGCGATTTAAGTTTTTTTCAAAATAAGTTCCTGGTCTTAACCGGGTCATAAAACTTAGAAGTTAACAAAATTTTTTTGACCGTAGTTCTTCTTTAAAAGAGCCCGGGATACAGATAAAAGTTAACGCGATCTAAGTTTTTTCAAAATAAGTTCCTGGTCTTAACCGGGTCATAAAACTTAGAAGTTAACAAAAATTTGTTGACCGTGGTTCTTCTTTAAAAGAGCCCGGGATATGGATAAAAGTTAACGCGATCTCAGTTTTTTCAAAATAAGTTCCTGGTCTTAACCGGGTCATAAAACTTAGAAGTTAACAAAAATTTGTTGACCGTGGTTCTTCTTTAAAAGAGCCCGGGATACGGATAAAAGTTAACGCGATCTCAGTTTTTTCAAAATAAGTTCCTGGTCTTAACCAGGTCGGAAAACTTAGAAGTTAGCTAAAATTTGTTAACCGTGGTTCTTCTTCAAAGAGCCCGGGATACGGATAAAAGTTGACGCGATCTGAGTTTTTTCAAAATAAGTTCCTGGTCTTAACCAGGTCATAAAACTTAAAAGTTAACTAAAATTTGTTGAACGCGGATCTTCTTTAGAGAGCCCGGGACACGAATAATGTTAACTTGAACTAAGTCATAAAAATAAAAAGATAAATTGTGACCAAATGCATACAAATATGTATATAAAGCTGGCTGAGCAAAATGTCTCGAGGCGGAAACGCCCCACACAAAAAGAGAATTACAATAAAAAAGTGTTCAAAGTACGTAAACGAGGAGCATCCTAAGCCCCATCAGCTGGCCCTTTGGAGGTCGCGGTCTCGCCCTGTTCCACCGCGGCAGAAGCCTCTCCAGTCTCCGAAGGAGGAGCCTCCTTATTCAGGCGGGCTTGAAGCCGCGGCAACAGGAATGCCCAGAGGTCCGGCGGCATGAAGGAGAAGTCCGCGTCCGGATTGTGGAACCAGCAGTGATAGAATAGGTTCTGTAAGGACTGCTCCGACACGACCCGCTCGTCTTTCAGGGCGGCCTGGGAGGCCTGGACTTCGGCCTTCTCCACCTCAAGGTCTGCCCGCGATGCGGCCAGGGAGTTTTTAAGCTCTAGGTTGTCGGAGCGAAGCTTCTCTAGCTCGGATGTGGCCAGGGAGCGTTTAAGCTCTTGGTTCTCCGAGCGGACCTTCTCTAGCTCGGCTTTAGAGGCTGCCAGAGCGTCTCTCGCCTCCTGAGACTCCTGGAGGGCGGTCTGGCGATCTTCTTCCAAACCCTCGAGCTGGGCCTTGGTCCTAACGATGCCTCTATAGGCGGCAGCCATGCCCTGCAAGAAAAGAATGATAAATTAGCAAACTGGAAGGAAAAAGGCGGCGTGTGAGTGTCAAAGCCTTAGAAGAAGGGGGCACTTTACCGTTAAAGTCATGTCCATAGCAGATTCTATAACTCGGACCGGGCTCGTTGTTTCGATGGCCCGGAGCTCCTTCTCCCTGATATTGTAATAGTGGCTGACGGCGTAGCTGGCCGACTCATACACCGTACCCCGGAATGCTTCGGGCATCTTCTCCAGAGCCCGGGGGTCGACCGGGATACGCACGTCCGGGGCTGCCGCGGCCAGATTCCCGACCTCTATTACCCCGTCCTGGGCGGCCAGTGGAGAACGTTGGGGTGGCGGGTGCATGAGTCCTGTCCTGGCGACAGGGAGGTTCGCCCCCGCGACCTGGGATGGCGGGTCTCTCTCCTTCTCCGTAGCTGGGGATTTGGTGGAGGCCCCGGCCGAGCTCTTGGACTCGCGAAGCCTCTTTAACCTCGGCCCCGCTGGGGGATTCCCACCGAACACAACGCCCCGCAGACTATTCCCGGGCTGAGACATCTCTTCTGCCAAGAGCAAAAACACGGTTATTAGCAATCATACAGAAATAAAGACAAAAGGTCCAAAGGCAATAAGAAAGCAAATACTAAGGGAGCCCTACCCCCCGAGCTGGAAGAGCCTAGGACGATTATCTCACGAACTGGCGAAGGTTCTAGGTCCGGTTCTGAATCGGGGCTGGACTCTTCTACGTACTGCCTAATCCCCGGAGCATAGATGCCCCTCTGGAGCGCAGGCCACGTGCGTAAATTGGTCCCGTACTCCTCAAAAATGGCCGACCTAAAGGCTAGGGTATTATCTACTACTACGGTACCCTTGGGCCGACTCTCTTGGTTGTCCAGCACGAGCTGGTCAACGCAGTGGAGCAGAAGCGTGTCCAGGTCCGGATTCCTTGGGTGATGATGGACGAGCTGCCTAGGGTTGAACCTAACCAGCCGGGGGTCTGCAGTGGCCCTATCTACGTTCTTAAATAAGTAAGGGTTACCTTGACCGGAAGGACCCGCGGCTGCTCCGGATTGGGCCCTCTCCTCGCTCATCCCCTGGGCGACCTCCAAGCTCCTCTTCCTGTTCCTCACCAGAGGAACTTCCTCACCTTCTTCCTCACCTTCGTCATCTGCGACCTCCTCCGCGACGATCGGCCTGTTGTCGCGGGCTGGGGGAGGCCCCCGGGGCCTTTTCAAATTCAAATTCTGATTTGGGAAAATCAGCTTGCAGAATACCATCGCCTCGTCCGTCACGAGCACGCGGTAGTCTTTCTCACTGGGGGGCAGGTTCGCCAGTGTATCGTATTGACCCCCGAGGGTCACAGTCTTTTCGGTCCTCGAGTAGATGGCTGCAAGGTTGGTTGAAATCAAGATTGGAATAAGGGACGAGCTAAAATAAGATAACCGTTAAAAGGCGAGCTAAATTGAGGATTACTTACGAGGGCGGTTGAAATAGTGATGATCGCTGTTTCGGAACCCAGTAGACATAAAAAACTGGTCTTTGAAGTCGTTTGGATGGCTCGGCAGCTCGATCACTGCTGCTGTGTTAGGGAAGCGGGTTAAGTAATAGAACCCGTCGCCTCGCCCCCGTTGGTCCGGGCTGGCTTTGAGGCAGAAGAAATATAGAATATCAGCAGGAGTGGGGACCTCCCACTCATGCTTTTGGAAAAAATACCTCAGTCCCTCCAGCAGACGGTATGAATTGGGGGGGAGCTGAAATGGGGCCAACCCCACATAGTTCAGAAAGTCAGCAAAATACTGATCCAGGGGGAGGAAGGCCCCTGCCTTGAAGTGTTCCCCGCTCCAGGCCGCGAACGACTCATCGAGCGGCGTGCAGCTCCTCTCCCCATCCGCAGCAGGTCGGGCGATCACGGAGGTCTTCCCCAGAGGAATGTTGTGGTTAAGGAAGATTTTGGTGATCTTTGCCTGGCTGGTTATCTTCGAGACGATTCTCTCCGCCTCGAAAAATGCGTCAGGAGCCACCTCGGCCTGCTTCTCCACCGCCGGCCCAAAGTGAGGAATTGGCGAGCTGGTCACCACCGCCTTTCCTTTATCCTTCTGGGAGGCCGAACTTCCCACATTCTTCTGTGGCAGATTTCTCTTTGGAGCCATCTGGTCGCCTATCGAACAAAAGAAAACACATTAGAAAAGGCGACCCAAGCAGGAGAGTGAAGCAAGTATTAAGTACACGAGCTGGGGTAAGCCCAGCCCGTGGAGAGTGGTGCCACGCATTCCAAGGAACACGCGCCTATGCCCTCAACAGATCCCAGATTACTCGGAATTCGTGTGTCAGATGGCTCAGAGTAAAAAATTGCCTTGGGGGGAAAGTTTCAACAGGCAAGGCGTGGCAAAACCGCTTTTAAGGCGTATTCCCTAAGCTACCCGGTTTTTGCACCCAAAATTCCTAAGGATCCTACCCAGAAATTGTTCCTAAGAGAGAATCATGGAACCCATCTTCTAAGGCGATGTCCCATGGCAAGTGTGCCCTAATCTAAGAAGGGCCATCACCCTCCATATCCGCGCGACCCAGAAAACCTCTGCATGTGGCTACAGTAAAATTTTTTTTACCTAGGCTACAGTGGCATGCTTTCAAAAATAAACAGGGACAGAAGACTTAGAGTATATGGTTGGATGGTGAGCGAGGTTGCTGCGCTGGTAGGAGCTTCGTTGGCACAGTGGTCTCCAAGGCCTTGAAGGAACTCGCACGCTTAAGCTTCGTGAACGGAGAAGATGAGAGCAATGGAAATGACGGTTTCGTTCTTCGGAAGGTCAGAGAGAAAAGAAGGAAATTTGAGAGGTTCTGAATGGTAAGGTGGCCTGTGCGTGGGATGACCACCCCCTTTTTATACAAGGGAGGATCACGTGTAAAAGGCTCCTGGGAGACCCTCCACTCGAAATGTGAAACGACGGCTGGACAGTAGGCTAGGCCATTTAATACGGTTCTCGTAGAGTGTACCGTCGCCACCCACGGCGTTCCACGTATCAGACGCATGTGAAAAGCATGGAATGCGAAGGGTTGTGGGAGAAGTCTAAAAGCCCCTACTGTGGTCTCCCATATCTGACGTCATGGACCACGAGCAGGAGCTTGGGGGGCAGATGTACGCCCTGGTTTTCCCAGGGGCTGTTTAGCAGGACGAGCCTCGGACTAAACATGATTTAGCCCAAGGCTCCCACAGGCCAGAGGCTTTATTTTCAGGACGGGCCCTTTCTAGCTCGAGGGGGTCCTGTTTCCAGCTCCCTCTTGTTGCACCAGGAGCTGGGAACAACATCCGGCGACCACTGACGGATCAGCTCGGGTTATGGATTGCTCCGGCAGCGAGCTTCTCAGGAAGCTCTGACCCTATGGGAAGTCAACACGCAAGATAAACGTGCATAATCCTGCCATCACGTGTCCGATATCCCCCTGACTTCTCGGACACGCAGCAGGAACGTGCGTATTCAGACACCCACGGACGGGTTGGGCCGTGCGGCCCATTGTCTCCTTCCATACTGATTAGACCACACTTGTGTGTCAGGTTTAGGAATTAATCATGAATATCACAGACTTGATATGACAAATGGAAAGGTCACGGGATGACCTCCCTACCAATTTCCAGGTGCCTTCTCCTATAAATATGGAGACCCTGGGAGTTGATAGAGGTTGGAAAAAATAGTCTTGTAAGAACTATATATTTTGTAAGCCAATTACCCAGAAAAGATCAATAATATTGACTAGTGGAGTAGAAGGATTTTAACCTTCGAACCACTTAAAAACGTGTTTAGGGTAATCTAGTTCTTTTCACAAAGATTTCATATCTGCGACGGTTCTACTTTTAAGTACTAATCTCTTTCTCTTCTTCTCTTAATTATCTGTTGCCGAAGAACCGCGTCAACAATCCCCAACGTCTTTCGGGGGACGGTCTACGAGACGGCGAGCTACACCTTGGACCATTATTACAATGCCGCCGAGAGGGACCTGAGGGCGATCGAGACAAGGAGCCCGGAGAATGTGATGGAGTCTTCGCTGGGGATGGATCTCACGGTAAGTTGGCCTTGCCATTTGTATTCCTTGCTCGTATGCATCGCATGTTTGTTGTTTTTTTTTTTCTAAGGCAGTTGTCTTATTATCTTTTGGTCTTGCAGGGTGCCTTGGCTCTCCACCGGAGCATATCCCGATCTAGGGCCAGGCTCGAGGATATGAGGGGCGAGCATCAGACTGCTTTGGCCGCCCTTAAGACTGCCCAAAATTAGGAACAGGATGCCAAGGATGCCCTGGCAACCGTGCAGGTTGAGCTGGACGCATCTCGACCTAAGCTGTAGGAGGCCGAGGTTACCAAGGCTGTCCTATCAGCTGCGAGAACTGAGCTCGAGGAGGTTAGGGCTGCTCAAGCTGCACTGGACACCACAAAAGCTGAGGCCGAGGAGGCCAAGGCCGCCCTGGCGACGGAGAGGGCAGCTTCTAGCTTCTCCAAGGAGGCTATGTTGTACCACTGCTGGGTCTTCAACCCAGATGGTGACTTCTCCTTTCTGGGGTCGGACGCATGGGAGTCCTTCCTAGAGAAGTTCAAAGCTCGCCTTCAGCAAGAGATGCCTTCCCAGACTGGGGAGACTTCCACAGCCGCCGAGCAGGAGGGTGAGGTGGTGACCTCATCGGAGCAGCCTGGCGGGGCCTAGGACTTCTCTTTTCTTTTTACCATTCAAACATTTTTTTTTTTTTTGTAACTTTGTATTATGAGGTTTTCTAACCTCGAGACAATTGGTTTTATCAACATCATTCTTAATTGATTTACATCCTTTTGCCTCTATCTCATTTCTCTTTTAATACTCTTAGTTTCTGTTGGTGCTGTGATTGACTTTTTATGCTTTTCTAGGAAAAAAAAACATGCTAATCAATTTTGAACCAACTTCTAAGATAAGTCCTGGTTGTATCCTGGACATTAATTTAAAAACTTAGTTCTCGTTAATTTCTTATTAATATCACGTGCTTTTTAAGAAAAACAACAATCAATCAATTTGAATTAACTTCTAAGTTTTAGGACCTGGTTACATCTAGGACGTTAATTTGAAAACTTAGTTCACGTTAATTCTTGATTAATATCTTGTGCTTTTTAAGAAAAACACCGATCAATCAATTTGAATTAACTTCTAAGTTTTAGGACCTGGTTACATCTAGGACGTTAATTTGAAAACTTAGTTCGCGTCAATCCTTTATCAATATCTCGTGCTTTTTAAGAAAAACATCGATCAATCGATTTGAATTAACTTCTAAGTTTTAGGACCTAGTTACAACCAGGACGTTAATTTTAAAACTTAGTTCGCGTCAATCCTATATCAATATCTCGTGCTTTTTAAGAAAAACATCGATCGATCGATTTGAATTAACTTCTAAGTCTTTAAGGTGAGGGTAGCTTGAGCAACGACCTGATCTTATCAGGGTTTGCCTCAATTCCTCTGGTATTGACAATAAAACCCAGGAATTTTCCAGATGCGACCCCGAAAGTGCATTTCTGCGGGTTAAGCCTCATGCCATACTCTCTTAGTATCTTAAAGCATTCTCCCAGGTCGGAAACATGGTTATCGGCAGTTTTTGACTTGACCAGCATGTCGTCAACGTACACTTCCATGTTCTTCCCGATCTGGTTGGCGAACATCCTGTTTACCAATCTCTGGTATGTAGCCCCGACGTTCTTCAGCCTAAACGGCATGACCTTGTAACAATAGACGTTAGTTGGGGTCATGAAGCTAGTGTGCTCCTGGTCCGTTGGATTGGCGATCTGATTATAGCCCGAGTACGCATCCATAAAGGACATGAGCTCGTGCCCCGCCGTGGCGTCCACCAATTGGTCGATCCTTGGCAAGGGAAAACAGTCTTTGGGGCAAGCTTTGTTCAGATCGAAGTAGTCGATGCAAGTCCGCCATTTCCCGTTGGGCTTCGGGACCAACACAGGATTAGCAACCTAGACCGGGAACTTAGCTTCGCGGATAAAGCCACACTTTTTGAGCCGGGCTACTTCCTCTTCTAAGGCTTCAGCTTGGGTTGTTCCTAGGCGCCTCTATTTCTGGGATTTTGCTGGCACGCTCTTATCCAAATGGAGGGTGTGCATGATGACACTCGGGCTGATTCCCACCATGTCCTCGTGAGACCATGCGAACACATCCAGGTTCTCTTGCAGGAATTTGATGAGCTCCGCCTTCCTCTCGCCACAAAGGTTTTTCCCGAGCTTAACGATCCGCGAGGGATTCTGTGGATCGATATTTACCTCCTCGAGCTCTTCGATAGCTTGAAGCTCAGACTTATCCTCGCCTATTCTAGGGTCAATATCATCACTTAAGACGATATTTTCCCCTTCGGCACTCTGAGGTTTTTCAATCTCAGGATTAGGCAAAGGTTCCTGAGATTCCTCACCTCCACTCCGGATGGTCATTGTTAACTGTCCGGGTTTTACTTTTCCCTTCATGGAAATGCTGTAGCATTCCCAGGCAGCAAGTTGATCTCCACGGACCATGCATATCCCCTTGGAAGAGGGGAGTTTTAGCGCGAGGTGGCGGATGGAGGTAACGGCTTCAAAAGCTATAAGTGTAGGTCGACCCAAAATGGCATTGTATGCGGCGGGAGAGTCGATGACCACAAATTCGAGGAGTTTTGAGACTGTCCGAGGTCCTTTTCCCAAGGTGATCACTAGCTCAATCGTCCCTATTGCCGCCGATCCTTCTCCAGAGAAACCATAAAACATCATGGAGGTGGCTTTCAGCTCTGTGACAGACAAACCCATCTTCTCCAGCATGGACTGGAATATTAAGTTTACTAAGCTCCCATTATCGACCAGCACTCTCCTAACCCTCCGATTAGTGAGCTGCACTGCTATGACCAGAGGGTCGTTATGAGGGAACTGGACATCGCTGGCATCTTCTTCAGTAAAAATGATTGGTTGCCTCTCCAATCGTTGCTGCTTTGGTAGATGCTGCTCGGGATGAACTCCACTCCATTATGAGCCTTAAGTTCATTGACATAACTCTTTTGGGAACCTCTGCTCGTGCCAGCCAAATGAGGACCTCCAGAGATCGTGGAGATCTCTCCTCCTATCACGAGAGGAGGGACGTCTTGATCTACCCGAGATCCGGGCTGACTGACCGGGACTTCCGGAGCTGGACGGGCTGCGGGAACTCTGTTCCACGTATATTGAGCCAAGGGTCCGGCTCTGATGAGAGTTTCAATCTCATTCTTCAGGTGCCTACAATCATCGGTATTGTGGCCAATGTCGTTGTGGAACCGACAAAACTTGGAAGGGTCTCACTTACCCTTCTGGTGCATAAGCGGCTTCGGCTTCTTCCAGGGGAGGCGAGCAGAATTTGCTAGGAAGATGTTCTCCCTAGATTGGGTGAGCTCAGTATAAGTCGTGTATACCGGCTTAAATTTTTCTGCGGACTTGTTCTTCTTTGGGCCGTGCTGGTTGCCCTCGCCGTTCCCCTTTCTCTTGCCTCCACCAAACTGGTTATTCTATGTAACGGTCTGGGTCGCTGTCACGACTTCTGTTCCCACTCCAACGGGCTGCTCAAGGACCTGGTTGGTTCCTGCAGCTGAGGTTTGCGCCTCTTCCAGGTTGATCCATCCCTGGGCCCTATTTAGGAATTCATTTACGGTGCTGACTCCCTTCCTTTGTATTTCTTTCCAGAGTCCCCCTCCGACGAGGATTCCAGTCCTCAAAGCCATGAGCTTGGAGCTGTCATCTGCATCTCTGGCCCGAGCAGCGACGTTCGCGAATCTGCTCAGGTAAGCCTTCAGAGGCTCGTCAGGTTGCTGCCTTACGTTTTCCAGGGTGTCGGCCTTGACGCGGGCAGCCTGGGAAGCTCGGAATGCTCTCTTGAAGTTAGTAGAAAAAGTTTTCCACGAGCTGATTGACTATTTTTTACTCTGTTTGAACCACTGCCTGCCCGGGCCAGTGAAGCTGGAGGGAAATATTAAACACCTCAGCTCGGGGCCAATGTTGTGGGCCATCATCAAGGTATTGAACATACCCAGATGATCTGACGGATCCCCATCTCCGTTGAATTTGGACAAGTGCGGCATACGGAATCCAGGTGGATACGTCGTTGCTGCTATGCTGGGGGCGAAGAGCTCAAGTTCGTCCCCTGAATCATATTCGTCTTTTTCCTTTTCTGACAGGAGCTTCCTCCTTAGTTCCTTCATCTAAGCCAGGCGCTCAAGGGTTTTGTCCTGACTTCCTTGGTTGTTCCAGGGCTGTTCCACAGCTTCGGATCCATTGTACGCGTTTGGCAGGTTATTGTCCCTCCTATCTTGAGATAGGTTATATGGGACGTTCCCGCTGTCGCATACCTCGGACAGGTCTTCCCTTGGGCGAGCACGGCTGCCGTTTCCCACTGAGTTACCTCTTTGAGAGTTTAGACGATCTCGGAGGTCGTCCCTCGGGGTGGCTTAAGGACTTTGCACCGAGCTCAAACGTTGGCGCAGGTCTCTGCCAGAAAGGTCACTTCGATGGCTTCCGGTCCAATAGCTCCCGTTTGAGAAGCCTGGAGCCCGCCTCTGGGGATGAGGATCCGGGACTTCTTTGGGCGCCCTGTTACGATGGGAAGGTCCTGCGGAAGGTGGAATCCTCCTACTGCTCCCATGAGCTGGAATATCTCGGAATGGCCGAGGAGGAGACGCGTATCTTATCGGTGAAGGAGGATGCCTGACTGGGGATGCAATTCTGGTCCCGTCAGAGCGGATCAGATTAGGTCGGGGCTGCTCGGCTCTACCAACCTCCAGATCCTGTGCTCGGCGGTCTAAGCGGGGCGCAAGATGGCTGGCGGGGGGGGGGGGGCAGTCGCTGTGAGCCCACCCCGGATCTCCTTCACGAATTCCCTCGAGCCCTCCTGGGTGCGGTCGAGGGCGGAAGTGAGCTGGGAGTTGAAGTTCGGACCGATCAGCTGTACTGTTGCTCGGCCCTAGGTTGTTCTTCCAAAGTGGTCTCCCGACGGTGCGTTGTGGGAGCAGAGTTTGACGTCGGGGGTCTGACCAACCGGCTAGGCCTAGACCAATTACCCCGGCGGGAATTATGAGTCTCGCCTTGCCTCTTTCCGACGTTAGTGTCGGTTGTAAGAGGGGGTAGTCGGGCCAAAAGCTCTTGAATCTGCTGGTTAGCTTTCGCCAGCTGACTCCTCAGCTGTGCATTCTCCATTTCTACCGCCGTGTAGAAATCTAGGTTCAGATTAGGTGGCCGGGGAGCCAAACTTCCAGTGTCATCTTGGCCTATTGGCTGCTTGCCCGGCCGCTATTGAACCTCAGGGTTCTGATCATCAGAGATGGCGGCATGATGGGCCTCCTGCCCATCACGTTGGTCCGCCTTGTGACCATGTCTTGAGTGAGTGACCACCATGGTTGGGTATTTGCGATAGCACCAATCTAACAAGATCTCAATGAAAGCACCAAACTGTTGACGCGGTTCTTCGCCAACAGATAATTAATAGAATAAGAGAGTGGGATTAGTGCTAAGTAATGAACTGTAACAGACGAATGATCTTAAAATAAAATGGTGACACAAATATCTTTTTAGGTGGTTCAAAGGTTAAAATCCTTCTACTCCACCAGCCAATATTATTGCTATCTTTCTAGTATCCTTTACAGGATATTTCTTTACACAATAGAATCCGACCCTTTGCAACTCCCAGGGTCTCCATATTTATAGGAGAGGGCGCCTGGGGGTTGGCAAGGGGGGTCATCCCGTGACCTTCTTACCCATCATGCCACTTCTGTGACATTCATGATTAATTCCTAAAACCTGATAAATGAAGTGTGGTTTAATCAATAGGTAAGGGGGGTAATGGACCGCAAGGCCCAACCCAGTCGTGGGTGCCTGAACATGCACATTTATGCTGCATGTTCGAGAATTCAGGGATATATCAGACACGTGATGTCTGATATATGCACGTTTACATTGCGTGGTTGACTTTATAAGGGGTCACAGATGCCAACTGGGGCTCGTACCTCGAGCTGGATGTCTTCTTAGCCCGCGGTGTCCATACTTCTGACCCGAATCCTTAGTAACCTTAGTAAGCCTTTGGTTACCTTAAGCTAAAGAGGTGGAACCTGGTAACAGAAGCTCCGGGTACGTGGCATCCTCGTGGCTGAGGTAATTATGCCATTTCTCACATCGCTAATAGCTCGTGGATAATTAGGGCGTACAGCTTACTGCCTGGACACACGCCGGCCGTGATCACCATCTTGAGTTCTCCTTTGGTTAGGCTTCCCACTTTAACCGCTTCCATGTTGAACCTGTGGATGTAGCTCTTCAAGCTCTCTCCTTCACCTTGCTTTATATTAGCGAGGCTAGTTCCCGGTAAGGTATAATCGCGTACGACATGATGTTGTTGGAGGAACTCATCGGAAAATTATTGCCATGACCTAATAGACCCTGGTCGGAGTCTCTTGAACCATTTGTACATAGATCCTTTTAACGTGACAGCGAGCAGTGGCACCTGCCCCTACTATTAATTCTTCTCAATTTCATCAGGTCATTGAACGCATATTTGGGGTTCGTGTTTCCCTCATAAGGGGTCATATGAGGTTCTTTAAAGTTAGTCGGGAGCCATTCCAATTAGATTTCTCGCGTGAAGGGCAACTCGTAGTCAAACTTTTCATCGGTAATGTGCCCCCCCAGACGCCGTGACGATCTTCCTCCGAAGGCTCCTCATCTCGGTGTCTAGCTCTAGTCGCATGCTATTCAAGGAGTCCCTCAACTTTGTAGGGTCGACCTTTCCCTTTTCTCTACCCTTCAGAGGGGTCATAGGAGGTGTTTTCCTTACTTCAGACCTCCTTCTATTGAGCTTTTCTCTTAGGTCAGGTTCGCCTCCCTAGAGGTGACTTCGGCATCATTGTGAGTGTTAGGGTTGTTCTTCTGCTCTAGCCCTTGGGGCTGCTTCGCCTTCCCAGGGTGTTCATGCTGCTTTGTCAGAGGGGTATTACTAGTGGAGAGTCGAGTCCTCCCATCATCCACTGAGACTGTGGTTTCTGCCCCCTCTTGACCTCTCTTTTTTTGCCTAGGAAGAGATATGTTTGGTTTTCCCTATAGTAGGCCATTCAACACCTCTTGCATGTTCTCTAAGGTGGTTTCTAGCCTTTGGTTCTTCCGGTGCAGTTCACGTATCTCCTCTTCGTAAAATCAATACCTTAAACTCGAGATCACGGGGTGGACTCGGGGGTCTTGTAAGGCCTGCGCATCAACGGGCACGGATCTTGCCGGCTGGAGTTTGGCACCTGTGGCAGCCTTGGGGGCAGGAACTCGCCGGCATCTCTCGCGGGGAAGCTGCTGACCTTGGACAATTCTAATCAGATGGGACGGCCAGAGATAAGGCCTCCCTTTCATCTTTGCAAACCCCAGGCTGCTTTGATACATTCACATTTTCGGGTGGCAGAGGATCTTTCATGGAGGCCTTCAGCTGGTCTCCGTCGAGGTGTACCTCAACCTCCTGTGGTTCTCTCAACTGCTTAGAGCGTCTCGACATCTTTTATACCAAAATCAATGGAAGAACAGTGGCTTGGCACTTATCCTTCCCACAGATAGTGCCAAACTGTTGACAGTAAGAATTTGTCAACGAAATATGGATGGAAAACTCATAAACTTAAATCAATATCTAATGAACACAAATGAACTTATAAAAACTTGAAGGAAAATTGCAAGTAGAAAAAAGAAAGAAAACTCGTATATTGCCCTTAGATCAATTTGATTTTACAAGAATTTTCCAAAAAAAACCCCCTTCAATGATGAAGTGAGGTTCCCTTTATAGTGGACTCTAATGGCCCCTAATACATTATGGTCACAGGGGACCAGATTGTTCACAAGTACGTTGTTAGTGTGGTGGCACTGGTAGTAGTGGTGCAGAAGGTCATGGTGTCGGCTCTGGTACGTAGTCAGGGTCCGTGGGAATGCCTCCACTACTTATTTAGTACGAGTGTCAGAGAAGTGGCACCAGACTTAGTGGCACAGGTGGTTGTGGTGTTGGCCCTAATACATGGTCAGAGATGTGCAGGTAGTACTTCCACCATTGGTACTAACTTGTGCCATCACTACCTGTCTAGTACAAATGTCAGGGTCACGCCTCTGTGCTCCTCATGGTCGTACAGCCTATTCCCGTACACATGCCTTGTACCTGAAGGTTGCTCTCGTATATCTAAGATACACCTTTGCTCCAAGCCCCTTTTTATTTTCTGAAGTATAAGAGGACTTGCAGCCTTGAGTGAGATAAACATGTGGGAGTCATGCCCCGCTGGTGAAACCTTCTTTAGAAAAAAGAGAAGGGCCTCATCAGCGGGGCATAAGCTCATATCATAGAGGCGTGACCTCATGAGACGAGATGGTGCCTGGGCACCTGGGTGAGGCCTGCGAGGCGGGGCCTGACGAGAAGGGACGGTGCACGTTCCTGGGCACCTGGGCGAGGCCTCACGAGACGATGCGGTGGGCGCTCCTGGTCACCTAGGCGAGGCCTGTGAGGCATGGCCTCAAGAGACAATGTGGTGCGTGTCCCTGGGCACCTGGTCCAGGCTTGCGAGGCGTGGCCTCGGGAGATGGGACGGTGCGCATTCTAGGGCACCCGGGAGAGGCCTGCAAGGCGTGGCCTCGCGAGACGGTGCAGTGCGCGCTTTTAGACACCTGGGTGAGGCCTGCGAGGTGTGGCCTAGCGAGACGATGTGGTGCGCGTCCCTGGGCACCTGGACGAGGCCTGCGAGGCATGGCCCCACGAGACAGGAAGGGGCGCGTTTCTGGGAACCTGGGCGAGGCTTATGAGGCGTGGCCTCATGAGATGGTGTGGAGTGCATTCTTGGGCACTTGCACGAGGGCTGCGAGGCATGGCGTCGAGAGATGGTGCGCCTGTCTCGTCTGTAATGGGCACCTTGGCGAGGCCTGCGAGGCGTGGTCTCGCGAGACAATGCGCCTGTCTCATCCGTACTGAGAACTTGGGGGAGGCATGCGAGGTGTTGCCTCGTGAGATGATGCGGTGCGCGTTTCTAGTGCGAAATACCTGGGTGTGCGGCTGGTGGCGCTAGGTGCCTGGGTGCGCGACACCTAGGCACGGGTCCATAGGACTTTCAGCGAGGTTAGCAAGGTGAAGTGAGCTTGGGCCTCACGTGGCGTGAGACAGGTCAATCTCGCTAAGGCCTTGCATGAGGCCTCGGTCTTTCAGGATCATGTGCAATTTGCGGTGTTCACAAACTCTATAAATAGGACCCTTCACTCAGCCATTTCATTCATCATTCAAGCACAGTTCAGAGCCTCCAAGCTGCTAAGTTCATTCTAGAGAAAAACACTATAATTTTGGGGTCAAAGCTTTCAAATCTAAAGCTTTTATAAACACTTGGGAAGTAAGTTTTTGTGTGATTTCGGTGTTCGAGGTATAGATCGAGGTTCTAAACTATCCAAGGTATTCAGATTTAGTTCACTATAGTTTCTATTATTATTATTATTTCATTTTTCTTCAAATCCTAACTTGTGATAGTGAGTTTTGGTTAGGTGTTCAATTTCATTGAAACATAAAGTTTTCGGTAAGTTCTTATTCTGATGGTTTAGATCTTCTATAGGAGACTTATGGTTTCTTTATGTTTGGTTTTAGGAGTTTTAATTCCGCTCTTGTCTCCAATATCCCGGTTTTTGGTAACAAAAATTAGGTAGTTTAGTATTATGACCTAGTTTATGTAGTTTATGATATAGTTTATGTTTGTATGACCTAACATTTCAGGTACAATAAAGGGATAAGTGTGTTTGGACCTAAGGTGTCCAATGATGTATGACAGACTATGTCCGGTAGGTTCGGTTGCCAAAACTTTATGACGGACCTAAGTGATGTCCGGTGTATGACGGACTTTTGTCTGAGGCTTAATTGCCACCCCCTGTATAAGCACTTATCTTTTAATTATATCTGACTTGTTATTATGACCTATAGTTATGACTTATGACCTATGACCTATAGTTATGATTATGATTTATGACCTATGATTTGTGATCTATGATTTATGATTTATGGCTATGAATTAGATTATAGTTTATGATATGATTTAGGTTATGATATATCCTAAGGTTTATTGTTGTGTGATTAGTATAGATAAGTTTTCTTATGACCTTTGAGAAATTTATGATATGTTTGATTATATGACTAACTTTTTCTTGTATTTTTCTTACTGGGCTTAGAAGCTCATCCCTTATGATATTGTTATTTCAGGAAATTAATGATAGAAAGGCCGGTGGCGACTGGGACCTAAGAGCTTTGTGATGTACTTGTGGGGACCATATAGTTGAGGAAGATCATGCAAAACTATTTTTATAAAAGCTTGTTAGTTTAATGTTTTACTTAAATGTTGCTCATTTTTATGTTAAAGACAATTATTTTATTTTTTGTAAAACCATAGATCCATGTATATATTTTCAAGTTTTTATTCAATAAAAGAGCACTATTTATGAATTATGATCCAATGCTGTGTTCTCGGTAATCTATGCGAAAGTAGGGCGTTACAATCATCCACAAGAGAGGAATTTAAAATTTACATTTTCTAATGGACCCAAATAAAATCTATCATTTTATGAATATTTTATTTGGCAAAATCCATATATCTAACAAACATATGAGCCACTATATGCATCTAAGCCCAACTGCAAAAATACCACATATAGTGCAAAT